>NC_057865.1:217766482-218076716 GCF_019393635.1 Dromiciops gliroides | reverse complement strand
CCTGGAGTCAGGAGGACCTGAGTTCAAATCCTACCTCAGACACTTGACACTAGCTGTGTGACCCCCGACAAGTCACTTAACCCCAATTGCCTCATACAAAAAAAAAAAGAAAAGGTAGACCACCATTTAAAATGCCCTCTGGTTTTGCTGAAATTCATTGGAGATTTCTCCAATGCTTGTTGTCATTATTGTTCATCCTTCATTCTCAAAGAGGAACAGTGACATCGGGAAGGTGATATCTTGACTGGGAAGTGACTTGGGTATGAGAGATCCAGTGCTGTGCAAAGTCACCGGCCTCACTCTCTTCTCCAGAGTCATTGGAATCCAGTGGCAAGACATGGCTCTGGACAACTGGTGATAGCCCTGATGCAGTGGGAGGCCTTGACCTTTTTAAGCTAAGGTCTTGGCCTTCTTTTGCCTCAGTTCTTATCTAGCCTTTAATCACTGAATGGGTGTTGCCTCAGACAAATTGAGACCTGGGATAGACCTTAGCTCTTGTGCTTAAGCGATCCATTAGAGAAATTTTTACCAAGGACCGTTCAGTTTCTCACCTGAAAGTTAATGATACTTCCAGGTAACCCTAGGTCCCCAAGTCCCATAGCAAGAGCCCCATGTGCCATGGAAGCTCACTGTATGAGACCAACTTTTTCCTCTGAGAGGGAAAACATTTTATCCTCCCTCTCCTCTTCTTTTCATTATTTGTTTTTGGGTTGGGTAGACTTCAACATGAACTAAGATGAGTGGTAGGTAACCTGTAAGAATTTTGTAAAATACTAGTCATTTGTTTAATTTATTTAGCCACTTCACCATGTTTTGGGGGTGTTTTCTCTAGGCCCACCAGCTAGGGCAGGTCGGTACCCTTAAAAAAGAATTTTTTTTTTGGATCTTCCAAGAGCTTTGTCCACATGGACTTTGTTGAGACTCATTTGAGTACAAGGTTTTGGGAAGGAACCAGAAAGGACAATGCTTTAGCATTTCCAAGCCATCAGAATGCTATTCAGAAGGGAGAAAAACAAATCCAACAAAACCATTATTGATCTCCTAGGGAGAACAAATATTTTTTTTGTTTGTTTGTTTGAGTTTTTTTGGTTGGGCAATGAGGGTTAAGTGACTTGCCCAAGGTCACACAACTAGTAAGTGTCAAGTGTCTGAGGTCAAATTTGAACTCAGGTACTCCTGAATCCAGGGCCAGGGCTTTATCCACTGCGCCACCTAGCTGCTAAGAACAAATATTTAACTAACTCAAGGAAGAGTCCCAATCAATTAAGAACCCAAGTCCTCTAGTTGAAATTACAAGATGTCTGAGATAGCTAACCAAAACAATGAGAGGTAAGGTAAATCCCTTTGGGATTTTGAGTGTTTGAATTTTCAGGCTACAAAAGTGTGAACCTTTCAGGTCTTAAGTGATCTATTTGCATATGGAAGAGTCAGGAAATGGGGCTCAGGATTGGAAAAAACCAATGGGAAAGTCGTAGATGTGTTCAAGTTGTGGGGGACAGTACAGAAGGAGCACTATGGACACATCTAAGTAAACATAAAATAAATCTGAGGTAAATACAATGTTATTTCAGGAGGGGAAGAGATACTAACATCTAGGGAAAGCAGAAAAGGCCTCCCATAGGGATGTGTGCTTGGGCTGAATTTTGGATGAAGTTGAGGTGAAAAGGAAATGCATTTTGGGCACACAGGTGCAACAGCAAGGAAAGTGGATCTGAAATATTGTGTGTGAGGGAGGTAGGAAAGGAACAAGCATTAATTAAGTTCCTGTTGTGTGCCCTGTGCTCAGGAGTTTACAGATATCTCATTTGGCCTTCACAACAACCCTTTGAGGTAGGTGCTATTATTATTATCTCCATTTTACAGATGAGGAAACTGAGGCTGACAGAGGTTAAGTCACTTGTCCAGGGTCACGCATCTTGTCTGTGACCAGCAGTCATCCTAACCACCTCAAGAAGCACCAAGCAGGCCAGTTTGGTTTGTAGAGTTTTCATGAACTTCCTTTCATGAGGAAGTAATATGTAGTAAGTCTGGAGATAGGGGCAGCTAGGTGGGGCAGTAGATAAAGCACTGGCCTTGGATTCAGGAGGACCTGAGTTCAAATTTGACCTCAGACACTTGACACTTAACTAGTTGTGTAACCCTGGGCAAGTTACTTAATCCTCACTGCCCCGCCCCCCCCCCCCTCAAAATAGTAAGTCTGGAGATGTAAACTAGGGCCAGTTGAAGCCTCTACCTACTGTTATGGGGAAATACCTCTTGCACATAAATCCAATTAGGATAAAATAATCGTTTATTTAGGTGCTAGGGAAAGGAAACCAAGAGAAAAGTCCTTGGACTTCTTCTCAAGGGGAGAAGGCATGACACAGAGGCATGGCTCTCTGAGATACCTTTCTCCCCAAGCAGGAGACAGGGAAATCCTTTTATAGAGGACTGTGGAAAGTTCCCTTATTGGGGGAGGACCATCCCCCACTGGTGGTGGCTGGGGGAAGTTGGGTGAGGGGCAGCTCCGGATCTCTCGAGCCATCTCTGTCCTCCTCACACCACAAAGGCAGCGGCCATGCCTAATCTTATATCCCTGAGGGGTGGGGGAGACTGGAATGAAGGATGGGGGTCCTGGAGCTAACTCAGTCCAGATCCAGTGCCACTTATCTCTTTAGGTGTGTCTGTCTTTTGGTTTAGTTTCTGAAGGAGAAGACTGATTTCCCCCAGAAAACTTCAGGGGTATCCTGGGCCCATAACACTACCAAAAAAAAAAGAAGAGTTTGTATTTGATCCTGAGGGAAGAGGAAACCACTGAAGCTTCCTGAGTAAGGGAGCATCATATGCTGTAGGACTTCTGTGGTTGTTTGGAATATAGACTGGGGAGATAAGAGACTAGGGGCAGGGACACCAGATAGGAGGTGCTCAGTTCTGTGAGTCAGTAGCAGAGTCAGGACTAGAAGCTAAATTTTTTGATTCCCCAAATCAGTGCTCTTTGCTCTAAATCAAGCAACCTCTTCACGTGTGGGGTTTCCAACCCAGGAAATAAGCTTAGGGAAGAAAGGGTCAGTTTGCTGACACTCCTTTCTCCAGGTTCTAGAGTTGATTTGGCTTAATCTATGTTCATCCAAGGGTGTAGATAACATACTTTACAAACCCTAAAGCCCTATAGAAATATTAGCTATCATTAGTATCTACTCTTTTAACAGCCTTTTAAAGTATTTTGGAGGATCCCAGAATCCTCTGTGAATAAAGTGCCTCGTCCCTTTGTATTGGATGTCAATGCTACTATCCTTGGATTTACAGGCTAGCCCAATGGTGGCTTTAAGCCTGACCAGGGGAAATCCAGAACCCAGCTAGTGGAGGGTGGGGCCCAGCCTGTCATGGGAGGAAGCAATAGTCCCAGGAGGTAAGCAAAATGACTAGCAAAGAAGGAAAGGCAGCTCTTCCTGCCACGGGATGAGAGGAGGCTGAGGGAGGAAAGGAAGTCTGGCAGGGAGAGAGAAACTGGAAGGGGTGCCTCCAATGCTTTTTTCCTGTTCCACCCAGTCCGCCTGTGCCTCTTTGCCCACTGTGATTTTGGTACCAGTGCAAAAGCTTTTCATCCGTTCCCTTTCATTTGTATTTCCCTGGTCTCCCTTTGTTCTGTTTCTGTGTCTCTGTTTGAGCCTCAGTTTCCCAATCTGTAAAATGAGGGCGTTGGATTACATGGTCCCCAGGTCTCTTTTCCAGATCTACTAGCCAGTATTCTATGAGTCTGGGTGTGTGCGTCGCTCACGGTCTCTTTAATCTCTCTATCTCTGTGGTGTCTCTCTCGGTCTCCCTCCCACTCCGAGTGGTGTGACTGGCCCTTTATCCCCAGCCAGTTAGACTGGAAAGGTGAGCAGGGCGGAGGAAGGAGGAGGCTGGAGGGCGGAGGGAAGGGAAGTTGCTTCTGGTCGCTCTCACTCATATTCCCAGTCACCTTTGCCACCGCAGGGACCACAATCCGCAGCTTCTGGAGCTGGGACGCCACGCGTGAACCTCCCCGTGCCTCCTGTTCAACCGCGCGACTCCCCCTCTCCAAGGTCTCTGGAATCGAGCCAGGGGATACCCCAGAGCGCACAGGTCCTCTCACCATCTGGCTCTACCTGGACTTTCCTCCACTTCTCCAGGTAAGGTGGGAAGCGCTCCAGTCAGCTCTGCCTTGGGCTTGCTCTGTTCAGGGGCAGGTCTGGAGCCTTCTGGACAAGAAGTGGGGCGTAGCGGGAGGAGGGGACGGACCTGGGAGCGCAGACTACCTAAGCTCGGCTATTGGGGGCTTAATGGAGAAGGTAGAGGTTAAATACTCAGGACTGGGGATGTGGGGTAGGGGTTGAGGGTTCAAGTTTCGAGGATGGGATGGCTCAGAGTAAGAGTCCAAGGCAGAGGCTGCCCACCGTCAACTAGCGTGTTCTCGAGAGAACTGGGGACACTTTCTAATACCACTGGCATCCCGGGGACTTGTGCCCTCCCCCTCCAGTCCTTCCTACCCTCTGTCCGACTCTGGGCTGTTGTAGGTGCCTGGGACCGAGTCAGCTCTCTCCTGACACCTAGTGGATGATCTCCAACGGGCTGATACTTCCGACCCAGGTTGTTGAGCTAGTTTACATATTTCCCTTTCGAGATGAGTTAAAGTAAACTCCGGGCTGAGTGGAGTTTGGACCTTTCCTGGAATGCAAATGAAATTAACGTAGATGCAATGAAAAGTGGGCCTCAGCCACGGTTGGAACTAGTCCAACTTCTTAGGTAAACTTCCAGAGAAAAATAACCGGAGACAGAAGAACAGAGAAATTCAGAGGTACAGGAATGGACAGAGAATGAGTTGTTGTTCCACCTTCCTTTCTTTAGGGATGGAGAGATCGGGAAAAGGAGTGGGTTTGAAGAAACTGGGGGCAGGGCCAATGGATGAACACCAAAGGCCTTTACAGGCAAGGGCCTTCTGGCTCTAGATCCCCTTTTCATTTTTTGACCCTTTCTCCATTTTTTCCAGGTGTGAAGACACTGGCATTTACACCGTTTGCCACCATGACAGGTCTCCCAACCCCACCTCCCCCAAAAGGTAAGTGATGTCTCAGGAGAAAGAAAACTACCTTTCTTGGGGCTTAAGCCTAGGCTGAGGAGAAACCCCCTGCACGGAACCCTGACTCAGACCCACCTACCAAGGGGCAGCTCGCAGGTTAGCTTTGGGCCCAATCAACTGAAACACCCTCCTAGAGTCACTAAAGCCAACAAAAGGTGACTCTGGGAGGTCTTTGTGGACTGACTGTGCATTGGTGAGTTCATGCTTTCTAGGAGTAGATTTGTCCTGCCTGTAACCTTCACCTTCTAGTGACACCATTAGCATTTTCAAAAACACATTGCTCTTGAGAGGGGAAGTTTCCTTGCTAATAAATTTAGGCCTAGTTTTTGTCTTCAAGCTTGTATAATTAGGGAGACAAGGCTAATACATGGGAAACTTTTTTTTCAAAAATAATTTGTATTTTGATTGATGCCTTTTGTTATTACAGCACAATTCATTTCCAAACATAACCCTCTCTTCTGTCCTACCCAGTAAATCATCCCTCTTAATAAAAAGCTTTAAAAAGAAAGAGGGGGAGAATCATTTAAGAGCATATGCAATATTTCACCCTAATAGCACCCCCCCCACCCAGCAATATCTTCCCAACTATTCTCTGGGGCCATGCTTGGTCATGATAATAGCATTCAGCTTGAGATTTTCTTCCTCCCATCATTGCAGTTCAAATTGGATAATATTTGTAAATCCTTTAGCACCTACTCTGTACCTCCTGGCATATAGTAGGTAGGTACTTAATAAATACTTGTTCTCAAAAAAAATAAAATGCTTGCTCTCTTCTGCCCCCCCCCTTAATTACATAAATTGTTTTCTTGGTTCTACTTGATTCAATCTGCATCAGTTCATATCTATGCTTCTCTGAATTCTTCCTATTCATTTTTTTTATGGTGCAGTATATTCTACCATTTTCATGTACCACACTTTATTTAGCTGTTAGATTCATGTGCCCAGTCAATGGGCACCTTCTTTGTTTCTAATTCTTTGCTACCACAGGAGTTTGTTAGGTATAATACCTTTCTATCTTTGACCTCCTTGGGGTACAGGAATAGCAGCCCTGGGAACTCTATGGTAAAGGGTATGGACATATTTTAGTCACTTTTTTTTTTTTAGCATAACCCCAAATTGCTTTCCGGAATGGGCAGACCAGTTCACTGTTCCAACAAGAGTATGCCTGTCATCATCCAAGGAACACAATTAAAGAGCAGTTGAGGACAGTGTATGATTCAGGTTATGAGGTTAGGACTATAAGTATAATAGTAGTGCAGTGAGAGAAGTTAGTGTCAGCTGAAATACAAGAAAAACCTTCCTAAAGGGAGGGGGTGGGACCTGGCTTGAGTCCTGAAGACTTTGCTGTCAGAGTAGAGCATTCCTGCCTGCTATCATGGGATCAGAGATTAGAGCTAGAAAGGACCTTAGAGATCATCTAACCAAAAACCTCCTCTTTTTTTTTTTTTAATCAATTAGAAACTGAGGCTGAATGGGGGTAAGTGATTTGCCCAGGTTCACACAAGGGGGAAGGGAACAAGCATTTCTTAAGTGCCTACTATGTGTCAGACACTGTGCTAAGTAAGTGCCTAACAAATGTTATCTCACTTGGGATGATATTGTGAGATACTAAATGGCATGGTCGACGTTTCAACTTCGGTCATCCTGCCTGAAATCCGGTGCCCTTTACTTGGTCATAGTCTAAGAGCTAGAAGTATGTTGTGGGAAGGGGGAGGGGAGTGGAGAGAGGACAATGGGTAGACTAACCCCACTGAAGCCTAAGGGATTTGCATTGGGAATGAAGTTAAATAGGCCTTGAAAGTCAAACAGATCAGTCTGAAGAGTATCCATTTGATACAATAGACAATGGGGAGCTAAGGAATGATTTTTTTAAAGTGTTTTAGAAATATTTACCCAGACTTTAAAATGAAGAAATTAACAGACTAAGTCTTTGGCTGTCTGAAAGCGCACTGAGACAAATTTGCAACCACAGTCTTCAGTCCATATAAACTGCAGAAGAGAAAATAAGATTACACCCATTTTAGGAAGAGGTCACAGGCAGGGCAGACGATTAATGCAAGGAAGTGGTTCAGCTTTCAGGTTCCAATCTAGCCACCAGAGAGGTTTCCTATTGACTATTGAAAGGACCGGGTCCTCTACTTCCCAGGGATCTCGTATGCTGCCTAGCCTCTACCCTCCCATCTCCTAGTTGGTCCTCATCCCAATCTGCTTATGTCATGCTCTGCCCTATAGGGGGGCGTCTAATAGTTCTGGGAGAAAATATAGGCAGTCTCCTAGCAGAAAAGGGGACCTAGCAAGCCATCTGCCAGTGAGTCAGTATCAAGCCAAGAAGGTTAGCAAATCCAGTGGTAAAGGATCAGATGCCATGGTGATAAGAGCTTTACTGCAACTCAGGAATGGGAGAGACAAAGGAACTGGACTGGTATCTGGGTTAACTACAAAGAGAGACAAACGAGTTAAAGTGCCCCACAAATTTATTTTGCTGTTGGTTGAGATCTAACCTGCACTGGGACTGGGGTGGTTCCCAAGTGTTGTCATCATCCTCTCCTCATTTAAATTTTTTTCAAGAGTAGCAGGACTTTTATGCCCCAGAAAGAAGGAATGTGATCTTTTTTATTTATTGGGACAAGGAGAAAGGAGGGGGAACTAGGTGGAAGAATTTGACCATGGTAAAAGTGATGAACTCCTAATCTAAGCTCACTATTATACTGTGGCCATTATCATTTTGGCTGACAATCCAATCAGACAAGGCACCTTCAGTGGGCTTGGCCTGTCAAGGAGATTACCTTATTCTAAAGGTGAGAACTGAGGGGAGGGAGGGGGTTGTTGTTTGTCTTTTGTTCTTGAAGAGGACCCATTGGCCAGAGATGTCAAGACTTTCAGTGAATTGGATTTAAGTGAGACAGGCTATGCAAAGTCACCAGCCTCTGTCCTGCAGAGCCATCTGAGTCCAGTGGCAAGATATATATCAAAACAACTGGAGATGGCCCCAGACATTTTAAGGCAATTGGGATTAAGTGACTTGCCCAGGGTCACACAGCAATGGTGATAAGTGAGGTGAGATTTGAACTCAGGTCCTCCCAACTTCAGGGCCAGTACTCTATCCAACTACCCCACCTAGTTATCCATAGGGAGTGGGAGATACAACATCTAAACTGGTAAACATCACACCTTAATTTTAGGATGAGGGAGAGACTGGGAACAACTGTGGGGATAGGGAAAAGTTTCCCACAGGGGAGGGTACATTAGCTGAGCCCTGAAAGAAGTTCAAAATGCTAAGGGGGAAGGGGAAATGAATTGTAGGTATGAAGCTTCAAAAAAAATGGCAAGAGGAGGACTGAATTTGGAAACCACAAGGAAGCCAGAAACTGCATGGAGGGGAGAAATGTGCAATAAGTCTACAAAAGTAGGCAGGAGTTGTAAAGCTGAGGGCTTTAAGTGTATCACTTTGTATTTTATTCTTTTTTTTTTTTTTAGTGAGGCAACTGGGGTTAAGTGACTTGCCCAGGGTCACACAGCTAGTAAGTGTTAAGTGTCTGAGGCCAAATTTGAACTCAGGTCCTCCTGACTCCAGGGCCCGTGCTCTATCCATTGCGCCACCTAGCTGCCCCTGTATTTTTTTAGCGAGGCAATGGGGGTTAAGTGACTTGCCCAGGTTCACACAGCTAGTAAGTGTCAAGTGTCTGAGGCCGGATTTGAACTCAGGTACTCCTGAATCCAGGACTGGCACTTTATCCATTGTGCCACCTAGCCGCCCCCTCTGCCCCTGTATTTTATTCTAAAGATAATAGGGAGTCACCAAAGATTCTTGAGCAGGAAAATGGCATGGTCAAACTTGTGTTTTAGGAAGGTTATTTTTTTGCCTCTTTTTGTATCCATAGGGCTTTGTACAGGACCTGCTCCACAGTAGGTGTTTAATGTTTATCCACCAACTGGTTATATTATCTTGTCCTAGAGGCGGTTGGGAATAATGAGAATTGATTCCCACATCCCACTTGTTCATGGAACTCTTATTCTCATCCAGATGCTTTTTCCATCTTCATTCTCTTTAGTGTCTTTTCTTCTATAAGCTATAAGCTTATCCATGTGTTTCAAATGTGTTGGTTCTGCTGTCCTTGATGGTAAAATAAATAAATAAAATTCTTAGAAAAATCTTAGTAAATCTCTTCTGGTTTTTTGTTTTTGTTTTTGCTGTTTGTTGATCTTCCATTTTCATCTTTAAATGCCCTCAGGTTGACTTTACTCCACTGGGGGGGTTTTTTTGGTTGTTGTTGTTGTTGTTGTTTGCAGGGCAATGAAGATTAAGTGACGTGCCCAGGGTCACACAGCTAGTAAGTGTCAAGTGTCAAAGGCTGGATTTAAACTCAGGTCCTCCTGAATCCAAGGCCAGTGCTTTATCCACTGCGCCGCCTAGCTGCCCCCTCCATTGGGTTGTTTTTTTTTTTTTTTTTTTTTTGCAGGCAATGGGGTTTAAGTGACTTGCCCAGAGTCACACAGCTAGTAAATGTCAAGTGTCTGAGGCCGGATTTGAACTCAGGTACTCCTGAATCCAGGGCTGGTGCTTTAACCACTGCGCCATCTAGCTGCCCCTCCATTGGGTTTTTGATCAAGCTTTCTTTAAATTGGTTCTACCTTCAACTACTTCTGTTCTACAAATTGGTATAGCCTTGGAGGTTAGAAGTAATACTAAATGAAGTCAGGGTCAGTGAGATGCTGGGCTAAAACAGGGGCAGGGTTAACCTTCTTTTAGATTCTGGGGGTCCTTAGACCATGGAAAATTCAGCTAAGTTGCTTTATCTTTGGTGCATAATTTCTATTTTTGAGGGGTCATGAAGAGAAATTGTGTAGTCCACCATCTTGTTGCTCATGTGAGCCACCCATTCATTTTTTTCTCTTTCTCTTTAAAAAAAAATATTTTTGAGTTTCAAATTCCCTCTCTTCTACCCCTCCCCACCCACTGAGAAGGCAAGCAATATATCAATTATACATGTGAAAACATGCAAAACACAAGTTCCATATTAGCCACATCACAAAAAAAGCAAGACAAATAAAGAACATGTGAAAAATTATAGTTCAGTTTGTACTCAGAGTTTATTGGTTCTCTCTGGAGATGAATAGCATTTTTTTCATCATTGTATTCTTGGATCATTGTATTGATCAGAGTAGCTAAGCCTTTCACAGTTGATCATAATTACAATATTGCTATTACTGTATACAGTGTTTTCCTGATTCTGCTCACTTCACTTTGTACCAGTTCATATAGGTCTTCCTATGTTTTTCTGACACTACTACCCTCCTGCATTATTTCTTTTTTTTTTAGTGAGGCAATTGGGGTTAAGTGACTTGCCCAGGGTCACACAGCTAGTTAAGTGTTAAGTGTCTGAGGCCAGATTTGAACTCAGGTACTCCTGACTCCAGGGCCAGTGCTCTATCCACTGCGCCACCTAGCTGCCCCCCTCATTATTTCTTAAAACAATAGTATTCCATCACAATCATATGCTACAACTTGTTCAACTATTCCCCAATTGATGAGCATCCCCATAATTTCCAATTTCTTTGCCACTACAAAAAAAAAAAGCTGATATAAGTATTTTTGTATTTTCCTTTTTCTTTTATCTCTTTGAGGAATAGATCTAATAGCTGTATTTCTGGGTCAGAGGGTATGCACAGTTTTATCATCCTTCAGGCCAAGTTCCAAATTGTTCTCCAGAATGGTTGGACCACTTCACAATTTCCACCAACAGTTCATTAGTGTGCCTATTTTACCTTATCCCCTCAAACATCTGCCTTTCTCTAATCAGTGATTTAGAACATTTTTTCACATGACTCCTAGCTTTGATTTCTTCTTCTGAAAACTGCCTGTTCATATCCTTTAACCATTTATCACTTGGAATAGCTCTTATTTTTTAAAATTTGACTCAGTTTCCTATATATTTGAGAAATGAGGCCTTTATCAGAGAAACTTGCTATTAAAAAATTTAATATTCATTGTGTATGGTTTATTGTTCAGTCGTGTCCAACTCTTCATAATACCATATGTTTAATTGGCAGAGATACTAGAATGGTTTGCCATTTTCTTGTCCAGCTCATTTATAGATGAGAAAACAGGTAAACAAGGTTAGATGAGTTCCCCAGGGTCACAGAACTAGTGTTTAAGGCCAGATTTGAACTCAGGAAAATGAGTTTTCCTGACTTTGAGGTCAGCACTCTCTCCACTATGGGACCCTAGTTGCCCCTATTGTCTATGGTACCTTTTAACAAAATGTAGTTAGTTTTATTATCTCTTTTAATTAGGTTTTGGTTTGGGGGTTTTTTGTTTTTTTTTTTTGCTTTTGCTTTGAGAAATCATGATTGCTTCCTCTGCTTTGTTTTGTTTTGTTTTACTTCAGCTGAAATATAAGATTCTGCTCTAGCCACTTTTTTTTTTGGCAGGGCTATGAGGGTTAAGTGATTTGCCCAGGGTTACACAGCTAGTAAATGCCAAGTGTCTGAGGCTGGATTTGAACTCAGGTACTCCTGAATCGAAGGCTGGTGCTTTATCTACTGCGCCACCTAGCTGCCCTCTAGCCACTTATTTTAACTCTGCTGTTGTCTTTCTATTCAAGGGTGTCTCTTGTAAACAGGATATTGTTGGATTCTAGTTTTTAATCCATTCTGCCATCTCTTTCCATTTTATGGGTGGGCTCATCCCATTCACACTCACAGTTATGATTACTATGTATTTCCCTCCATCCCATTTTCTTCTGTTTATCTTTCTGTCTTTACCCTGTCTCTCCTCAAAAGTTTGTTTTGCTTCTGACCACTGCCTCCCTTAATCTGCCCTCCCTTTTATCATCTTATCTCTTATCTCCTTCCCCTCTTATTTCCCTATTGGGTAAGATAGATTCTTATACTCAACTGATGAGAGTGAGGTTTGAGCGCTGCCTGCCTTTCTATTACTATCTTTCTTTTTTTTGTTTTGTTTTGTGGGACAATGAGGGTTAAGTGACTTGCCCAGGGTCACACAGCTAGTAAGTGTCAAGTGTCTGAGGCCAGATTTGAATTCAGGTACTCCTGAATCCAGAGCCAGTACTTTATCCACTGTACCACCTAGCTGCCCCAGCTGCCTGCCTTTCTACTTCCCCTTCCACTGTAAAAGCTCATCCTTTTGTACCTCTTTTATGTGAGAAAATTTCCCCATTCTACCTCTCCCTCCCCTCTTCTCCCAATGAATCCCTCTTTCTCACCCCCTTAATTTTTTTTAGATCATCCCAACATAATCAACTCAAGCTCATGCCCTTTTCTTCTAACTCTGTAGAGTTAGACTTCTAGACTTCCAGAGGACTTCTAGACTCCTAACTGACCTAATGATGGTAAAGTTCTTAAGAGTTAGATATATCATCTTCCCATACAGAAATGTAAACACTTTAACTTTATTGAATCCTTATCATTTCTCTTTCATGTTTATCTTTTTGTGCTTTTCTTGTTTGAATGTCAAATTTTCTAGTCTTCTATTTCATTAAAAATCCATCCCCCACCCCACCCCTTCCCCCATTAAGCTCAGTTTTGCCAGATAATTTATTCTTGGTTGTAATCTTAGCTTCTTTCCCTTTTAGAATTTCATATTCCAAGCCCTCCACTCCTGCTAAATCTTGTGTGATCCTGACTCTGGTTGCATGATATTTGAATTATTTCTTTCTGGCTGCTTGCAATGTTTTTTCCTTGACCTGAGATATTTTAATTTAGCTATAATAATGTTCCTGGGAGTTTTCATTATAGAATCTCTTCCAGGAGATGATGGATAGATTCTTTCAATTTCTGTTTTACCATCTGGATCTAAGATATCAGGGCAGTTTTCCTTGATAATTTCTTGAAAGATGATATATAGGCCCTTTTTTTGATCATAGCTTTCCAGTACAATAATTCTTGAATTATCTCTCCTTGATCTATTTTCTAGATCAGTTTTTCCCCCAATGAGATATTTTGCATTTTCTTTTTTTTTTCATTCTTTTGACTTTTATTGTTTCTTGATGTCTTGTGAAGTCACTAGCTTCCACTCGTCCATTCTAATTTTTAAGGAAATATTTTCTTCGGTGAGTTTTTTGTACCTCTTTTTCAATTTAGCCTATTCTTTTTCTTGTTGTTGAGGCAATTGGGGCTAAGTGACTTGTCCCAGGTTATACCTAGTAAGTGTCTGAGACTAGATTTGAACTCAGGTTCTCCTGACTCCAAGCCTAGTCCTCTATCCACTGTGCCAACTAGTTGCCCCACCTATTCTGTTTTTTAAGAAGTTATTTTCTTCAGTAAATTTTTGTGCCTTTTTTACCATTAGGCCTATTTTGCTTTTTTTTTTTTTTTGCAGGGCAATGGGGGTTAAGTGACTTGCCCAGGGTCACACAGCTAGTAAGTGTCAAGTGTCTGAGGCTGGCTTTGAACTCAGGTCCTCCTGAATCCACTGCGCCACCTAGCTGCCCCCTATTTTGCTTTTTAAGGACTTCTTTTTATCAGTGAATTTTTGTGCCTCTGATCACTTCTATTTCTTCCCCCAATTTTTCCTCTACCATTCTTATCACTTTAACTCTTCCAGGAATTCTTGTTTTGCTTAGGTCCAATTAGCATTTTTTCTTCAGAGCATTCCTTATAGCTGTTTTTGCATTGTTGTCCTATAGCTTGGCCTTCTAAGAGTTTGTGTCATAGTCTTCCCTGCCAATGTAGTGGCTTTTTGTGGTCAATGTCCTTTTTAGCTATTTGCTCATTTTCCCAGCCTATTTATTGACTTTAAATTTTATGTTTAAATTGGACTCTGCTCGCCTGGGGATGAGAATGCATTGGGCCAAGCATAAATCATTTTTGTGCTGCTATTTTCTGAGCTAGTTATGGAGATCTGCAGATTTTGGATGCTTCCAAGGTGGTATGATCTCAGAAGAGGTGTGGTCACTGCTCTCTTGGCCTGCACTCTGGTCTTTTCTGAGAAAGGGCCCTGCTTTCCTGCAGCCACAAGCTCTACTTCTCTTCTTGGTCCTGGAACTGTGACCAGGTCTCCTACTCTGCTGCAACCCCAAGTACTGGCACTCCTCTCTCTCTCTCTCTGCCTTGGAACTGACTGCACATGGTTGATAGAGCTGCCAATCACTGCCAGCAAAGGGGTGTCCTATTATCTCTTTCTGACCAGTTTTCCAACCCTCTTATTGTTTCTGGGCTGAGAATTCCTGAAGCTACTGATGCTGCTGTCGCAGCCACCTCCAAGGCCCACTGATGGTGTTGCTTCCACATGTGGTCCAGGCCAGTCCCAACCCCAGTGTCACAGATCTCTCTTGCCCACCCACTTGGGTTGTCTTGGGTTAGGTAAATGTCTCACCTTGATGTTTTGTTGGCTCTGTTGCTCCAAAATTTGATTTGCGGTGTTAACATTTGGAGGGAAATTTTAGGAGAGTTTAATTAGGTTGCTGCCTCTACTCTACTATCTCCCCTTTCATTTTTTCTTAAGATCATCAACACAAGGGGCAGCTAGGTGGAGCACTGGATAGAGCACCGGCCCTGGAGTCAGGAGTACCTGAGTTCAAATCCGGCCTCAGACACTTAACACTTACTAGCTGTGTGACCCTGGGCAAGTCACTTAACCCCTATTGCCTCACTAAAAAATAATAATAATAATAATAAGATCATCAACACATAACAGGATTATTCCCATATCTCGTCTAATTGAACTTCCTCCATAATCCCTGATGGTGATAGGATTCCAAATGTATCATTTCTTCATATTTGAATGTAAGCAATTTACCCTTATTTAGTACTTGTTTAGTCATTGTTCATCTGGGTTCACCATTTTATGTTTCTCTTTACTCCTGTGTTTGAATTTCTTTTTTTTTTTTAGTGAGGCATTTGGGGTTAAGTGACTTGCCCAGGGTCACACAGCTAGTAAGTGTTAAGTGTCTGAGGCCGGATTTGAACTCAGGTACTCCTGACTCCAGGGCCGGTGCTCTTTCCACTGCGACACCTAGCTGCCCCCTGTGTTTGAATTTCAAAGTTTCTCCATAGCTCTGATCTTTTTTTTATTATTATTATTTTCCCATCAGAAATGCTTAGAATTCCCTTATTTAATTAGAGTTTCATTTTCCTCTCCTATAGCATTATAATCAGTTTTGCTGAGTAAGTTATTCTTGGGTGTAAACCCATATCCTTTTTGTTTGTGTTTGTGTTTGTTCTTGTGGGGCAATGAGGGTTAAGTGACTTGCCCAGGCTCACACAGCTAGTAACTGCCAAGTGTCTGAGGCCGGATTTGAACTCAGGTCCTCCTGAATCCAGGACTGGTGCTTTATCCACTGTGCCACCTAGCTGCCCCCGCCCCATATCCTTTCCCTTATGGAATATTATATTCCAGGTTTCCTATTCCTTTATAGTGGTGGCTGCTAAATCATGTGTGATCCTGACCACAGCTCTTTGGTACTTTAATTCTTTCTTTCTGGCTGCTTGCAGTATTCTTTTTTCTTTGACCTGGAAACTCTCGATTTTGACTATAGTGTTTCTTGGAGTTTTCATTTTGGGGGATTCTTTCAGGAGGTGATTGGTGGATTCTGTTTATTTCCCATTTCCCTCTGCTACTAGAAGATCTGGACAGTTTTAAGATTTCTTGAAATAGAATGTCTAGGGCAGCTAGGTGGCACAGTAGATAGAGCACCAGCTCTGGAGTCAGGAGGACCTGAGTTCGAATTTGACCTCAGACACTTAATATTTACTAGCTGTGTGACCCTGGGCAAGTCACTTAACCCCAATTGCCTCACAAAAAAAAAAAAAAAAGAAAGAAATAGAATGTCCAGGCTCTTTTTGGGGGGGGGGTTATGGCATTCAGTTAAATCCAATGATTCTTAATTTTTTTTTTCTCCTCAATCTGTTTTCCAAGTTAATAGTTTTTGCCTGAGAGTAAGTTTTGTTATGTCTTGATCTAAAGAAAAGAATGGAAAGAGAGAGGAAGAGGAATTCACTGGGGTGAGAGGAGAGAGTAAGATAACACATTTTCTTCTTTTTTTTTCACCTTTGCTCTTTAATATTTTTTGTTGTTTTATGGTATTGTTGCTTTGTGTTGAAATTCTAGAATGTCATTTCTACTTCGAAGATATCTGAGTGGTTGGAAGGAGGAAGGGAAATTGGGTGGGGACAGTGAGGACAGAAAGAAAGCTGGGGTAGATTGGATAAAGCACTGGCCCTGGATTCAGGAGGACCTGAGTTGAAATCCAGCCTCAGATGCTTGACTAGTTTGTGACCCCCGGGCAAGTCACTTAACCCTCATTGTGCTGCAAATAAATAAATAATTAAGCTAATGAAGTCCTCTTCAATGATTCTTCACATCCCTTCCAGCTCTAAATGTGACTCTTATGATTTCTGGTATTGCTGCTTGATACTAGACGGGTGTGGGTGGGTGTGTGTGCGCGCGTGCACACGCCGCGCGCATGCATGTGCCTGTGTATGTGGATGAATGTGTGCCACCCTGCCTCTTGCTATTCCAAACCCCCCCTCCCCAGCCTCTATTTGTCTGCCCCATTCCTTCTGGGCCAAAGTCCTAATTAGTTCCTTAAGGTAGTCCATACTAATGTGTTAGTGGGAGAAGATTAGAAGCCTCTCTTCTCTTATTTTTAACAGGGCCTTTCTAGAGAAACTGCTCTCACCTAGGGCATGTACCTCTAAAAGTTTCCGACGAGAAATGAGGGAAGGGCAGGTAGTCATTGTGATGTCAAAGGCTATGAGAAGAGTTAGATTTTGGGGTGAAGGGTGGGATTAGTTGATAAAAGGGCCTTGAAACCTAAACTGAGAGTAAAACTTCAAGGTGCCTGAGAAGGGATAATTAGACCAAGAGTTAAAAGGACCCTGGGCCAATCTTTTCACCTGTTTCTTCATTTGTAAAGTAAAACCTTCACATTTATAGTTTATATAGCACTTTATAATTCCAACTGTAAAATGGAGATAATAATAGTACCTACCTCCCAGGGTTGCTGTGAAGATCAAATAATATTTCTAAAGCAGTTAGCATAGTCCCTGGCACATAGTAGGTACTTATTGTTTCCCTCCCTCCCTCCCTCCCTCCTTCCTTCCTTCCTTCTTTTCTTTCTTCCTTTCTTCCTTCCTTCTTCAAGCTTTTCTTGCAACCCTATGAAGTTACATAGTTCGTCTTCAAGGATGAAGGAAAAACAATAAAGTTTTTGTAAATATTGTCCCATTTTACTGAGTAGGAAACTGAGGCTGATAGAGATCATTTGCCTTTCCCAGAATCAGGAGTCAGTGTTCATTCCACTTAATCAGGATTTATATCTCCAAAAATGTGGGGATTCAACTAAATGATCCTTGAAAGCCTTTCCAGCCCTGCAATTCTGAATTGTGACTGCTAAATTGGCCCTGGAGAAGAATTGAGAAAATGTACTTCTCTCCCCTTTTGGCAGAGGTGAAAGGACTATGGGTACAGAGCTATTACCTATGTTGTCAGACATGGTAAATATTTTGATTGGTTTTGTTTAACTGCCTTTCCCCCCTTCCTTTTAAATATTTGTTGCAAAGAATAGCTTGATGGGAAGGAGACAGGGAAAAAACAGGTTGAAAAATGAAAGCAATGTAAAAAATAAAAATCTTAACAAAAATAAGATTTTTTAAAAAATCAGGATCTGATGTGGAGGATGATTGAGAAACTGGCAGTTTCCTCAGTAGTGGAGAGAAGGGAAGAAGGAATAAAAATAGCACCTACTGCTAGATTAACTGTGTTTTCTTTGCCCCCTCTTCTGAATATGCCAGAAGATGAGCTGATGTCCACTCCACTCCTACAGGCCACTGAAACACTGACTCCTACAGCTGTTGCCAACACTGCAGTCATTGCAGGTAAAGAAGCCACTGGGACCAAGGGCTCTTTCTTAGGTTTAAAAAAAAAAAAAGACTGCTGAGTGTTCACAAGAGACCCAGAGGATATAGAGAAAGCAGCTTCTGATGCCAATAGTCAAATGCCCAGAAATGATCCAACCAATGGGAATCTAAGGCCTTTTTTTCTCAACCATACTGTGGTTACTAAACAATGATTGGCAGGTTTATGTATATAGGCCATTATGCAATCTTTCCCTCTCACACTTAGTTCAGTATTTTGAGAATCTATTAACCCAGTGATGATCTTTTCAAAAGCTGGCTACATTGGTCCTCAAAGATAAAATACTATCCACAGCCAAGCCTATATAAATGCTAGTTCTTATTATTATTATCCTCAAATTAAAATGATCATTTGGCTTGCTAATTTCATTGTCAGGAATATATCCTCAGGGTGTTACCAAAAAGGGAAAAAAAACTATTTGTTCAAAGATATTTATAGCAACCTGAATATCTAGGAACAGGGGAATGGTTACATAAATTGTGGTATACTAAAGGGATATTATAATTATAATTAATGTGAGAAATTTAAAGAAATCTGGCAAGAAATAACTAAAGTACATTTAAAGAGTAGGACAGAGCACATCCTAACTATGACTGGGATTGAACTCATGGGCAAGTTAGTCTGAGAGAGACTTATGGGTTTGGACAGTTGAATACACTGAAACTCATGTTTAAATGGAATAGCTGCAAAACAATTTTAACGATTAGCATTACATTCAAAATAAATCACTTAAACTTGCGGGCAAAGGGAGGAAGTAAAATGATAGGTTTGGAGGGAGGCAGGTAGACATGTCAATCTCCAGGAGTTGTTGAGTTGACATTATGTCACTATGACACAAGTTACCCTGTGTGTGGCTGGTCGGTGACCAAATTAGGGAGCAGGTGAAAGGAAGGATAGGAGAGCTCAGCAAAACTGCCTGAGAAGATTAGCTATGGTTTGGAAAATCTTTCCTGTTGAGATAAACTGTTTCCTGTTTCCCTCCTTCCTGTTCTATCAGAGTCATCTGCAGCTGTCTGGGACCTGCTTTTTAACTCATTGGGGGAGGGGGGGGAATATCCTTGTCCCTTGAGCATAGAAGTTAAGGCAACAGGCAGCATTTGGGGAGGTTTGCTTAGCTTGATGCTGGCTTGCATAGGAGAGGAGAGGGGAGGAAAAGGAATTGATTTATAGGAAAAGGTGGGAGACAAAGCAAAATTTTGGGGAAAGGGGGGGAAATGGCAGGACTTGTGCAGATTAGTTCCCCTATGAAATGTTGGATATTAAATAGCCCTTCGAGAATCGTATGTCTCCCCTCTTCTTCCTAAGTTGTTATCACAGTGGTCTTCATCACCCTGCTCTCAGTCCTGATCATCATCATCGTTTACCTGTACAAGAACAAAGGCAGCTATATCACCTATGAGCCCCCGGAAGGAGAAGCCAGTGCGACTCTGCAAATGGAGAATGCCTCAGTCCAGGGGAAGAAGGAGGAATATTTCATCTGATGGCTCCCAGGCTCCCAAAGAATTCCTCTGGCCTCCAAATGCAAGACTGAGTGTTTAATTTATTAGGTGGAAGATGCATCTGAAGCCAGAGACAGGTGGTGATAATGGGCAAGTCTGTGTTCTCTCTAGATCAGGATCCAGGGACACCCCCGACCCAGAGACCCAGGGGACAAAGGGAAGTAGAAAAAGCAGATTCTGATGCCTTTAGCTAGACCTTTGTCATGGATCCTAGTGGCATAGGCCAAATGGCCTTTATAACTAGATAGGGCATGTGAACGCTTACCCAGTTACCTCCTGTACTCTTATTTGGTGGGGGAATGGTGATGGGGGTCACCCAATCCTACTCCATACTCCTAGCCTCCTGGCTGCATCATGTAACTCATGAAGAATCCTAACCACTGGCCCCAGAAAGTTATTTGGTATCTTGCTAACTAGCACAGCCAGCTTGGGGAGGGGGATGGTTGTGGTGATGGTGGTAATAATTCAACCATTAACTGACCTCACCTGCTAGTATCTGGGCCATACCCTTTTCTCAAGCCCCTTGCTCCCCAGTCCAGTCTCTTATTCTCAATCCAGTCTTGTATTTGTGTTATTTTTTTATCTGAATTAAAACTTTTCATTTTCATTTTTATTTTCATTTACAGGAGGTAGAGAATAATAGTCGGGGGCAGCTAGGTGGTGCAGTAGATAAAGCACTGGCCCTGAATTCAGGAAGACCTGAATTAAAATCTGGCCTCAGACACTTGACACTTACTAGCTGTGTGACCCTGGGCAAGTCACTTAACCCTCACTTAACCCATCCAAAAAAAAAAAAATGGTTAATAAGGGGGCAGCTAGATTTCACAGTGGATAAAACACCAGCCCTGAATTCAGGAGGACCTGAGTTTAAATCTGACCTCAGACATTTGACACTTACTAGCTGTGTGACCCTGGGCAAGTCACTCAACCCTCATTGCCCTGCAAAAAAAAAAAAAAAAAGGAAAAAAAAAAGAAATAAAGAGAATAATAGTCAACATTAAACTATCCACATTTGGGATTTATCTGTCCCAAATCTGGACCCATCTGGAGCTTATATTCCTAGAGCAAGTAGGAGTATCAAGCACATAAGCAGATAATCCAATATGTGTATATTTACCTAGTTATAAATTATATACGTGTAATACAGTACTAATAATTATATATATATTATAAAAGTGACAGAAAAGTATTTAAAAGGATGAGATTACATATGATACCAGAGTCAATAGGGAGTCACTGAAGTATGGGGTTTTTTGAGTCAAGGACATGGTCAGATATGTGGTTTAGGGAAATTGCTTTGTTAACTATTTGTGGAGTATGGATCTGAAATAGCGGAGAGACTGGAGGTGAGCGCTTCTGCCTAAAGCCATTTCTTGACCAGAGGCAGGTGGACTACATTCCACATGCCTACTCTATCTAGCAAAAAAAACCCTAAAAATAGTAAGAGATCAAATTAATGATCTAGAAATCCAATAATAAATAACAATAAGTGATTTCATCAAGTTAGAACTGGACAAAATATCAGAAATCCATGGGCAATAGGAAATGGGGCCCACCAGAAGTGCCAGTGTTAGCATGGGGAACCAAGATGACCACTTCCCAGCTCATGCTGATCCCAGGGACATCTGGAGCAAGAGGCAACAAGAGAGAAAAGCAATCCCTGGGTGGTCAGAAACCCACACAGTGGACCTTGAGAGCAACTTGAAGCTGCTGCATGCAGCCTAGGCAAGACAGTATATAGACATGGATACTCCAGTCTCAGGAGCACTGAGGTCTATAGTACTCTGTCCTGAAATGCTAAAGAAAGCCCTGAAAAGCCAGGGCTCTCAACCTCAGTGATATGTAGGGAGCCTAAAGCCTACCAGCACTCTTAGTTTAGATACTCCTTCACCCCCCACCCAGCCATACCCCACCACCGCCACCACCCCTGCACCAGAGACGGGAGTCAGTAGAGGAATCCAGCTACCCCAAGGAGAGACCAAGAAAAGCTGACCATGCCCTACCCAAAAGCATAAGAGGGAGTAAGTCCTGGCCCTACCCTAGCCCTAGCACAAGTTAGGCTGGTTAGCTAAGTGAATGGAAGAAGACTCCAATCAGAAATACCCCAAAATTCAAATTAAAGAAATTAACTAAGCAATTGTTAAGTAGAGACTCAAAGGAAAAACTGATTCTTCAAAAGAAAGGGAGGGAGAGGGAATGTTCTGGAATAAAAAAATTAGAAAAAGACTTTATAGCTTAGAACAGGAAGTGATAAAGTTTACCTTATTAAATAATAGACCTTTATGAGGGAAGAAATATTTGAATAAAATAAAAAATTTCCCAAAAAATTCACCTAGAAAATACTCTGAGGGATGATTTAAGACTCAGTGGTCTCTGGGGGCAGTTAAATGGCACAGTGGATAAAGCACCAGCCCTGGATTCAGGAGGACCTGAGTTCAAATCCAGCCTCAGACACTTGACACTGTGACCCTGGGCAAGTCACTTAACCCTCATTGCCCCACCAAAAAAAAAAAAAACCCTCAGTGGGCTCCCTAAAAATGTGTGTGTGTGTGTGTGTGTGTGTGTGTGTGTGTGTGTACAAAGACACTTTAAGAAATCAAATGAAAACTGCCCTGATCTATTATAACTAGAGGGCAGAGTGAAAAATAGAATACACTAATTATTTCCTGAAAGAAATCCCAAAAGAAAAAATATTAATTCCCATAATCTCAAGTTTCTAGGTCAGAGAGACTTGAGGCAAATAGACTTGTAGACTACTACAATAGTGAGACAAGATGATGAGGTCCTGAACTAGGGTGGTGGCTGGATGAGTAGAGAGAAGGGGGCATGTGATAGATGTAAAGGAAATAAGAAGGGTCAACATTAGACTGAGGGAGAGTGAGAAGTTGAAAAAATTTTTTTTAATTTTAAATTTTTATTTTCAGTTCTAAATTCTCTCCCTCCCCTACTCATTGAGAAGGGAAGAAAACATACATATGAAGTCATGCAAAACATTTCCATATTAACCGTGTTGTTTAAAAAAAAAAAGCAAGAAAAATAAAGTGAAAAAATATGCTTCAATCTGCACTCAGAGTTCATCAGTTCTCTCTCTGAAGGTGGATAACATTTTCATTGTGAGTCCTTTGGAATTGTCGTGGATCATTATATTGATCAGAGTAGCTAAGTCATTCACAGTTGATCATCATACAGTATTGCTGTTGCTGTGTACAATGTTCTCTTCGTTCTGCTCACTTCTTTTTGCATCAGTTCAAATAGGTCTTCCCAGGTTCTTCTGAAACCATCTCCACTTTTTCTAGCACAATACATTTCATCACAATCATATACAACTTGTTGAGCCATTCCCCAACTGATGAGCATCCTCTCAATTTCTAATTCTTTGCTATGTTTTTGTACATATGGATACTTTTTCTCTGATCTCTTTGGAATACAATATCAGTAATTCTAGGTCAAAGGCTATGTATGCACAGTTTTGTTGTCCTTTGGGCATAGTTCCAAATTGTTCTTCAGAATGTTTGGACCAGTTCACCACTCCACCAGCAGTGCATTAGTATCCCTATTTTTCTACATCCCATCCAGCATGTCTTTTTCTGTCATGTTAGCCAATCCGATAAGTGTGAGGTGGTTCCTCAGAATTGTTTTCATTTATATTTCTCTCATTAGTAATTTAGAGTATTTTTCATGTAACCACTGATAATTTTGATTTATTCTGAAAACTGCCTTCATATCCTTTGACCATTTATCAGTTGGAGAATGGCTCTTTAACTTGCTGTAAAAAAATTTTTCCCCAGTTTCCAGCTTTCCTTCTAATTTTGGCTGCCTTGGTTTTGTTTATGCAAAACCTTTTAAATTAAATGTAATCAAAATCATCCATTTTACCCCTATGATCCTATTTATTCATAGATCTGACAGGTAATAAAGGTTTAAATTGTGTACCCATTTTGAGCTTATCTTGGTATATGGTATGAGATGCTGTTTCTGCCTATCCCTAGTTTCTACCACACTGCCTTCCAGTTTTCCTAGCAGGTTTTTTGTTTGTTTGTTTTTTGGGGTTTTTTTGAATAGTGAGTTCTTGCCCAAGTAGCTGGGATCTTGGGTCTATCAGACACCAGCTGACTATGGCCACTTACTTCTGTATATTATGCACCTAATCTATTTCACTGATCAACCATTCTGTTTCTTATCCCTTACCAGCTTGTTTTGATGATTACTGCTTTGTAGTATATTTTGAGATCTGGTACTACCAGGCTGTCTTCCTTGACTTTATTGATTCTCTTGGCATTCTTGACCTTTTGTTTCTTGAGATGAACTTTTTATTTTAGTTATTATTTTTTCTACCTCTATAAAATAATTCTTTGGTAGTTCGATTGGTATGGCACTGCATAAGTAAAGTAATTTAGGTAGTATTGTCATTTTTAATTATCTCAGTTTGGCCTGTGAGCAATTATTTTTTCTCCAATTGTTTATATGAAAAATGTTTTATAATTGTGTTCATATAGTTCCTGTGTGTGTCTTAGCAGGTGGATTCCCAAGTATTTTATACTGTCTGCGGTTATTTTAAATGGAATTTCTATTTCTATTTCTTCTTGCTGGATTTTACTGATAATATACAGGAATGCTGATGATTTACGTGGGTTTATTTTATATCCTGCAACTTTGCTAAAGTTGTTAATGGTTTCAACTATTTTTTTTAGCTTATTCTCTAGGGCTTTCTAAGTATACCATCATGTCATCTTTAAAAAAAAAAGTTTTGTTTCCTTGCTGTCTGTTCTTATTCCTTTTTCTTGTCTTATTGCTATAGCTAGCATTTCTAGTACGATACTAAATAATAATGATGATGAAACACACCTTTGCTTCACCTGTGATCTGAAAAGTGAAAATAACAAAGTTGAAAGCCTGGGTGACTCTGGATGGTAACAGGAAAGTTTGGAAGAACAATGGATTTGGATAAGAAGATAATGTAGTGAGATCTGTGATCTGCCTGTAATGCCTACTCATCCTACTCAACTCACTCTATCTCACCAAAACTGAAAAAGTAGGGAGATAAGGCTCTTACTCATTGGTTACTGCCCTGGACAGCAAAGATTACCCTCTGAGAACACCTGTCAAAAATCATAACAAGATCTGGGAGGCAGAGAATGAGAATGTTTGGCAGGAGAAGAGGGAAGTGAATTTTTTTCCCCAATTGCACCCCCATACATGTCCCTGTAGCAAATTAGATTATAACAGATTGGAGACGATGACTTCAGGCTCAGAAAAGGTGATGTTGAGAACTCATGAAGGAGGGGGAAAGTAGACGTGGTTGTGTTGGTCTAAAAAAAAATGTGATTGGAGAGAGTGGGATGCTATGACTCCTCTCCTACCCCCACCTTCCTCCATTTTGGAGACCACCTTTATAAGGGGATAGAGAATAGTCTGATTTGGCTAGAGCTGAGGTCTTAACCTTTGGCAGTCTGGTGAAGCCTATAGACTCGTTCTCTGAATGATGTTTTTGTACAATACAATTGAAGGAAATGCTAAATGAGAGGTTAGTGAAAAGAAAGATGTAATTTCCCCTCCATCCAAATTCAATAACACCTGGGCCACCTAGACTACATGGAATCAAGACTTAAGAAGTTAGGGTAGGGGCAGCTAGATGGCGCAGTGGATAGAGCACCGGCACCTAAGTTCAAATCTGGCCTCAGACACTTAACACTTACTAGCTGTGTGACCCCGGGCAAGTCGCTTAACCCCAATTGCCTCCCTAAAAAAATTAAAATAAAAATAATTAAATAAATTTAAAAAAAAAGAAGTTAGGGTAGTGCCAGATTGTGCAGGCTCCTAGATGGATGGGTGAATGAAAAAAATGAATAGGAAAAGAAAAAAATTTATAAAATACTTATCATGTGCTAATCACTATGCAAAGACAGTCCCCTGTCTTCAAGATCTTATATCCTAATGGAGAGAGGAGGGAGGTGTGCAGTTTCTAAGTTGGGCCAGACTCCTAGTAGCCTATGTTAGATATTCAAACAAAAGTGAAATAGATACCACAGGTAGTTCCAAATTATAAGATTTACTTAGCTCTAATGGGAGAAGAATATTCAATAAGGATGCGCACTGAGGATATGAGTTGGAAACCAAGCCAAGTATCAAGACAGTACCTGTAGTCCTCGTGGCTCTTTTGTACTCAGGTGAATAAGAAGTCAGTAACCTGAACCATTAGTCCTCAGAGCCAGGATGATTTCAATGTTCTTTTTTGTGTGGGGCAATGAAGGTTAAGTGACTTGCCCAGGGTCACACAGCTAGTGTCAAGTGTCTGAGGCTGAATTTGAACTCAGGTCCTCTTGACTCCAGGGCCAGTGTTTTATCTACTAAACCACCTAGCTGCCCCTTGATTTCAATACTTCTTAAGGAAAAGCTAGCCTGACTGGCATGGGCTCAGGGTTAGGATAGCTCTCCACCACAAGAAGACAATCTATATACAGGGTGATAGCCAGTGGGTATCTTGTTCTAGAGTGTTACAGGGATGGTGAATGGATGCATAGAACAGATCAGCATAGTTGGTTTGATCATAGTACAAGAGCTGGAACACAAGGCAGCAGTTGAGATGGCTAAGGAGTGACGCTGAAGCATGGCTAGAACTGGGTCTTTCCAATCAGGACATGGGGACCCAGGGCAGGGTGAGATCAGGTCCTCTGGGACATGGTTTTGCTCCAGGCAGCTGGGCAGATGGCAGGAGTACAATGAAGCATGAATATTAGGTGGCAGAGTTAGAGTTTTCATCACTTGGACTTTAGGAAGCTACTAAAGATCTTTAAGGAAGAGTACTACAAAGGCCAGTTGTACATGTAAGGAGAGTAACATGACCGGGAGGGGGTGGGATAGTGTCAAGGGAGAGAGTAGAAGCAAGACAACCTATCAAGAGGCTGTGGCTATAGTGCAGGTAGGTTGTGATGAGGCCTGTCTGTACCAAAGGGATGGCAATGGGAAGAGAGAATAAATTGGAATTAATAGGCTTTTCTTAATGGCTAGGGTTATTAATGCAGAGGAAAAAGTTTAAAACATCAAACTTCAACATCAGAGATGGGATAAATGGTGGTGACATCACTGACAGAAATGGTGGAATCAGAAGACAGATGGGATTTAAAGGAAAAGATAATGAGCTTGGCATTGGACATCTAGAGATACATCCAGCTAGAGAAGTCTTGAAAGCAGTTGAGTCTAGAAAGAGATGCGGAGATTTGCCTGCAGAGGTGATAACTGGTACTGGGGAAGTGGAAGAATGAGGAGGGAGGGAGTTTGTAGAGGAGGTGGAGCTATACCCTGCTGATAGGATCAGGAAGATGATGGAGAGATGGAAGGAGTGGTCAAGTTAGGAGAACCAGGAAAATGGTCCATCTCTGAAAGCAAGGTTGGGAGGCTGCAGAGGTGTCAAAGATGCTAACTGGGAAAAAAAAAATACCATAGAAGTATTCTGTTGGGTTCATAATTCCTAGAGTTCTAGAAATTGCTCAGCATAATTTGATTCTGCCTTTGCTCTGGGTAAAATAAAATTCAAGGGAGAAGGGAATGCAAGAAAAGGAAAACACTGACCATACCACCCTCTTTGCCCTGCTATCTTCTGGACTAAGCCCAGAGAAGCTTCTCAGATGTTCTGTCTTCAGCTCTACCACCCTGGTACTCAGGATTCACTTACTGAATAGGGCATTGTACTATGTACTGGTTGTGGTGTGTGGTCCACATGTTGCCAGGTGGTAGAGGTGATGTTTTGCACATCCTCATTTTTTCCCCGACAGGTGTTCCCTACTATAAAACTGTCAATAAAACCTTGCTATATTGCAGGGGTTAACTTTTTGTGCGTCAGTGAAGCCTATGGACCCCTTCTTTAAATAATGTTTTTTAAATACACAAGAAATTTTTTACATTGTTTTTAAGCTCATGGACCCCGAAATTAAAAATTCCTTTTTATTACCTCCAGGTTCCTGTCTGAAACCACTAAAGATGCCAGCCACAGGGGTTTAGGAATTAACCTGATGGTACTGTACCAGTTAGAGCCCTCATAAGGTTACAGAACATAATTCGGAAGACATCTAGAAATGAGCTGGGTGAGAAATACTTGGAGTTAAGGTGTAATGCAACTTCATCACTTTATTCAAATCTTCAAAATAGTCTTTATTCTACATTTTTAGTATAAAAAATCCACAAGTTAAGTGCACCACAGTGAAGAGAGAGACATACAACGCTGAACTTCCATAACAGTCAATGGTACAGTCAAACACCATATATACAGAATACAGTCAAATTTAGATGAACTGAAATTATAAGATAAAATATATTCATCAAATCCAATTCCAGAAAACAAAAATTAAAAGATTGAGGATCCCTGAATCTTTTCAACCCTAATGAGACTTTAATTGAACTCATCTTAAAGTGACCCATTCACAATACAATCCCATTAACCCAGCTCTTGGGCAGTTAATGAATGGCCATGGTCAGCTAGCTGCCACAGACATTTAAACAGATGGCAACCAATTTCAGTTCTCAAAATTCCCCTTAATTGGACTGTGAAGTCACCCA
Source organism: Dromiciops gliroides (assembly GCF_019393635.1). Taxonomy (NCBI): domain Eukaryota; kingdom Metazoa; phylum Chordata; class Mammalia; order Microbiotheria; family Microbiotheriidae; genus Dromiciops; species Dromiciops gliroides. The sequence continues at coordinate 218,048,704 of NC_057865.1, read as the reverse complement.
TCCCACTGTTGGAAACAAACCCCTTCCCCTTGCCTCTCTCATTTTAAACCCACAACTGACCAAAGTGCAGTTAGCGTTGCCATCAGGTGCTCAGATCACATGTTTCTGGCACCAACACAAACCTGGATGAGGCTTTTGTGTGCAGAGGCGTCCATGAGAAGAGTACAAAAGGAATGGTTCGTTGTCAGCCTTGGCTGAGGAGAAAGAATGGGGGGGGTCTGGACTATGAACACAAGTGGTGTCAGAGGATCCTTTTGGATAAAAGGTCAAAAGATAAGGAGAGCCAAGGTCTCCTCTCAACAAGAAGTAGGGAGAGGTGCAGGGAGAGAGAGAAAGAAGTCTGACTGGCTTTCTGTCCTGCACCATTGATTCAATGGAGATTGGCGAGGGAAGTGGGGGAAGGGGCAAAGGATGTGAAGGAAAAAGGTAGACATCTATGCATTTCATTTATAACAAGTAATAGAAATCAAAGAATTTAAGGAGATTTAAGACCAATCAGAATAATTTGGCAACTTTAATTCTTCAGAAGATCAAAGTTCCCTCCAAACCTAATTTGATGGTTTCTTACTAAAAGCAAAGACCAGTATGGTGCAGTATTACTCCAAAGGAATTAAAGGAACATCTTCAGGGAAGATTTGCCCACATTCATTTTATGAATGGATTACCCCCCTCCCCCCACCTTGAAATGTTTTAGGGAGGTACTGCTACCATTACATGGTTCGTTATTAAGTTTGAAAAGTGCCTGAAAGTTTGGGCACCAGAAAGACACCCCAACAACATGTGTCTAAACTTTGACTTCAGGTTAATATGACTAAAGCAGTTACATTGTGAGAAGTGCTGACGGTGTGTGATGTCTTTCCTGGCACGGGGGTGGCTTTGGTTCTTCACCAGATGGTATAGCCACCATCCGAACCACCCACGAAGAAGTTCCCCTTCCGCTGAGTTACTAGCACGTTGGCCCCTTGCATAACAGCAAGCTGAGCAGCATTGGGGGGGCAACCCGGGGGTGGAGGCTGGAAGTAAAGAACAAGGTTGAATGGGCACAGAGAAACTGGTGCAGGAAAAATGGGGCCCCAGGGGGAAATTGGTAGGAGGGCCTATCAGGAAGAACAGCAATCTGACAACCAAGAGAATTTCACGGGGCTGGCCAATGTGTTCCTTACTGGCACAGTTTGGGGTCTGGAGAGAGAGCACACTACTCCCTTTCCTGCCTACCCAAAGACAGCAAAGAAGAACACTTGGAAGTCGGATACTAACACTCATTCAAAAGATGCCCAGCTCTAGAGTGAGACACAGGGACCATTATAACTTGTGTATAATTCAGACTCATACTGGGTTGTCTCCAATCCTGGAACTCTCCAGGGGCCGAGCTCCTTCTAAATCCTCTTTGGATGCTGCGTTTGCTCCAAGGTGAACCTATTCCAGAAAGTTAACTAGACATCATGCCAATGTCCTGGGAAATTTTCACTTTCACAAATGGCAGATGGTGACGCCAGAACAAAATCCCTGGAGACTCTAAGGGATCAGAACGATCCTGTAAAAAGGACATCTCAAATATAGGCATTTCCACCCTATACTATTAATTAGCTCCAAGAAAACAGAAAGTAATGATTGATAAATATCCAATTTTTCATTTTAGGGAGTAATTTACTGGGGAGTTTTGTGATGTTACAGTGGCATTTGGTAATTATTTATTGATGCTTTGTAATAAGAATGATATTGCTGCAAAACAACACTGGTCAGAACAATGTTATTTGGAATATGATGGTGATAAAACTTGGGCCCAAGAGGCAAATTCAATGTGGGGATCTTAAACTCCAGTAGACTATTCATGAGGAGCGGACATGGTTCTGGAACTGATCTGGGGCCTTGGGAAAATCAAGGAAAATTTCTGACTACCTGGATCCACAACTTAAGAACTTCCCTTTTCTCAGAGATACTGCTGCCTCTTGGGTGAGCACAAACATGCTGACATGACCATGGTTCTTACTGTTAGTGGACAGTCACTTAGGAAAAATTTGGCCAGCTCCAAATTCCCCTTCTTAATGGGCACATGGGAAATAAACCTCCAGGTAATCTGGAAACAATTTAACCAAAAATGCCAACCTCCTGGAAACAACCTGAAGGTAAAACATATTCTACTTCCTTTGTATCACTCGTAGTGATTGTGCAGAACTGTGGACATGGTTGGTAGTTAGTTAAAAGCCTACTGAGTAAATACCAACTTGTTAAACCAGTTCACAAAAAGTAAAATGATTAAATTTAAATTGTTCTTCTTTTCACTCTTAGATTAGCTGGGAAATGGCCCCAAATTTGGAAATCAGGAGGTCAGGGCAAAAGGGTCTAGGTTTAGAAAAAGTAATTGTTAGCTACAAGTTCTCCTTGCACCCTCTGCTGCTTGCCTCATAGGTGGGTGTAAACTGTCAACAATCACTAGCCAGGGATGTTGGAGGATCACAGATTTAGAGTTGGCAGAGACTTAAAAGACATCTAGTCCAACCCCCTCATTTTACAGATGAGGAAAACTGAGAGGTTAAGCAACTTGTCCAAGGTCAAACAGATAATACTGAATGTGAAAGGCAAGTCTGAGGTTTTACCAACTCAGGACATTTGGAAGCTTAGAGCCAAACATGCAGCACCAGGAAAGATGGAATGTTTTCTGGTCATACTCACAGGAATGTTACCAGCAGTAGCCCCAGCTCCAAACCTGGCATTAGGATCATATGTTCCATCCACCAGCACTGTCGAACCAGGAGGGTATACGTGACCAAGTGGATAATAAGCCAGTGGGACTGCAGAGCCAACAGGCCCAACGGCCACAGACTGACCCATGGGAAGAAACAAAGAAGCACCAGGATATGCAGCTGACATAGTGGGAACTGTTGCAGTCCCTGGGTGCACAAAGTTTGGACGATAGAGCTAGAAAAGGGCAGAAGAAAAAAAACAAAGTTTATTTCATGAGGATTTTTTGTTTGGATTTTAATAATCAATGCTTATTTCTCCAGTAGAGACAGTATCACTTATGAAGGCAACAAATGTCTAATCCTACAGCTTCCTCCCCTACCACCAAACCTGCTCTTGAGACCCTCTCCCCAACTAAGGAGAGAAAACCTTGCTGTTGTATGGTCAAAGTTGTCTCCCCCTCCCCCCACAACCCCCCTAACCTCATTGCCCTTACCCAGGGCTTTAATTAGATAATGTATCTTCAACCCAACAGAAGCAATTTTTTCGTCCACCTCACTTTTCTACAATTTGTGTGGAGAAACAAGTCTACATATAGCACGTCAGAACTGCTGGGAGACTGACAAAGGGTTGGTCCCCTCTACAAAGAGAGGGGACAATGGTGGCTCCGACACCTAAAAACCTTGACCCTCTTACCTCAGAATACGCTGGCGGTGCATCCGTGTATGGTGGAACCTGAGGCAGGTGCATGGTTTGAGGGTACACTGGGTTCCCAGGAGGCTGCACAGGGTATGTGGGCTGCGTTGGATACTGCCCTAGAAGATACAAAAGGACACATGTGATGCGCCATGCAAGGCCAAATACAGAGAGAATGTTGCCCAAAGATCCATCCGGCTGTACAGACCCAGAGTAGTGGGGTCTGACGAACAGCTTGGAAAGGGACAATGCAATAGTTGTAGAACAAACAGGGGAAGGAAGGACAACCTTGCAACCCCAGATTAGGGATTCTGACAGGCCCAAGTGGGGAACTATACCCATCTACTCTACCAGAAGAAGTAGGGAGTGTGCCTAGTCAGGCCCGGGGAAAGCACCCTAGGAACAGGAACTCTTCTGATTCTTCTTGGCTCCCTCTGAAGCTGGGGCACGTCTAGGTACCCAGGGAGATAGGATGGACTCATGTCAATTATTAAGGAATCCCTGGCTCCAGGGTTGGCCTTAATATCATCCTAGCCAGGTCTCTAGATTTGAAGGGGCTTCTCGCTTTTATCTTGGCCTAGATCCAAAGGTCTAGATCTTCAAGGTCAACTTAAGAAAGAAGAAATTTAGCAGATGCAGAGACCACAAGATCATTTATAGATTTAGAGATGGAAATGGTTCAAATCCCTCATTTTACAAATGAGGAAAACTGAGCCCCAGGAATCTTAAATGACATATGTCCAAGGTTACACAGCTAATAACTAGCAAAGCCAGGATTTGAATCTTTATTCTGTGACCCCAGCACACTTTACACTGTTCCTTATGGCCTCTCTACCACCATATGAGAGGTCTTCTCCCACCAGGGAAGGCTAATAGGATCTTGAAATGGAATAAACCTCAGGGATCTACAATCATCTAAGCCAATTATCTTGTCTAGAGCACTGGACAAAGAATAGTAAAGACCCTGCCTTTGACACTTACTATCTGGGTATTCCTGGGCAGATCATTTAAGCTCTATGCCTCAGTTTCTTCATCTGTATAAAATGGGATAATAACAGCACCTACATCACAGGGTTGTGAGGACCAAATAATAACAAATAATCAATGCAAACTTAAGGTTTGCAAAGCACTTTACAAATATTATTTCATTTGCTCTTTAAAATCTGGGAGGTAGGTGGTACTTACTTCTGTGTATTAGCCTAAAAGAGGTGGAAGATGCCACATCCCTCTTAATTTGTAAAAAGGGTTTGAGTTTAGTTCTGTTAAATGATAATGTAATCTACAAATACTTTATTTTAAAAAGGAAAAAAAAAACCTTTGCCACTATTTTACAGATGATCAAACTGAGTGTCAGGTAAAATGACCTGTCACATAGATAATGATGAGTTAACGCATGCACATAAATGCTTTGCGATCCATAAAACCGTATATAAATGCCACCTCTAATGATTATTATTGGCTGTTATTATGGACCAAATGATTAGAGGACATCTTGGACCTAAGAAGTTAAGTAACTTGGCCAAGGTCACACAGCTGGCTAAGCCTCACGACCGGGACCTGAACCCCAAATCCGGGCTCCTTACACTACCCCGCAGGGCCCGGAAGAAGGGCTTCCCAGACAATAGAACGATTCTGGCAGAGGGGCGGGGGGCGCCCTGACCCCAGGAGGGGTCTCGGGTTTGGGCTGGGCTGGTTTAACAGGCATATGCACCGCTATCAAGAGCGGCGGAGGCAGGCAGCGAGGAGCGGAACGCGAGACCCCGGGCCCCGAGCCCACCCCTCCCCCAAAGGCACCGACCTTCCCCCTCTAACTCCCCTAGGCCGGAGAAGGGATGGGGAGGGGAGGGGGGCGCTCGTCACCAGGCAGCGCGCGGCCCCGCCCCCTCCAGCTTCTCATTGGCCGAGCCCCATCGGAACCCTCGCGCCCCATTGGCCACGCGGCCTGCCCATCCCGCCCAGGCCCCCCTGCAGCTCAGAACTGCGCCACAGGCTTTAAGGGAGAAAGCTCAGGGAGGGGGCGAGCGACCGTGGCTCTGGGCCTCGGAGTGGGGTGGGCGCGGTGTGGGCCGGGCCCGGGCCCGGACTCGGGCCCCTCGGTGAGGAAGACGGACGGCCTCAGTACGGGCCTACGGCTCTCCGGGGCCCTTAGCTAGCCCGCCCCCATCCCTGCCCCGCCGGCCTCGCCCCCTGTCCGCTCTTGCCTTTGCTGTTCATGGCGGCGGCGGTCCGGTTCGGCTTGGGGCTGCGGACGGTGTTTTTTTTTCCGTCCTCTTCCTGTTCCAAGTCACTTCCGTGTCATGTGACGCGCCGTCCTCCCGGCGTCACGGGACGTCTTGGTGCCCCCTCCCGTCTCCTCTCCGCCGCCACCGGAAGCCCCGCCCCCGGGCGGTGCCTCCAAGGTCAGGAAGCACCCGGGGGTGCCAGGCCTGGCTAGGCCCTCCTCTCCCCCATCTACTGCCCTCCCCGCCCTGTGACCTTAGCCTAGCCGCCTCTGGCGATTCGGAATCTCTGGCTGGAAGCGCTAAGCGTCCTTCCCCACCTCTACCTCTTCGAGGTAATCTTTCTCCAGGAAGCCTTCCCGGATTAGCTCAGCCCTTGCTGAGACGAAGGAACCCGAGGACCCTCGAGGGCCTTCAGACTATCCAATTAACCCCCCACCCCCATTTCATAAATGAGGGTTAGGGTTAGAGAGGCCCGGTGACTTTTCCAAAAGTCACAAAATGGGTTCGTTAGAAAAAGGTTTTTCTGCCTATACACATACATACATATGCATGTATGTATGTATTTGGTCGGAAGTCATAACACCGGGCCCCAATGCAAGGCTAGTAATTGGCCTTCCTCCTCTAAGGTTAATGTCATTAGAACCAGGAACCTCAGGGTCACAAGGCCCTGGTCACATGGGCTAATTCTTTCCCTAAAGCAATGAAACGATCCCTGAATGTGCAAGAGGACTAAGGCTCCAATCTTTGACTTAACTTGCGGGTGGGTCATCGAAGGAATAAAAGCCTGGGACTCAAGTTGTTGGGGCTCCTTAAGCCTAACAAGACTCCCCGCTGGGTGTGTGCTTCCGTGGGAAATGGGGAGCCAGGGGGCCGAGACTGTGGCCTTGATGAGTATCCTTTCTGTTCAATTACTGGGTAAATTTCTTTTGTTCCTTGTTATGTAATCGACAAGTATTTCACTCTGTTCCAGTCCTGACACTGAACAGCCTGGCCACCCAAGCCAGGGCCGCCTTGTTCATCAACCCAGCATACCTACTCCCACTATGTTTGCATGGGCTTTCCCCCATTCCTGAGATGCAATCACTTCTCCCCCTCTGCCTCTTCAAAACCTTATCTTCCTTCAAGGCTCAGTTCAGTGACATGTTCTATGTCATTTTTTTTTCTATATTCCCTGACTTGTTAATACTCTGTCCCTCCTCAAATTTTTTGTCTTTATCCATATATGTGTTTTATCTTTCCCAGAAACTGTAAGTTCCTTGAGGGCAGGATACACTTTTTTTTTTGTCACTGTGTCCCTAGCATACTGCCTAGCATGTGTTGCTCATTCATTCAGTTGTGTCCAATTGGACAATAGCATGCCAGGCCCTTCTATCCTCCACTGTTTCCCTAAGTCAGTCCAAGCTCATGTTCCTTGTTTTTGTGACACTATACATCTCATCCTCTGCCGTCCTCTTCCTTTCTTGTCTTCAATCTTTCCCAACACCAGGGTCTTTTCCAATGAGTCCTGTCTTCTCATTACATGGCCAAAGTATTTCAACTTCAGTATTTGTCCTTCTGAATTAATTTAAGTATTGACTAATTTAATCTCCTTGCTGTAGCTGTAGCTGGAAATTGTCAGTTTTTCAAGGAAGAAATCCAAGCTATAAATAGCTAGGTGAAAAAATGCTCCTAGGGGCAGCTAGGTGGCGCAGTGGATAAAGCACAAGCCCTGGATTCAGGAGTACCTGAGTTCAAATCCGGCCTCAGACACTTGACACTTACTAGCTGTGTGACCCTGGGCAAGTCACTTAACCCCCATTGCCCTGCAAAAAAAAAAAATGCTCCTAATCACTAATAGAGAAATTCAAATTGAAGCAACTCTTAAGTTTCTCATACCCAAGGTTGACAAAAAAGAAAAATGACAAATGCTGGAGGGGCTGTGGGGAAACAGGTACATTGATGCACTATTAAGCACTATTAAGCAATCAGAACCATACCACCAAAGTGACTAATTTGTGCATACCCTTTGACTTGGAAAAAGTAGGGCTATACTCCTAAAGATATGAAAGAGAAAAAAGACTCATAGGTATAAAAGTATTTATAGCAGCTTTTCTCATGCTGGCAAAGAACCAGAAAATTAAGAGTGCCCATCGGAGAATGGTTGAGCAAATTATGGCATTTGAATGTCATGGAATACTGTTGTGCTGCTACGAATGAAGGGGACAGTTTCAGAGAAATGGGGAAGATTCCCACTAACTAAGATAGAGTGAAGTGGGCAGAACCAAGAGAACAATGCATACAGCAACAACATTGTAAAGACAAATAACTTAGAGTTAAGAACACTTCTCCTTACCATGACAAACCATGATTCTGAATGACTTATGATAAAACATGCTATCCACCTCCTGACAGAGCTGATAGGCCTAGGGTACAGGCTGAGAAGTAGGTTTTTTGTACAGGGCTGTTGTGAGGATATATTTTGCTTGACTGTATATTTTTCATGTGAAAAAAATATTTTCATAACTGTCTCCTACAGAAAACAGAGTGAGAAATTCATGGAAAAGATCAGAGAGCAGTTAGGAAAACACAGCTCATGTCCTGAGAGCAGGCAGGCATGTACATGCCAAGACTCCTTCCAAAGATGGAGTTCAAAAATCCCTTTGTTAGTGAAAGTATATAAACTTTCTCTGCTCATTGGTTACAGACCTTAGTTTAGGTCTCTATTGGTAAATCAATCAGATATAGATTAACTTTTAGTTTTTGTGGCTTGTTAGCACAGGATGTTTTCAGTTCCATTAGCATGATACAAATCAGTTTGACAGTTCAACTTAAAAGCAAACAATATGGTAAGAGTATATGAAGTACAAATCAGTCTGATAGTTCAAATTTAAAAGCAAACAATATCACAAGAGTATATGATTCAAAAGAGGTTGTCACAGATAAGAATACCCAGATATTTTTACAAACATCGGGAAGGAAAACCAGAATGGCTTCAGCAGATGATGGTATTCATTAGAGAGCCATAAAATCTACCAATTATCCTGGGGAAAGAAGTCAGTAGATAGGGGTTTATCTACTAGCTATAAACTCCCAGACATTTGGAGAGGCAAATGATATGTAATGTCCCAAACAACTCTGGAGTTTGCTTAAAACTCACTTGTATATTGTCTGGGATCAACTGGAGGGCATTTTGATCTTCTTAATCCAAGGTTTCATAAAGTTCATTTGGATAATAAGGCTGCTCCATCAAAACCAGGTAATTTATATTTTCATCAACCATCTCATTTGTATCTAGATTATTAAATTTGGCATAAGTCACCAAAATTTTGTTTTTCTTTCCTTTACAATGGGAAAGGGAGTCAGTCAGTCAGCATGGTGCTATAGATACAAAGAAATGCACAAGAAAGTCCTGCCTTCAAAGAGCACACAATGTAATAAGGTGAGTGGGAGAGAATATCGATGTGTTCATTAAAACTTTAAGTTAAAATAAGCTACACTATTCATGCAAATAATCAAACATACCTTCTGTAGACTGAATAAATGTCATTTTGTAAGAAAAAATGGGGGCAGCTAGGTGGCGCAGTAGATAGAGAAGCAGCCCTGGAGTCAGGAGGACCTGAGTTCAAATCTTAACTAGTTGTATGACCCTAGACAAGTCACTTAACCTCAATCGCCTCACCAAACCAAACCAAAAAAAACAGAAAAAATGACTGTTGTTATATGGTCAATCAACCACAGAAACAACATATACATAAATATGACATATTTACAAAATTGTTTTTCAGTCATGTTCAACTCTTCATGACCCCATTTTGGAGTTTTCTTGGCAAAGATATTAGAGTGGTTTTGCCATTTTCTTCTCCAGCTCATTTCACAGGTGAGGAAACTGAGGCAGTTAAGTGACTTGCTCAGGATCACCCTGCTAGTGTCTGAGGCTAGATTTGAACCCAGGTCTTCCTGGCATCAGGCCTGGTGCTCTATCCACTGCACCACCTAGCTATCATTTACAAAATAAATAGCTATAATTTTGGAAGTGAGGCAATACCGATGGAAGGGATCAGGGAACATCCTAATGGGGCAGCTAGGTGGCACAGTGGATAAAGCAGTGGCCCTGGATTCAGGAGGACCTGAGTTCAAATCCAGCCTCAGACACTTGACAATTACTAGTTGTGTGACCCTGGGCTAGTCACTTAACCCTCATTTCCCTGCCAAAAACAAACAAAAAAACCCAATAGTACAATAAACAGTTTTGAGTTCCAAATTCTATTCCTCCTTCCCTCCCTCCTTTCTCCCTTCCCTGGGGCAGTAAGCAATCAGATATAGGTTATATATGTGCAATTATGTCATTTTAGTCATTTAGTCATTGTGTCATATTAGTCATTTTGTCTAAGAAAACTCAAATAAAAGGAAAAAATGAAAGAAAGTGAAAAATAGCATGCTTTAGTCTGTGTTCAATCAATATCAGTTCTTTCTTTGGAGGCAGATAGTATGGTTCATCATTAGACCTTTGGGATTGTCTTGAATCATTGTATTGCTGAGAATAGTTGTCATTCACCGTTCTTCATCAAACAATATTGCTTTCACTGTATTAAACATTCTCCTGGTTCTGCTCACTTCACCAAACATCAGTTCATATAAATTGAAAACTAGGAATTCTAAGAGGTAAAGCTGAAGGAGAAGGGTCCTTTCAGTCATGGGCAAAGGCACTGAAATGGGAGATGAAATGTCATGTGGGGAACATCTTAACTGCTCTATAGAGTGCATGAAGAAGCATAATCTTAAGCAGGCTGGGGAGTAGGTCGGAGGCAGGTTGTGAAGGGATTTAAACTCCAGAGGACTTTGCATTTGACCCTAAAGGGAACCACTGGAGTTTGTAGAAGAAGAGAACAACATGGTCCAGTCTATGCTGGGAAGATGAGATTTGAGACAGGGGGAACAATTAGGAAGCTATTAAATAGCCCAATGAAGAGGTGAGGTGATGGTGAATGAGGCCAGCAGCTGTCTAAGCAGAGAAAGGGGACAGGTGTGAGAGGTTGTGGAGATAGGAAAGGGCAAGATTTAGTAACTGAATGGCCAAGTGAGGTGAGGGAGAATGAAGAATTGAGGATACCAACTTTGCAAACCTGGTTGAGCAGAAGGATGGTAATACAGTTGTTATTTTGTTACCTCCCAGCCAGAAACTTTTGCATCTTCTAGCCTCTAAAAATCTTTGCTTCTGTCATTCTTTCCAACTGACATTCTCTCTTTCCCTCTCTGCTTGTCAAAATTTTATTCATTTTTCAAGGTCCAGTTCATTCTATAAACGTCCAAGAAACCCTTATTCCCTAATCAGCTCAGTCACTGGTAATCCCTAAGGTTCTATAGTGAAAGAGGATAAAAACAGATTGAGGAATAGCTAGTAGTACTGTTTGACTGGAATGTAGTTCACTTGGAGCAAAATAGTGTGAAATAAGGCAAGAATAGTAGGTTGGGGGCAGCTAGGTGGCACAGTGGATAAAGCACCAGCCCTGGATTCAGGAAGACCTGAGTTCAAATTTGGCCTCAGACACTTGACACTTACTAGCTGTGTGACCCTGGGCAAGTCACTTAACCCCAATTGCCTCACCAAAAAAAAAAAAAAAGAATAGTAGGTTGGAGCAAGATTGTAGATTGCCTTAAATGCCAAGCTAAGGAGTTTGCATCCTATAAGCAATAGGAAATCACTATTGAGTTTTGAGCAGAGAAATGACATCATCAGACCTGAGCTTGAAGAAGATTATTTTGGTAACTGTGTGGAGGACTGATTAGAAAAATGAAGCCTGGAAGGAGGGAAACCAGTTAAGTGATTACTATTAACATTCAAGGTAGGAATTGAAGGATGAGGGCCTGAACCAGGGTGGTAGAAAAGAGAGGTGAGGACAGATGTTAGAGTTACTGTGGGAGTATAATCAACAGGAACTTCCTTTATCAGGAGGTAGAAGATGAGGGATTATGAAGAGTCGAAGATAAGGGGGAGCATTCTAAGCATGGGGAACAGCCAAAGTACCTAGATTCAGGAGAGGGAGTGTGTCTTTTTTGAGGAACAGCAAGGAGTTTAGTGTCACCTCCCATGGTGTAAGAATACTGAAAAGGGGGGCAGCTAGGTGGCACAGTGGATAGAGCACCAGCCCTGGAATCAGGAGGACCTGAGTTCAAATCCAGCCTCAGACACTTGACATTTACTAGCTCTGTGACCCTGGGCAAGTCACTTGACCCCACTTGCCTTAATCCCCCCCCCAAAAAAAAAAGAATACTGAAAAGGTAGGGGATAGAGCACTGGCCCTGGAGTCAGGAGTACCTGAGTTCAAATCCAGCCTCAGATACTAACACTTACTAGCTGTGTGACCCTGGGCAAGTCACTTAACCCCAATTGCCTCACTAAAAATATATATATATATTTTTTATATATTTTATTATATATTTTATTATATATTTTATATATATATATATATATTTTATATATATATATATTTAATGGGGCAGCTAGATGGCGCAGTGGATAGAGCACCAGCCCTGGAGTCAGGAGTACCTGAGTTCAAATCCGGCCTCAGACACTTAATACTTAACTAGCTGTGTGACCCTGGGCAAGTCACTTAACCCCAATTGCCTCACTAAAAAGAAAAGAAAAAAGAAAAAGAAAAAAGAAAAGGTAGGAAAGACAAGTTATGAAGAACTTTAAAAGCCAAACCAAGAGTTATATATTTGAACCTGGAGAGCCACTGAAGTTAATGAGTGCTTTAGGAAGATGAATTTAATAGCTAAGAGGAGGATTGACTAGAGTGAGGCAAGACTTGTGGCAGGGGAGACCAACCAGTAGGCTGTTGCAATAATCCAGGTGTGAGGTTATGAAGGCTTACACCAAGTATGTTGAGAAAAAATATTCTCAAATATGTCAGTTGGAGAAAGTCTCTAAGGGAGGCAGAGACTAGATAATAGAGTATAGAAACACTTAGCCAAGCTCTCCCAAATTCCCCTCCAAACAATTCAAAAATAACCTCAAATTGAATTCTGGAGCAGCAGAACCAACAAAAGGTCAAGTGAAAAATTTTCCGACCCAAGACAACTTAGGAGGTGGGCAGGAAAGGTCTGTCTCACTGGGGTGGTATTTGGGCCTGGAGCACAGGGCACACTACACAGTGCAGGACCTCCATGGTATAGCACTAGCAGGGACCTTGGAGGTGGCTGCATTAGTGGCAGCAGCACCAGTTTTGAGAGCTCTTAGCTGACAGATCACTGGGGGTTCAGGCGGAGGCAGAAGGAGATTGCTGGCACTGGTTTCAGGACTCTGTTGCATTGCTCAAATATAGTTCTGGGCTATACTGCCAGAGCCAAAAAGAGTGATAGCACTTGTGACCACAGAGAAACAGAAGGGTTGGTTGAGGTTCCAAGGTGGAGAGGAGTGCTTGTGGGGGAGTAAGGACCCTGGTCTCAATTCCAAGATAGATGGGAGCACTAGCTATTGTAGCTTCAGGAGAGCAGAAACCAGATCACAGTCCCCAGCACTAGTGGCTGTAGGGGAATAAGGTTCTTTCCTTGGTAAAGACCTGAGCACAGGCCAGATGAGCAATGACCAACCTGGAAGCCCCAAAAACCTACAGACTCCCAGAGGCAGCTCTGAAAACAGCAATAAGAAAAGCCTGAAGCTTGGGATAGCACTTTAGACTGGGAGCAGAGCCCAACTTTAACATAAAGTTAAAAGTCAAGAAACAGGCTGGGAAAATAAGCAAACAACAAAAAAAGAACCTGCTCATAACAAGTTACTATGGTGGCAAGCAAAATCAAGACACAAACCTAGAAGAAGACAACAATTTCAAAGCATTTACAAGCAAAGCCTCAAAGAAAAATGTGAATTGGATACAAGCTCAACAAGAATTTCTGGAAGTGGGGGGAGGGGGGAGATTCCTGGAAGGAAAAGGATGTTAAAAATCAAAAGAGAGAGATAAAGAGAAAATTGGGAAAAGAAATGAGGTAATGCAAGAAAATTATGAAAAGAGAATCAATAGGGGTAGTTAGGTGGCACAGTGGATAAAGCACTGGCCCTGGATTCAGAAGGACCTGAGTTCAAATCTGGCTTTAGACACTTGACACTTACTAGCTTTGTGACGCTGAGCAAGTCACTTAACCCGCATTGCCCTGAGAGAGAGAGAGAGAGAGTCAACAGCATGGTAAAAGAGGCAGAAAATAATAACACCTTACAAAATAGCACTGGCCAAATGGTAAATGAAGCACAAAAATCCATTGGAAAAAAATAATTTTTTTTTCCTCAGTAAATACTCCTTTATTTAAAGTTTTGAGTTCCAAATTTTATCCCTCCTTCCTTCCCTCCCCTTCCCCCTCTCTGAGGTGGTAAGCAATCAGATATAGGTTAATTATGTAAAACATTGCCACATTATTCATTTTGTACAAGAAAACTTAAATGAAAGAAAGTAAAAAATAGCATGCTTCAGTCTGTGTTCAGTCAATATCAGTTCTTTCTTTGGAAGTGGATAGTATGCTTCATCATTAGTCCTTTGGGATTGTCTTGGATCATCGTATGGCTGAGAACAGTTAAGTCATTCACAGTTCTTCATCAAACAATATTGCTGTCACTTGTGGACTACATTCTCCTGGTTCTGCTCACTTCACTATACATCAGTTCATACAAGTCTTTCTGAAATCATTCTGCTTGTCATTTCTTATAGCATAATAATATTCCATCACCATTTTATACCACAGCTTGTTTAGCCATTCCCCAATTGATGGGCATTCCTTTGATTTCCAATTCTTAGCCACTACAAAAAAGCTGCTATAAATATTTTTTTACAGATAGGTATTTTATTCTTTTGGGGGATCTCTTTGGGGTACAGACCTAGAAGTGATATTGCTGGACAAAAGGGTATGCACAGTTCTATAGCTCCTTAGGCATAGTTCCATATTGCACTTCAGAATAGTTGGATCTTTTCACAACTCCACCAACAGTGGATTAGTGTTCTCCAACATCCAATATTTTCCTTTGTTGTTATATTTGCCATTCTGATAAGTGTGAGATACCTCAGAGTTTTTTTAATTTGCATTTCTAGTGATCTAGAGAATTTTTTCATATGATTATAGAAAACTTTGGCTTCTTTGCCTGAAAACTGCCTTTTTATATGCTTTGACCATTTTAATTAGAAAATGACTTGCATTTTTATAAATTTGACTCACTTCTCTATACATTTGAGAAATGAGGCCTTTATCAGAGAGATACTTGTTTCAACAATTCTTTTCCAATTTTTTGCTTCCCTTATAATTTTGGTTACATTAGTTTTGTTTATGCAAAAGCATTTTAATTTTATATAATTAAAGTTACCTATTTTACATTTTGTTTGGCTTTCTATATCTTCTTTGGTCCTAAATTCTTCCTCTAAACATAAATCTGACAGATAAATGATTCCATGCTCTCTTAATTTGCTTATGGTTTCATCCTTTATGTGTAAATCCTGTAGCCATTTTGACCTTATTTTAGTATACCATGTGAGATGTTGGTCTATACCTAGTTTCTGCCATACTGTTTTCCAGTTTTCCCAGCAGTTTTTGTCAAATAATGAGTTCTTGTTCCAAAAGCTTGGATCTTTGTGTTTTATACTAGATTACTGTAGTTATTTACTATAGTGTAATTCATACCTTTCTATTCCACTGATCCACTTCCCTATTTCTTAGCCAGTACCAGATTGTTTTATTACCACTTTACAATACAGTTTGAGATCTGGTACTGCTAGACCACCTTCTTTCATATTTTTTCATTGATTCCCTTGATATCCTTGAGCTTTTGTTCTTTCATTTGAATTTTATTATTTTTTCTAGATCTATAAAATATTTTTGATAGTTTGGTATAGCACTAAATAAATAAATTAACTTAGGTAAGATTGTAATTTTTATTATATTGGATCAGCCAACCCATGAGCAATTAAAATTCTTCCAGTTGTTTAGATCTGACTTTATTTGTGTCAAAAGTATTTTATACTTCTAGTCATATAGTTCCTGGGTTTGTCTTGGCAGGTAGACTCTCAAATATTTTATATTGTCCACAGTTATTTTAAATGGAATTTCTCTTTCTTTCTGTTCTTGCTGGGCTTTATTGATAATATATTGAAATGCTGATGATTTATGTGGGATTATTTTGTATCCTACAAGTTTGCTAAAGTTGTTAATAACTTCAAGTTAGTTGATTCCCTAGGATTTTCTAAGTATAACATCATATCATCTTCAAAGAGTTAGTGATAGTTTTGTTTCCTCATTACCTATTCTAATTCCTTTAATTTCTTTTTCTTCTCTTATTGCTACAGCTAAGATTTCTAGTACAATATTAAATAATAGAGATGATAATAGGCCTCTTTGTTTCACTCCTGTTTGTATTGGGAAGGCTTCTACTTTATCCCTATTACAGATAATGCTTGCTGATGGTTTTAGGTAAATATTACTTATCATTTTAAGGTAAGCTTCATTTATTTCTATGTTCTCTAATGTTTTTGTTGTTGTTGTTGTTGGGGTTTTTTGTTTTGTTTTGTTTTGTTTTTTGGTGAGGCAATTGCCCAGGGTGACACAGCTAGTAAGTGTTAAGTGTCTGAGGCCGGATTTGAACTCAGGTCCCCCTGACTCCAGGGCCGGTGCCCTATCCACTGCACCACCTAGCTGCCCCTCTCTAATGTTTTTAATAAGAATGGGTGCTGTATTTTGTCAAAGACCTTTTCTGCATCTATTGAGATAATCATAAGATTTCTGTTGTTTTTGTTATTGGTATGTTCAAATATGTTGAGAGTTTTCCTAATATTGAACCAGCCCTGCATTCCTGGTATAAATTTCACCTGGTCATAGTGTATAATCCTTGTGATATATTGCTGTAATCTTTTTGCTAGTATTTCATTTAAAATTTTTGCATAAATATTCATTAGGGATATTGATCTGTCATTTTCTTTCTCTGTTTTGGCTCTTCCTGGTTTGGGTATCAGCACCATATTTGTCTCATAAAAGGAATTTTGTAGGACTATTCACTTATTTTCTCAAATAATTTATATAGTATTATATGGTATTATATTAATTGTTCTTTAAATGTTTGGTAGAATTCACTTGTGAATCCATCTGGTCCTGGAGATTTTTTCATAGGAAGTTCACTGGTGGCTTGTTCCATTCCTTTTTCTAAAATTGGGATATTTAAGTATTTTATTTCTTCTTTTGTTAATCTGAGTAATTTATATTTTTGTAGATATTCATTCATTTAATTTACATTGTCAAATTTAATAGTTCCTAATTAATTGTCTTATTGTCCTCTTCATTGATGGTGAGTTCACCTCTTTCATTTTTGATACTACTAATTTGGTTTTCTTCCTTCCTTGAAAAAATAATTCTTTTTTGGTGAGGCAATTGGGGTTAAGTGACTTGCCCAGGGTCACACAGCTAGTAAGTGTTAAGTGTCTGAGGCCGGATTTGAACTCAGGTATTCCTGACTCCAGGGCCAGTGCTCTATCCACTGTGCCACCTAGCTGACCCTGAAAAAATAATTCTTTAAAAATTAGAATTGGGCAAGTGAAAGCTAATGATGCCATGAAACCAAGAAACAAGAAAACAAATCCAAAAGAATGAAAAATAGTAGAAAATATGAAACATCTCATTGGGAAAACAACTGACCTAAAAATGGATTGAGAAGTAATAATATAAGAATTATTGGACTACCTGAAAGCCATGAACAAAAGAGAAAGAGAGAGTCTACATATCTTCTTTCAAGAAATTATCAAGAAAAGCTGCCATGATACCTTAGACCAGAAGGAGAAGTAGAAATGGAAAGAATCTACCAATCATCTCCTGAAAGAAATCTCAAAATGAAAACTCCCAGGAATATTATAGTCAGATTTCAGAGCTCCAAAAAATAAATTTAAAAATTTTTTTTTAAATAAACGGGGGCAGATAGGTGGTGCAGTGGATAGAGAACCAGCCCTGTATTCGGGAGGCCCTGAGTTCAAATCTAGCCTCAGACACTTAACACTTACTAGCTGTGTGACCCTGGGCAAGTCACTTAACCCCAACAGCCTCACACCAAAAAAATTAAAATAAAAATAAACAAATTTCAGAGCTCCCAGGTCCAAGAACAAAAATTACAAGCAACCAGAAGGAAACAATTCAAATATCATATAGCCAGAGTCAGGATCACACAAGATTTGGCAGCTTCCATGTTAAAGGAGTGGAAGTCTTGGAATATGATATTCCAGAAGGCAAAGGAGCTAGGATTACAACTAAGAATAAGCTACCCAGCAAAACTGAGTTTAATCTTTCAGGGGTGGGGAGAATGGATATTTAAATGAAATAGAGGACTTTCAAGCATTCCTGATTAAAAGAAAAACAGAGCTGAATAGAAAATTTGAATTTGAAATACAAGACTCAAGAGAATCATGAAAAGGTAAACATGAAAGAGAAATCATAAGGGAATCAATAAGGTTTGAATGTTTACTTTCCTATTTGGGAAGATGATATATGTAACTTAAGAACTTTATCATTATTAGGACAGTTAGGAGTATACATAGACAGAGGACACAGATGTGAGTTGACTATGATGGGATGATTTTAAAAATTAAATTAAGGGGTGAGAAAGAGGGAAACACTGGGAGATGGTGGAAGAGAGAGGAAGAAGAACAGGGAAATTTATCTCACATGAAAGAAACAGTTTTTACAATGGAGAGGAAGATGGGGGTGGGGATAGCAAGACAGTGCTTTAACCTTACTCTCATGGGAATTGGCTCAGAGAAGGAGTAATATACACACTCAGTTGGTAATAGAAATCTATCTTACCCTACATGGAATTAGATGGGGAAGGGAATAAGAGAAGGGAAGAGAGGGAGGATTAAGGAAGGTAGTGGTTGTGGATAGAGCACCAGTCCTGGAGTCAGGAGTACCTGAGTTCAAACCCAGCCTCAGACACTTAACACTTACTAGCTGTGTGACCCTGGGCAAGTCACTTAACCCCAATTGCCTCACTAAAAAAAAGAAAAAGGATTGTAGTGGTCAGAAGCAAAACAGACTTTTAAGGAGGGACAGAATAAAATGAGAGAGAAAGATAAATGGTAAAAAAAAAAATAGGATGGAAGGAAATACATCATTAATAATCATAACTGTGAATGTGAATGTGATGAACTCACCCATAAAACAAAAGAAGATAGTAGATTAAGTTAAAAGCCAGAATCCAACAGTATGTTATTTATAGAAATGTGAGAAAATAATTATTAATAATAAGATCTCAGGGGGATCCAGATTAGTTTCAGCCCCTTTCTCCTCCCCCCTCCCTCCAACTTCAGAAAGCTCAATTCTTGAGGAACTTTAGCTAACCTCTTTGGGATCAGTCAAGATTGGAATGGAGATAGATTCTTTTGTGTAGTTCATTGAAGGACCAATTAAACCACACCTAGATAATGGACTTTGCCTTGAGCAATTTGGGGGACAGTCTTTTTTGCACACTTCCCCCTGATGTCATCTGGACCACCCTCAAGTCACGTCAACCAATGGAACTGAATGATGCTAACCAATTAGCTTTGATCAATGTATAGTGGCCCGCCTCTATCAAGAGGATAAAAGCCTTGACCACATGAGGGTCGCCATCTTGGCTCATGCTCTTGGCTTGGAATGCTGTTGCTTGGTGCAGGCTCTTCCTCTTGGGCCTTGAGACCATGTGTTGGCTCTCTGAGAGAAAGCATGGGGCCTCTGAGGCTTTTCTGCATGTGTTAACTTCCATGCGGCCAATTCTTTACTTATATATATGATATTAATAACAAATAATTACTGCCCAAATGGGTGCAGTAACCATTATTATAGAAATAGCCATTAATATATAAGCAATAAATAGTTTTAAAAGCACAGCCTAGCACAAATAATTTAAAAACACAGAAACATGCTTGAAACAGAGACACAGAGTAAAAATAAGGGGCTGGAGCAGAATCTGTTATGTTTCAGCTGAGGTTAAAAAAGAAAAACAAAACAGGGATGGCAATCATGATCTCAAACAAAGCAAAAGCAAAAATAGACCTAATTAAAAGAGATAAGCAGGGAAACTACATTTTTCTAAAAAGGTACCATAGACAATGTAGCAATATCAATTCTAAACATAGGTGCACCAAATGGCATAGAATCCAAATTCTTAAAGGAAAAGTTAAATGTGAAAGTCTCTAGAGCCTATTTCTTCTCATAAGGGGAAGGCTGTCATATATTTCTTAGTATCCTTTATCCCAAGACCTAGCAATAGACTCATGAACTGTGGCTTTAGAAGCCTCTCACACTCTTTTCACTCTATCCTTTTCTCACCAGGAATGCTTTTAAACTTTCTCATTATCTCCTGGTCTACAGTAAGGTGTCAAGTAATTAGATCTCAAATAAGTCCAATTACCTCTGGGAAGGATGCTGGAATAATCACTGTTTTAGACAGTTTACATAACACCTCTATTACTTCTTCATCTTAGGTCTTACTTTACATTATCTCAAAGTGTTCATGGTATGGTGTGTATCCATTATAATATCATAAGGAAATATGGAAATGTAGTTCAGAAACTGCTTCTGTGCATGAATCAGTCACAGCTACTGAAGACCCAGAAAAGAAGGCCTTTGCCACTAAAGCCCTTGGCACTGTCAAATGATTCAACATCAGAAACTTATATGACTTTATTTCATATGTTTATGATTTTATATTTTATATGGTAAAAAAATGACATTGAAGATAATATATTACCATCTGGTTTGCCGTTGCACCCTACAGATCATGGGACCTTTCCAATAGACTTATAGAGGAAGCCTTCTATGTGTGTTGTCTCTCCCATTAGGATGTACTCTCTTTGAGAGCAGGGGCTGCCTTACTTTTCTTTTTGTATCTCCAAAACTTTACATAGTGTTTTGTATATGGCAAGAACTTAAGAAGTACTTTTTGCTTCCTTCAGACATTC
Source organism: Dromiciops gliroides (assembly GCF_019393635.1). Lineage (NCBI taxonomy): Eukaryota > Metazoa > Chordata > Mammalia > Microbiotheria > Microbiotheriidae > Dromiciops > Dromiciops gliroides. The sequence continues at coordinate 218,028,174 of NC_057865.1, read as the reverse complement.
ATCATTACTTTACTAGCACTCTTGATGAAGGTCAGCTCCTGCTACTGGGCACCAATTCTCTACTAACTGAATTGCAATGGTGGCTAGCTATTTAGCCCAATAATCAAATATGAAATGTACAGTCTCAGTTGAACCATAGCCAATAAGCAACAAAAATTTTAAATGACATTTTCATCCACAACCGTGTAACAGTTCCTTGAGTCAATTGATCATAGATTTTGAAGTGGAAGGAACTTTGAAATTTCATTAGGGAACTTTACTGTCAAATTACGGCCTAGAAAATAAGAAAAGGGAAAAAATCGATGGCTCCTTGCAATGATAGAACAGGAAGCCTTTGTTGGACAAAGTGCTCAAAACAGTCCCTATAATGGAACACCCATTTTTGTCTACACATTATAGCTTAACATTATAGAATTGGGTGTATCATTCCATGGCTTTGATCCCATCACAATGTTCTCTATTATAGACCATGGCAGATGACACATGAAGTTTTAGCAAAACATATTTAAAGAAACAATAACAAGAGAAAATCTTTAAACAAAAGGCTCCAGTTTCCCACGAATTATAACATCAATTTGAGAAGGAGTACTACCTGAACAAGTCATCATATGCAAGTTTGAAATCTCTCATGGTTCTGTCTCCCAGCAACCAGCTGTGTTTCACTGATGCTCCATTTTGTCTCTGCAACTACATTCCTAAGCTGTCACTTGTTGCTTGCTTCCCAACAAAGATGATGCTAGCCTTCTTCTCCCCAGAGATGGCTGACATCTGCTGGAGCTGTCTTAGGTTGTTAGTGTTTCTTTCTCAAAAGAATGTTACCACTTTTTTGGTGGGGTGGGGGAAGTAAGGAGAAAGACTATCCATATTTCATCTCCTTTTATTAGTCAGGACCACTCAGAAAAGACCACTTCAGTCAAAATATTCCTTTCCCCAAAATAAATTCAGCAGGAATTTCTTTAGGTCCAATTGGATCATCCAGTAGGTTGTGAGTAAATTCCTTTCAACACCCATCATGCCCTGACAGCTCACACCAGCACCATCCTAAAGTTTCGACACTTTAAAGAGCCAGTAGCACCAGAATTGGCAACCTTTTCATGGAGGGAAAAGGTTGCCAATTCTGGTGCTACTGGCTCTCTGGGGAAAATAAATAAACAAACAAACAAACGAATGAATGAATGAATATAAATGAATGAATGAATAAACCAATATACATAAATGAATGAATGAACAAATATGTGTATATACATATATATGCACCTATGTATGTGTATATGTATGCAGTATGTATATGAATACAATTATTTATCACTTTAAAATTTATGAAACACTTTGCACAAGACAACTCTGTCAAGTAGGTACTACAACTATCATCTTCTTTTATGGGATAGTGAACTTCGGATTCAGAGAGACTTAAATAACATGCCTCGAGTCACACAGCTGTGTTTTTGTTCCCAAACCGATACTCTTTAGTTCACATTTATATGGCACTTGGAAGCTTCAACAGACAGATGTTCCTATCTGCATGTGACTTCATACTGATTGGATCAAGATGAGAGGATTACACTCACCCCCAAATGGATATTCAATTCAACAAGATCGTTTTACCAAATTTTCATAGGTTTTTACCTATCTTAGTGTTTGCAAAGGCATGCCCCAACCCAAAGACAATAAAAAGAAAGAAGAAAAAGGAAATCTAACTGCTTCTTTCAGAGGGAAAGTTGGTGTCAGCAAAGCTCCCAACAGAGGTTAAGGGACTTAGAGTTGAATGAAAATTACCCCCCTCATCTTCAGGAGAGAAACAAAACTATCCTTGGTGAAAATTTCCTCTGGGCCTCCGAAACACAAGAGAACTTTCTCCAATAGACTCCTTCAACACATAAGGCATCCCAACTAGAAATGTAAACAAAACTTTCTAAAGGGCCTCTTCAACACAAAGGGCTTTTGAAGTTTCTTCAGTAGAACCCTGCTTTACACAAGCCACAAGCAAGCTAACATAAAGAAATCAAACAAATGCAAAAAAGTCTTCAAAAGGTATGGAACTGGGGCAGCTGGGTGGTACAGTGGAAAAAGCACCGGGACCTGGATTCAGAAGGACCTGAGTTCAAAGCTGGCCTCAGACACTTGACACTTACTAGCTGTGTGACCCTGGGCAAGTCACTTAACCCTCATTGCCCGGCAAAAACAAAAAACAAAACAAAACAAAATGTATGGAACTCCCTAAAAAAGAATTAAGTACTTAGAATAGATTCTTTAGAGATCCTAGACTTTATCTTTTGGACTTACAGTTCCTGAGGATCTCAAATAGACTCCTCATCCATACTCATGCCACATTATGGCATAAAGTCTAAATCTACTGAAAAGTGAATTTTTAAAAATCAATGTGGATAAGCTTTTGGTGTGCTCTAGGGGCATTACTAGGCACCAGCATTCTAGGAATGCAACCTCTACCAGTGCTTATAAGACCTTCTATACGTACAATGGACACAACAATAGAACAGATGTCAGTACAAATGCATTCACCTTAGCAAAAGTTATCTCAAAGAAACTGGTCTGGCTAGTAAAGGGAACACACCAGAAAATTGACTGTTCAGCCATAGTCTAAAAACAAAACACAACAAAGCTACTCATTCTTCTCTACTTGGGATAGTGTGGAAAAATACTTTATTATTCATCATTTATAATATCATTTGAACCTAGCTTACTGTAGAGGCCAGGCTGACCCAAGAGACCTCTGGGGAAGCCCAGGATGGCTGTAAGGTTTGCTTAGGTCACACCCAGTATTTGTTTGGGATCCACCCAAAGCTTGTGTTTGGGGTTCCATCTAAAGTGTGTTTTGAGGGTTCCCCAATTTAGATTGACTTACCTGATGAAATACAGCTCAGTTTGCCCTTCTCCGTAGACTGCCTACTGCCTACATGAGTCCAATAAGACAAATGTCCATTGTCTGAACTCCATATAATGTAAACTTTGCTGAGACTGGAGAGGGAGCAACATGTTCTTCTGGCTCTCTCCTTTACCAAATGACCAGATAAGTTTCTTTCCAAAATTATTTCAGATTTGGGAGTTTATTCTCACAAGTAACAAGGGTACCTGAATATATCCCTGACAAAGCTCTACCATGTTATGCTCCATTAGGGCTATACTTCCCAACTCAAATTTCTTGGTAGGATCCTCCCCCACAGGGGATGACTACCCCAGGTTCAAGATACTCTGTACATCCACCTACTGAAACTCAAGCTCATAGCTTCTTTTTGTTGTATTTGCTGGGCAGTGAGGGTTAAGTGACTTGCCCAGGGTTACACAGTTAGTGTCAAGCGTCTGAGGCTGGAATTGAACTTAGGTCCTCTTGAATACAGGGCTGCTACTTTATCCACTGTGCCACCTAGCTGCCCCAAGCTCATAGCTTCTTAAACTGTGGGGCTCAACCCCATATGGGGTCATGGAACTGATTGTAGGGGTTGTGAAAAATTTGACAACAGTTAAAAGGTTATGCATATCTATTTTTTACACCTATACACCCAGGGTCACATACAAATTTCTTTGGTGGAAAGGGGCCAAAATGGGAAAAAGTTTAAGAAGCCCTGCCCTAACTCACATGCTTCCTTTTAAGAATCAGAATTTAAGGGGGCAGCTAGGTGGTGGAGCGGATAAAGCACCAGCCCTGGATTCAGGAGGACCTGAGTTCAAATTCGGCCTCACACACTTGACACTTACTAGCTGTGTGACCCTGGGCAAGTCATATAGCCCTCATTGCCCCACAAAAAAAAGAATCAGCATTTATAAAGGCATTTATAGCATTATACAAATAATTACACAGTATTTCCTCTACAAATCTAGAAACCATACATGAAAAATCGCAACACTAGGGAAAGTGGGCACACTCATCGATTATGCTAGTAGAGGGGCATATACTTAGGTCTATGATGCTGCAGGGCCCCAAGTCTTTTTTGCCTTGTGTTATATTCATACTGCTTCCCCCCGGGCACAGCATCTTTGCTGGGTCTGTCTCTCCTTAGGCTCACTGGGCTGAGCTCTGAGTAGCTCTGCTGCAAGATGCTCCAGCCCTTGGCGGATAAGAGAAGGAAAACTCCCAGAGAGGCAAGGAATAATTCCCTCACAAAAATGTAAGTCTTGGCTGAGCTCGGCGGCGCGGGGACTCCGTCTCGGCCATCTACATGTGCCTGGTACCACGCGCCTCCCAGGGCCCGGGCGCCATGGCTCCTCGCGGAAGGAAGCACAAGGAGGACGAGACGGCGGACGGGAAAGCCGAGAAGCCGGAGAAGCTGGCCCAGGGCGGCGGTCATCGAACACTGCCGAAGCTGACGCGTGTACGCGCGCCACGCGGAGGCCGTGGGCCAGGGGCTTAGGCCGTCTTGCTGAACCCCGGCAAGCCCCGCCGGAGCAGCTTCGAGGTGACGCTGCAGCGGCCGGAGGGCAGCTGAGCGGAGCTCTGGAGTGGGATCAAGAAGAGCCCCCTGCGGAAGCTGAAGTTCCCTGAACCCGGGCAGGTAGTGGAGGAACTTAAGAAGCAGTGGGCCTGAGCAAAGCCGGCGCAGGACGCGCCGTGACGAGCTGTCCGTCCCTAGTGATCTGGAGCATCCATGACGGAGCACGACCAAACCTCAGAGTCGTGTTCCTGAAGCTGTGGCTCCTTCCTCAGGACGGACATGGCCATGTCGAGTCGTCAATAAAAGTTTTGGGTACCCCCCCCAAAAAAAATGGAAGTCTTCTTCCCTAACTATCCTCTTTCTCAATTGCCTGATCTCACTCTCCTTAGAAAACTCTCCTGTCTAACCTTACTTCCTGCAGAAACTCACTCCTCTTTTTAAACGGCTATCAGGGTATGACTTCTAATTCCATGAGGTTTTATTGTAACAAAGTACAAAACTTTCTTATACATTGTTTAAGACCTTACCATCTTGTTCCTTGCTCCTTACATTCTGTAATTTCAACTGGACTGATGATCAGGGATGTTCTAATCCAGGCCTAACTCAGGGCAGTCTGGCAGTTCAGACTCAGAATTGGAACAAAATGAAAACCAGAGAACATTTAACACACACAAAAAGATACTTAACCAAAGATAAAGCACAGGTTCAAATCTGTGCAGATGACCACACCCTCCTATCCCCACCCCAAACCCATGGATTTGAAGGGGGTGGTTGGGCCAGAAGAAAGTGTTGACTCATGACATCCATCAAGTCTAAGGGGCACCACCTCTTAAAGGTTGGCATTTTTATGTCCAGGTGACTGGGAAACTGAATCAACAACTCTAGCCTTACTTCCGGGGCCAATCAAGAGTCAGGGATAGCTTCCAAGTTTAAGGGGTAAACTAAGCTAGCATAGATGGGAAGGACTCTAGTAGATGTTGCTCCTACCTCACCCCGCTCCTTAGTAGAAAGGTCCTAATGGTCTTCTAGAGGATCTTCAACCATTTAAATGTTAGGACAATTATTGGACACACCTGACCTTGGGACTTCTGGGATCCTGATATAGTCAATACTGGAGGTGGAGTTTAGTGCATGTAGAACAAAAACAAAGACATAAGGGGTGGGGGGGAGCACAAAACATGGTAATCACATGAAGGAGTACATTACTGAGTATGGAGGAGAAGAAAAAATAGAGAAGTCTAAGGCTTTCCTTCCTCCGGCTCTACATGGTGGGTTATATTTGGGGTAGTTCACTGTGGATTTCCTCATGTAAAGTGATGACAAACAAGAGCAACTCCAGGAATATTAGAACCACAGCACAGATAATGGCACCTTGGCACAATCACTGATCCCCCTGGGCCATCTGTGGTAAAATAATCTAAGAGGTCATTATCCTACTGCATACATGTCCTAGGTGTGAGTCCATACTGAGATCCACCCCATACTGCTACCTACTCGGTGTGGGGAATGATACAAGATCTCTTAGATTTAGATTTGGAGCCCTCTACAGAATGGCTGCTTCTTCCTTCCAAAAGGGATCTCCTTTCTTTCAGGTAAATACACATTCACCATAGTCATACAGGGACAGTTTCATTTGCCCAATGATGTTAAAAAACAACAACAACAAAGCAACTCCCAATAATCCCACCCTCTAGTCCCCTAATCTTTTTTCTGGGAGGGAGTTGTCTGAACTAGGTATATGGAAGCCCCTAAGGGTTTAGGGACCTTGAGGCCTGGACAGGAAATAGGAAAGAGCCCTAAAGGGTCAGCAGGGACTATGTCTAAAAGTCCATTCTTGGGGGGCAGCTAGGTTGCGCAATGGATAAAGCACCAGTCCTGAATTCAGGAAGACCTGAGTTCAAATCCGACCTCAGACACTTGACACTAGCTGTGTGACCCTGGGTAAGTCACTTAACCCTCATTGCCCTGGAAAAAAAAGGAAACACACACACACACACACACACACACACACACACATACATATACATATATATCCATTCTTGCCTCCTCTGGAAGCCAGATCCAAGAAACTGCTGGACCAGAGAGCTCTGCCTCTCCCCAAGGTAGCATTGATTTGTCATGGACAGATCCAAATAAGGTCATAGGAAAATGCCCAGAGGAGCAAAACTCATAGAAGAATGTGCTGAAATCATCTTCTAACCAAAAACGGCTTGGAAGACAGAAGTTGGGCCCAACCCCACAGTCACCCTGACACAGATCCAGTCTCAGGAAGTCCTCACCAGAGAAGGAGACCTCCAGAGCCTCTGAATCAGCTGAAGCACCAGTGTCATCTGGAACCAAGCTCACAGTCTGCTGAGTGGGCTGAGCCCTGGGCAGGGGAGAGACTACAGGGGTCTATGCTGGTGCTAAGGCAGAACTTGGATTCTACACCCCTACTGAGAACCAGGTGGTAGGCTCGAGTAGAAGTGGCCCAGGTGGGAGAGGGGCACAGGCTCGTCAGAGCTAACAACCACAACACACAAAGCTGGTTGATTGGCAAGTTGGTCTGGGGTCATCTAGGACCAGGAAACAGGCTGGGCGAGGGAAGAACCTGATTCTCCTTAAATCATACCATCTGGGACTTCTTAAGCTTGGGATACTGCAGCCTGGAAACAGTGCCCTACTTTAAGGAGCTAAAAGTCTAGTAAAAGAAAGGCAAGATGAGCCGACAGAGAAAGGTGAGCACCATAGAAAGTTTCTTCAGTCACAAGGAAGACCAAGGGGCACCCTCAGAGGAAGATGTCAACATCAGGGCCCCTATATCTAAAGCTTCCAAGAAAAACACGAATTGGTCTCAGGCCATAGAGGTGCTCAAAAAGGACTTTGAAGATAAAATTAGAGAGGTAGAGGAAAAAAATGGAAAGAGAAATGAGGGTGATGCAGGAAAGACATTAGAAAAAAGTCAACAGCTTGAAAAGCCAAATTGGCCAAATGGAAAGGGAGGTACAAAAGCTCTCTGATGAAAATAATTGCCTAGGAATGAGGATTGAACAAATGGAAGCCAGTGACTTTATGAGAAACCAAGACACAATAAAGCAAATCCAAATGAATAAAAAAATAGAGGGCAATGTGAAATATCTTCTGGGAAAAACTGCCGACCTGGAAAATAGGTCCAGGAGAGAGAATTTGAAAATTATTGGTCCACCTGAAAACCATGATCAAGGAAAGAGCTTAGACACCATCTTCTAAGATATTCTCAGGGAAAATTGCCCTGAAATTCTAGAAGAAGAAGCTAAAATAGAAATTGAAAGAATCCACCAATCACCTCCAGAAAGAGATCCCAAAAAGAAAACTCCTAGGAATATTATAGCCAAATTCCAGAGCTCTCAGGTCAAGGAGAAAATATTGCAAGCTGCCAAAAAGAAAGAATTCAAGTACTGTGGAGCCCCAGTCAAGCTAGCACAAGCTCTAGCAGCTTCTACATTAAAGGACTGGAGGGCATGGAATATGATATTCCAAAGGGAAAAAGAAATGGGATTACAACCAAGAATCACCTACCCAGCAAAACTCAGCATTATCTTTCAGCGGAAAAGATGGGACTTTAATGAAAAAGAAGACTTTCATATATTTGTGATGAAAAGACCTGAACTGAATGGCAAATTTGACTTTCAAATACAAGACCCTAGAGAACCATAAAAAAAAATTGGAGCTGGGGGACATACCTGGGGTTGTACAGTGGGCAACTGTCTTGTGTCTGAGGCCAGGTTTTTGCTTGGATCCCCCTGTCCAGGGGTGATGATTTGTCCACTGCATCACTTAGCTAGATGATAACATCTTTAGGGTTAAATTGAGGGGTGAAAGGAATTCACTGGGGGAGGGTGAAGGGCAGAAGTGAAATCCTACATGAAAGTAAGAGGAAAAGGCTTATGGAGTGCGGGAAGAGATGGGAGAGGAGCAGGGCAGTAAATGAATTTTACACTCATCAGAAAAGGCTCAAAGACCTTAAACTCATCAGAGCTGCCTCAAGGAGGGACTAACACACACACCCAAGTGGGTGGAGTAATCTATTTAATCTGGGCAGTAAATGAGCCTAACACTCCTCAAAATTGGCTCAAAGACCTCAATCTCATTATAATTGGCTCAAGGAGGGAATAATGGACACACTCAATTGGGTGAAGTAATCTCTATAACTCTGCAGGAAAATAGGAGGGGAAGGAGATAAAGAGAGAGAGAGAGAGAGAGGCAAAAAAAAGGAAGGGCAGAGTGGGGGAGGGGACAGACAGAGGCAAATTCCTTTTGAAGCATGATAGGATGAAAGAAGATGGATAATAGAATAAATATCATGGGAAAGGGAATAGGATGGAAGGGAAACAGTTAACCATAGTAATCATGAAAAAGAGAAAAGGGGGAAAATTATACAAAAAAATATTTATAGCAACTCTTGGTGGAGGCTAAGAATTGAGAATAGAAGGAATGTCCATCAATTGAGGAATGATGGAAAAAGCTGTGTTATATGATTGTAGTAGAATGGACTTGTGCTACAGGAAATGACAAATAGGATGATCCCCGAAAAACCTTGAAAGACTAATGAACATCGATGTATGGTGAAGTGAGCAGAGCTGAGAGGACATTGTGCGTAGTGAGAGCAGTATTGTTCAAGGAGCAATTGTGAATGACTTTACTCTCAGCAGTGCAATGATCCAAGACAATCCCAAGGAACTAATGAGGAAGCTTACTATGCGCTGCTATTGAAAGAAATGATAAAAAGAACATTTGTGGATTTGTCATGGACATAGCTTCTGGCAGATGGTACATACAATCCCAAAAGTCAGGGCAGAATGATGGTGAAGTAGTTACTTCAAGGACCCATTCCAGCATTCAGCAATGCAAGCTGATGGATTGGAGGTTGAAAAGTAAGTATATGTGATGATGGTGAGCCCAACATTATACCTCCTTGACAATAAAGTGGGTGCCTTAATCAGAGGAAATGGTGTAAAGGGACCAAAAGGAAAGAACAATGTGTTCTGGGAAAACTTTAATGATTGGGGCTGGGGGGACAGACTTGACTGGCATTGTAATATCATATCCCAAATATTAACAGCAGTGAGTGTAAACCTCTTGGCCTTAGATGGGAAAAGGGAGGCAGTATAATCAATTTGCCAGTCATAGGCAGATAGGTAACCACATGAGATCATGCTGTACTGATCTTTCAGAGGTGGGCACTCTATTTGGCAAAAAGAGCCCCCTTGGGCAGAAATTGCTATTGTGAGGCAGCCAGGTGGTGCAATGGATAGAGTACTGGGCTGAAAGTCAAAAAGAGTTTAAATCCAGCCTCAGATACTTACTAGCTGTGATCCAGCCTCAGATTCTTACTAGCAGTGTGACCTTGGGTAACTGAGTTAATTTTTGTCTGCCTCAGTTTCCTCAACTATAAAATGGGGCTGCTGACAATAGCAGCAACCTCCTGGGCTTGTTATGAGGATCAAATGAGAGAATATTTATAAAGTGCTTAGCACAATGCCTGGAACATTGTAGGTGCTTAATAAATTCTTGTATCTTTCCTTTCTTGTCTTTTGTTAAGGGGAATCAAAGCATCCTGCATCCACCACAACATGGTATTGTGAAAAAAATGTCCTCACAATGATCCCCAGGACCACCAGAAATAGTGAGCAAAACAAGCTTTATTTAGTGGTCTGCAGAGCAGGCAGACACCTCAGAGAAATGCCACCCCTTGCCTGTCACAGCAGGATTTTATCCCCTAATCCCTAGCACAAGGTCCCTCCCCTTGTTCCTCATTGGTGGAGTACTAGAGAGTCACAATCTTCATGACCATCCTACTTCATAAACCCACTCTCCACATATAACACTCCCACTGCATAGGACTCATGTCTCATCATAATGTTAAATCTTCACTCAGGAGCATGTGGGTTAATATGCATTATTCTATTAAACAAGTGCAGTTCAAGCTAGGGGTCAGTCCTAGGCCAGCTCTGGCTGGTTTTGCTAACTTCCCTACTCTGTGGTCTGCAGTTCTGTCCCTGCTCTATACTGACTGGCTAAAAAACAAGTGTGGTTTTCCTGTTACTACACTGGTTCTAAATGTTGTCCTCAGCAGAGGAAGGGGGGTGGTCCTTACTTCCCCACAGGTCTTATGGCCTGAGAAGACAACACTCTACAATCTTTTCTCTCAGTATCACAGCTTCCATGTCTAGATTTTTCATAGATCCATATATAACCTACATGAGATTGCTTTCTGTCTTGTTGAGGGGGGAAGGGAAGGAAGGAGAAAAATGTGGAACTAAAAATCTTATGAAAAATAATGTTGAAAAGTATCTTTACATGTAACTGGAAAATGATGAAATACTTTTATGATTTTTCACAGATCCATTTTCCAACTTCTGCTATTTAAGGAAGTCAAACTGGTTGTTCAGTTCAGTAGAGGATATATTAGTCTCTAATAGGTACTGACATGTCATATAAACAACTGTAAGTGGGGGAGAGCTTTAACAAAACTTCTCTACTGTTTGCAATCCCAAAGGAGAGAGCCTTTGATTATCCAATCGTGTTTTCTCCAAGCCCCACAACACTCATAGCCAACACCCAGGAGTCAGTGTAGATGAAATCTTACCTACCCAATCTCTCAAGGCTCTTTTACACCCTAGCTGTAATGCTCATAGCTCAACCCACTGGAAGAACTTTCCAGAACCCCTGTCCTTCAGGTAATCTCCCATTGTAAGGTTAATAATCCCTGAAGTCTAGTTGTGCATGTCTCTCACAGGGAGCAGAACCATCAGTGAGAGAGGTACAATAATATTCCCTAGAAGCCAAGCAGTTCCTCGTAGGTAGTGCCTACTGTTTAGGGAAGGAGGCAGAATGTCAGGGCTGGGACTGGCAGCTTTATTCAAGCCTCCAGCAGTCACAGTCTGTTTGTTTGGGTTTTTAATAATAAACATTTTTATTAAAAGTTTTCAGTTCCAAATTCTATCCCTCTTTCCTTCCCTTCCCTCTCCCTTCCCTGAGGCAGTAAGCAATCAGATATAGGTTATACATGTGCAATTATGTAAAACATTACCACATTAGTCATTTTGTATAAGAAAACTTGAATAAAAGAAAAAAATGAAAGAAATAAAGTGAAAAATAGCATGCTTCAGTCTGTGTCCAATCAATATCTGTTCTTTGGAGGCAGTGTATTTTTAAAAATTATTGTGCTAGACTGCTTTTTGAATTATTTGCTACTTATGTATTAATGGCTATATAATAATGCCTATTGCACCCTTTTTGGCAGTATTTATTATGAATTAATATTGAATGTCAGTAAGGAATTGATCACGTGGCAGTTCAGCACAAGCAGGAAAATGGCCGCAGAGGACTCATGCTATCTCTTGAGAGCCAGCTAATGGTTTTAAGCAGAGTTCAGAAGCCCTACATTACCTACTCTATCCTAAGAGGAGAGTGTGCACCAAATGACAGCATTCCAAGCCAAGAGGTAGCCAAGATGGTGAGAACCTTGAGTGGTCCAGGCTTTTATCCTCTTTTGATAAAGGAAGGCCATTATATCAAAGCTAATTGGTTAGCATCATTCGATTCCATTGGTTGACAGGACTTGAGGGTGGTCCAAATTAAAATAAGCTCTATCCAATGACATAATCATGTGATGTTTAAAATCTAATGTGTGTCCTTACCTGCCCCCTCCCCCAGTTTTTTGGGGGAAACTGACCAAGATTACTGATAAATTCAGCAAGAGTTTAGGCTCTTAAGTATTTATTAAAGTGTATTAGAAGTTAGTGAAGAAGGGGGTGGCTAGATAGAACAGTGGATAAAGCACCGGCCCTGGATTCAGGAGTACCTGAGTTCAAATCCAGCCTCGGACACTTGACACTTACTAGCTGTGTGACCCTGGGCAAGTCACTTAACCCCCATTGCCCCACCAAAAAACAAACAAACAAACAAAAGAAGTTAGTGAAGAGAGAGAGGGTGAGAACAGATCTCTTATAGAATGGAAAACCCTAGTTTAGATCTATGTGGGCTAGACAGAGAGAAAACCTTGCCTTTTCTCTGTCTGCCACCAAACCAAAGTCCTGGATGAAAAAGAGGCCAGATAAAGCACCGGCCCTGGATTCAGGAGTACCTGAGTTCAAATCCAGTCTCAGACACTTACTAGTTGTGTGACCCTGGGCAAGTCACTTAACCTCCATTGCCCTGCAAGAAAAAAAAGAAAAGAAAGAAAAAGAGGCCAGAGCTAGAGAGCCAACCTCCCTTCCTACTTCCTGTCTCCCTCCCCAAAAGGGGAGGTCCTTCAATCTGATTGGTTGAGGGTGGTCTCCTGTTGATGTAGTAGTCTACAGCCTCTGAGAACAACACCCCACTCAGGGCCAGCCAGGTGTGGTCTTGATTTAATCATCCTTAAGTAGGTTCTCAGTCAGTCTCTCAGTCTCACCCAATTCAATCAATTCCAAATCAATCTTCAGGTGAGGCCCCTGGGTGTCTGCCAAATCTCATTATTTTATCACATTCCCTCTGTGCTTAGTTAAGAAACAATCATTTCCTTAAGGAAATAATAACATTACAGATACTTATGATTAACAAAGTAAAGGGAATGAAAAGAGAGAAAAGAAATTGAGTGACACATTAACAAAGGCTAAAAGGGGGCACTCCCCTTTTAGGAGGTGGACATTACAAACAGTGAAAAACTAGGAGGGGACAGTCCCCTTTAGTAAGTGGACATTATAAACAGTGTATATAATGGGGAAAAGGAAAACAGGAAAATGTCCATTTAAGTCTTTGGAAGTCTTTTCTCAGATGATTCTTGGGTGTAGTTGTGGAAAGGAAGTCTTTCAGGTGTGGATGCTGATGATCAACTAACAAGTCTCAGCTGTAGAGTTTCAGGTGTGATTGTAAAGTCCCTCAGGTGTTTCACATACTGGTAATCAGCTGGGAAAGTTTCCTACAAAATTGAGCTTAACACAACTTTTTTTTTTTTTTTGGTGAGGCAATTGGGGTTAAGCGACTTGCCCAGGGTCACACAACTAGTAAGTGTCTGAGGCTGGACCTGAACTCAGGTACTCCTGAATCCAGGGCCGGTGCTTATCCACTGCACCATCTAGCTGCCCCAACACAACTTTAAATAGCTTTGCCAATAATCAAATCAAACAATGAGAGTTCTCAAAAACGTGTCTAAGGAAATTCAGAATCTTTTAGAGATTTTATAATTATTGTCCAGTTGTTACACATGAAACATATAATAAAAGAAAAATTGAAACATTCTCTAAAAATTAATATTACTACTATCACCTAATGGGAGAGAGCCCCTGAGGAGCAAAGGGTGAAGTCCAGATAGGTGTGGTATAATCCCATCAGTTCACTGAGCTAGACAAGAGTCTATCTCCATTCCTTTTGTTCCCTTGGGCTCACCCCAAAGAGGATTAAAACTTCCTCAAGAATTGAACTTTCTCAGGGGCAGTTAGGTGATACAGTGGATAAAGTCCCAGCCCTGGAGTCAGGAGGACCTGAGTTCAAATCTGGCCTCAGATACTTAACACTTACTAGCTGTGTGACCCTGGGCAAGTCACTTAACCCTCATTGCCCCACAAAAAAAACAAAACAAAACAAAACGTGGTATAGCAATGGCTATTTGAAAGAGCTTGCATCTCCAGAAGCTTAACAGTCCTTTGGTCTGGTCTAGGTGTCCACCAAAGGCTCCACACATCCTGGACAGAGACCTCCAAACACATGGACCCTACAAAACCCTAAGAGCACTGGGGGAGAGATTGCAGAACAGCACCTTTTAGATCTTCCAGGGCTGTGGTTTATTCTGGGCCTCACTTGAAAGGCAGACTTGTGGGTGACTTGGTAAATTGGGGCCCATCAGGATCATTGTTCAGTTGTTTCAATTGTGTCTGACTCTTTGTGACCCCATTTGGGATTTTTTTGGCAAAGATATTGGAGTGATTTTCCATTTCCTTCTTCAGCTCATTTTACAGATAAGGCAAATGGGGTTAAGTGACTTGCCCAGGGTCACACAGCTAGTGTCTGAGGCCAGATTTGAACTCAATTCTTCATGACTCCAGGCATGGCATTCTATCCACTGCACCACCTAGCTGCCCAGGATACCAAGGTAGATTATATGGGCTCTCTGAAACATAAAGAGTCCAAACATTTTTGAAGTTAGGTGTCAGTAGGCTCATCATTTAGGTTCTCCTGACCTACTGTTGTGGTAAGAAAAATATTCTAAATCGTTCTCACTCATGTAAATTAGGCTATTTTTCTTTAACAGGTATTGAAACCACCCTAGATATTGGTTCAGAGGACTAATGGTCAGGCTACTGACTTTGCTTCCTGGTTCCCTGAGTACAAAACAATCATGAGGAATTCCAGATGTTGTCTGATGCTCAGCTATCAGATCACAATGGACAACTCAGGCCAGAAGAGCTTGTATCAGCTGAATCTACCTGAATATCCACTTCTCACAATGACTAAGTTAACTGTTGAATCCTCCTAGTCACCTAAGTACACAACCAGGTATCATCCTAGACTTATCACTCTCTCCCCTCCATATCCAATCTTTTGCCAAATCCTGTACGTTTTACCTTCCTAACATCTTTTGCACATGTCCCCGGTCTCTCTTCTGACACTGCTACCCCCCTGCTATAGTCCCTCATCACTTCATACCTGGACTATTGTAGTAGCCTGTCGGTTGGTTTCCCTACCTTACATGTCTCCCTTCTCTACTCCATCCTACATCCAACCACCAAATTAAACTTCCTAAAATGCAGATCTGACCATGTTACCTCCCTTATTCAATCAGTTCTTCAGGAATTCAATCAATTATCTTCAAGATCAAATTAAAAAATCCTCTGTTTTATTTTTAAAGCCCTTCATAACCTGGCCTCTTCCTACCTTTTCAGTCTTCTTATGCATTATTTCCTTCCACATATTCTGTGATCCAATGACACTGGTCTCCTTGCTCTTCCTAGCTAGCACAAGACACTCTCTTGAATGTATACATTTTTTACATCATTTGACTTTTTTTGTTTGGTTGGTTTTTTGTTGTGGGCAATGGGGGTTAAGAGACTTGCCCAGGGTCACACAGCTAGTAAGTGTTAAGTGTCTGAGGTCAGATTTGAACTCAGGTCTTCCTGAATCCAAGGCTGGTGCTTTATCCACTGTGTCACCTAGCTGCCCCCGAATGTATACATTTTTATTGGCTATCCTTCATGCCTGGAATTCTCTCTCTCTTCATCTCTACCTCTCAACTTTCCTGGCTTCTTTCAAGTTTCATGCCACTTTCAGCAAGAAGCCTTTCCTAGTCCCCCTATTTTAGCTATGCTTTTTTGCCTCTGAGATTCTCTCCAATCACATCTTGTTTATTCCTAGGTGTTTACATATTGTTTTCCCCCTAGATTGTAAGCTCCTGGAGAACAGGGACTAGTTTCACCTTTCTTTGTATTCTTAGAACCTAGAACAGTGCTAGGCACATAGCAGGTGTCAAATAAATTTTTGCTGATATGATTCAACTTGACTTGAATAATCTATGAGTGTCTCATTTCACTGCAGTATCCAGCTTCCAATTATTGGTTGGAAGGCCTTGCCCATAGCATCTACCAACTAATTCCAAATGTTCTGGGCCAGGCCTTATTCAGACAAGTCTGCTAGCCCAATCTCAGTACTGGAATGAAATGAGAAGACCTTAAACCATCTAATACTTAACAAAAAAGAAGTTTTCTTAGCCATAACATGGTTCAAGAAGACATAAATGCCCTCAATTCCATTTGGATCCGAAGGGTATGATGAATCAGAAGGGTGTCAACTCTTCTATGCAATTAGGACATCTGTCACATTTGAGCTACATCAACTCCTCATGAATTAGTCTTTTTATTCTCCAGGTGACCAGGATGCCTTATCAACAGTCTGAGCCCTCATCTCAAGGACAACTTCCCTTTTAGGGGAAAATTAACCTAATCTGCATGGCAGGAACCCTAGTTACTCTTGTTGATGCTGCTCCCACCTTAAGGGCTCTCTTAATCAACTTCCTTCCCCAATATATATGCAGTATGTATATGTAATATTAGTAACTTCAAACTTCTCTCTGAAATAAAGACCCAGTTTTGTTTTAAACATTACTCTTCTTCCAGAAATGCCATATGACTTTGAACCATGGAATACTATAGTCTCTGAAGAATTAAAGTTGAGGATCACCCAAAGGGCAACTAGAAAAGGAGAAGTGTTTATGTGGTCAGAGCTAGGGATAATTGGTTGAGAGCCCGTGTGCTTCATTCATATCCCCAGGATGTCAAGAGGAATAAAGAAAAGCTCTACAGCTTGTTGGGTGGACTCCCTGTGGAGCATTTAAGAGAGGACTTGGATGAGACTTTCATCCATGGATTGACTGGAAGGAATACCCATATCAGTGAAATCACAGATCCTTGGAAGTATTAGTCTTATAGCTTCCAATCATGCTTGGTGTTAATATGCCACTATCGCTCCCATTTTACAGATGAAGAAACTCAAATTCAGAATGGCTGTTACAGAATCATAGACTTTTATTTCTAGAAAGGATCCTTAACACTCATTTAGTCCAACCCTTTCATTTTACAAATGAGGAAACAGGTGAATTTCATCTAGAAGGTGAGGTAGCTTGCCTAAGGTCATAAAGCTAGTAAACAGCAGAAATAGGAAGTCTTCTGGTTATAAATCTAGTGCACTTTCTGCCACCCTATGAAGAGACTTGCCGAAGATTGCTCATGGGGTGGTTGAGCTGGCACATGCACTCATATCTTTTAACTCCAAATCCAATGTTCTTTCCACTATATTGAACTAAGGGTTCAGGCTCTTCAGTCTGGTGGGGGATGAGAGAAGTCGGTTTAGTCGGGGAGGCTTTTTGCCTCCATGGCTTAAGTGAAAGCATTTTGAAATGCTGCAAGTCTGGGGAATATAGTAAGTAAATGCCAAGGACAAGGCAGGGTTAAATTCCTGGCAACCTTAGTAACATACACAGCTTAGTGGGGTTTACAGAAGGTCGCCATTTGTAGCAGAGGGAAACAAATACTTCTACCATTATGCTAGGAACACTTCATAGCTAACACCAGCCAGGGCCCCCAAACCAAGTTGAATTATTCCACCTTTTCCTCTTCTCCCTAAATTTCCTCCCTTCTTTCCATCCTCCACTCTTTCATTTAAAAGAAATGGCATTTCCCTTTTCACATTGTTGGATTGGGGTGGGGGGGTTGTTTTTGTGTTTTTTGATGGAAACATCCAAGCATAGTCAGATGGGGGAAGAAGGAGGAGAAAAGACAAAGACCCACCTTTTCTTTAGCATTTCAATCAACAAGCTCATTTTCTTCTAGCAGCCACAGTGAACATCTCATGAATAATGGATGATGTCCTGATGAATATGCACAGAGCCTATTATGCCTGGAGGGATTTGGTAAATAATTTATGAGCATAAAATGTTCCTCACCTTGTTACTGAACAGAAACCATATATATATAATATACACATATATGTATATATACATACATATTTATGCAAACCTATGAAAAACATTTACCTTCAAGCTGACAGGATAATATGTTGAAAAAGAGTGACACCTGGAAGTTCCAGTTTTACATTATTAGAAAAATTAAAATAAATAAGATAAAATATCTGCATGCAAGAATGATAGAGGCCTTGACTGTCCATAAGAAAGAGAACCTGCAGCAAACATTTCTGGGTACGTTTGTGTTTTCTTGCCCTTTGGTTTCTAACCTCTATTGTGAGATTGATTCCATGGAACATGAAATCTGGCTCTTTGGGGATAGACATTAGCCTCTTACCAGGGGAAATGTCCTTTATTTTGTTAAAATTATGTAACTATTTCTAATTTGTGCCTATGCATTCCCCCCATCAACTATAGCATCTGGCAGCAGAGACATTATAGAATGTGTCCAGAGACTTTGAAGCTCAGTTGGGGGAGCAGAAACATCTACTCTAGACAGATACAGATACAGATACTGAAAGGTAGTCCAGGGAGGCAATTACAATCAATTAATCAATCCACAAGCATACTATTCCATGCTAAGACATTGTGTTAGGCACATATAAAAACAAAAATTAAATAATCCGTACTCTCAAGGAGCTTACAATCTACCCAATTATTTTCATTTATGTTGTTGTTCAATGATATCTGACTTTTCATGATGAAAAGCACCCCAATATTACCCCATGGCTGATTTTCTTTTCTTTTCTTTCTTTCTTTCTTTCTTTCTTTCTTTCTTTTTTTTTGTTGTTATAAGCATTTTTATTTAAAGTTTGGAGTTCCATGGTTTTCTTAAGATACTTGAGTGGTTTTTGAGGTTGGATTTTGTCATGGGGAAAATAGGGTAGGGGGTTTGGGAAAGGGGTAGGGCTTTGAGGTCCTTAGGAATTCCTCTTTAAAGAATTATATGGGGGGGGCAGCTAGGTGGCGCAATGGATAGAGCACTGGCCCTGGAGTCAGGAGTACCTGTGTTCAAATCCGGCCTCAGACACTTATCACTTACTAGCTGTGTGACCCTGGGCAAGTTACTTAACCCCCATTGTCCCACCAAAAAAAAAAAAAAAAGAATTACACCCTCTTACACACTAAACCAATAGAATAAGATAGTAGTTTATTTACGGGCTGGGGAAGGGAAACCAAGAAAGAAATCCTTGGACTTCTTCTCATGGGGAGAAAGGCATGGCACAGAATGTGGCTCTGAGATACCAATCTCCTTGAGCAGGAGACAGGCAGATACTTTTATAGAGGAGTGATGGGGGTTCGATGAGGTGATTGTCTGACTGTGGAAAGTTCCCTTATTGAGGGAGGAACATCCCCCACTGGGGTGGCTGAGGGAGTTGCGTGAGTGGTGGTCGAGAATCTCTCAAACCATCTCTCTGCTTCTCAGGCCACAAAGGCAACAGCCATGCCTAATCTTATCTCCCCAGGGATGAAGGAGACTAGAATGAAGGGTTGGGGTGCTGGAGCTAGCTCAGCTGCATCCCCGTTCCACTTATCTCTTTAGGTGTGTCTGTCCTTTGGTTTAGTTTCTCAAAGAGAAGGTTCTTTGATGTACCCCAGAAAACTTCTGGGGTTCTATGGGCCCATAACAATTTGAACTCATGTCTTCCTTACTCTAGACACAGTGCTCTATCCACTGAACCATCTAGCTGTATACACAATAGGATCATCAGAGTCTCCCAAAAGGGGTTAAAGACTTGGAATTGATTATTCAGGGTTTCTGGTATATCAGACGAATCTTATCCTATGAATTTCCAATCCATAAGTATTTCACAATAAGACTAAAAGACTAGGTCTGTGCCAATGTTTTTTGTTTTTGTTTTTAAAGGAACATTTATAAGCTATGTGTAACTAAATCATTAAGTGATCAAGAACAAATGAGTACAGAATACAATAATCATTAGTTAACATAGACATTTAAACAAGCAAAAGTTATTTCAAACAGAAGAAAATAGGCATTTATTAAGCACCTAGTATGTGCCAGCCACTATATCTGGCGCTTAATAAATTGTATCTCATTTGATCCTCACAACAACCCTGTGAGGTAGGTGCTATTGCATTCCCATTTACAGTGAGGAAATTGAAGCAGATAGATATTAAATGACTTGGCCAGGGTGACACAGCTTGTAAGCGTCTAAGGTTAGATCTGAACTCAGAGTTTAGGTTTTCCTGACTCTAGGCCCAGTGCTCTATCTTCTTCTGTACCATCTGGCTGCCTCCTTAAAAGGAACTGACCTGACAAACACACTAGATAAACTGTCCACTTGCAATCTAAAACAAGAGAAAAGTGCTAATTTTTTCTAGAGTATCCTAGAACCTTTGGTATTTGGAGAATCTCTCCAGTGGCTCCCCACAAACACAAAGGGTTCATGATTTACCAGATAAATACCTCACTTCTAATATTCCATTCAGGCCAACTTTCCCACCCCCACTAGCAGTAAGAAGATCAGTCTCCAGAGGATGACTGACTACTACTCCCATCAGGATTCTGTCATCAGGCAATCATGAGAGGATGGGATTTTCTAATACCACTATTCACAAATGTTCATTCAGTGTTATCTCTAATAACAATCAATGGCATCAATTAGCTTTTATAAAATGAAATATGCTGATAAGGTATAGCAAGAACAGACCTTAAAAAACAATCCACTCAGGGGGCAGCTAGGTGGCACAGTGGATAAAGCACCAGCCCTGGAGTCAGGAGGACCAGAGTTCAAATCTGACCTCAGACACTTGACACTAGCTGTGTGACCCTGGGCAAGTCACTTAACCCTCATTGCCCTGCAAAAAACCAAAACGAAACAAAAAACAATTCACTCAGATCTGGGGGAATTTATTTCCCCCTTGTATACATGCAACACAAGATCCCAGGGGACTTAATCATTGTTGATGGAGTTGTGAACTGATCCAACCATTCTTTGTTTTTGTTTTTCTTTTTGGAGGGCAATGAGGGTTAAGTGACTTGCCCAGGGTCATACAGCTAGTGTCACGTGTCTGAGGTTGGATTTGAATTCAGGTCCTCCTGAATCTAAGGCCAGTGCTTTATCCACTGTGCCACCTAGCTGCCCCCCTGATCCAACCATTCTTGAGAGTAATTTGGAACTATGCTCAAAGGGATATAAAACTGTGTGTACCCTTTGACCCAGCAATACCACTGCTAGGTTTATATTTCAAAGAGATTTTTAAAAAGGAAAATGACCCATTTGTACAAAAATATTTATAACAGCTCTTTTTGTAATGGCAAAAAATTGGAAATTAAGAGGATGGCCATCAATTTGGGGATGGCTAAACAAACTGTGGTATATGATTGTGATGGAATATTATTGATTGTGCTATAAGAAATGATAAGCAGGAATAATGTACACACTCAATTGGGTGGAGTAATCTCTCTAACCCTGCAGGAAAATTGGAGGGGAAGGGGATAAAGAGAGAGGTGCAAAAGAAGGAAGGGCAGAGTGGGGGAGGGGACAGACAGAAGCAAATCGCTTTTGAAGAATGATAGGATGAAAGAAGATGGATAATAGAATAAATATCATGGGGAAGGGAATAGGATGGAAGGGAAACAATTAACAATAGTAATCATGAAAAAGAGAAAAGGGAAAAAAATTGTACAAAAAATATTTATAGCAACTCTTGGTGGAGGCTAAGAATTGAGAATCAAGGGAATGTCCATCAATTGAGGAATGATGGAAAAAGCTGTGTTATATGATTGTAGTGGAATGGTCTTGTGCTACAGGAAATGACAAACAGGATGATCCCTGAAAAACTTGGAAAAACTAATGAACATTGATGTATAGTGAAGTGAGCAGAGCTGGGAGGACATTGTGGGTAGTGACAGTAGTATTGTTCAATGAGCAATTGTGAATGACTTAACTACTCTCAGCAGTGCAATGATCCAAGACAATCCCAAGGAACTAACGAGGAAGCTTCCTATGCACCCCTATAGAAAGAACTGATAAAAAGAACACTTGTGGATTGTACATATGTAACCTGATTGCGATCTTGTAGAGGGAGGAGGAAAGGGAGGGAGAGAGGGAGAAAAATTTGGAACTCTAAATCTTATGAAAATGAATGTTGAAAACTACCCTTACATGTAAATGGAAAATAAAATAAATGTTTGTTGCTAAAAAAAAAAAAAAAAGGAAATGATAAGCAGGATGATTTCAGAAAAACCTAGAAAGACATATGAATTGATGTAAAGTGAAGTGGGCAGAACCAGGAAAATGTTGTACACAGTCACAGCAATATTGTACAATGAAGAACTGTGAATGATTTAGCTATTCTCAGCCATACAATGATCCAAGATGATCCCAAACAACTCATGCTGAAAAAAGAACTGATATTGTCTGAATACAGACTTGAGTATGGCTTCTTTCTTTCCTTCTTTCTCTTTCTTTCTTCCTTCCTTCTTTTCTTTCTTTCTTTCTTTTTCTTTCTTCCTTCCTTTCTCTCTTATTTGAGTCTTTTTGTACAAAAATGAGTAATTAGGAAATGTTTTACATGATTGCATAATATAAAACTATATCTGATTGCTTACCACCTTAGGGAGGAGGAAAGAGAAAGAAAGATAGAATTTGGAATTTTAAAAAAAATTTTTAAATTGTTTTAACATCTAATTGGGGGAAAATAAGATATATTTTTTAAAAAACAAGGTCTGGGGGGCAGCTAGGTGGTGCAGTGGATAAAGCACTGGCCCTGGATTCAGGAGTACCTGAGTTGAAATCTGGCCTCAGACACTTGACACTTACTGGCTGTGTGACCCTGGGCAAGTCACTTAACCCTCCATAGCCCTGCAAAAAAAACCAAAAAACCAAAAACAAAAAAACAAAAATAAGGTCCTTTGGGACTATGAGCTTAGACAAAATAGGATAAATAAAATACTCATTAGGCATATATATAAAGAACATGTAAAGGCAAGGGATACTCCTGGCCCTAGGGAGCTATTTTTATGCTTTCAAGGAGGCCCTAAGTTGGGTTCATGGGATAGGGTTAGTGCCAAATGAGTCACTCCCTTGCTCAGCAGGGCTGGCTTCCACAATGGTGCCTCAGTTCATAGGTCATCCATCCACTGTTGAACTGGTTAAGTAGATCACTTGGCTGCTGCTACTACCAGTTTCAAGGGTTTCTATTATTGACTCTAATTGCTGAGGAGATTTCTAATGTCTCTTTCAACCTTTGAAAATCAATAAGATGGGGGCAGCTAGGTGGCTCAGTGGATAAAGCACCGGCCCTGGATTCAGGTGGACCTGAGTTCAAATCCGGCCTTGACACTTGACACTTACTAGCTGTGTGACCCTGGGCAAGTCACTTAACCCCCATTGCCCCACAAAAAAAAAAATTCAGTAAGATGGCAATAGTGCAGGCTAGAGATGGTAAGGACCTACAGTGAAGGCTGTGAAAGTAGAGAGAAGGGGACAGGTAGATGGGATGTTGTGCACAGAGAAATGACAAGATTTGGTCAATTCTGTCTCCAGATACTCATTCCTGAAACATACATTATTCACCCAAGATCATAAAATATTATATACAAATAAGACAAAAGAAACAGAGGTATCATGTATTCAAAAAAATGTGTCAGCCAGGTAGGGAGATAGGGCAGCTGTTGTACCTGGGACACTGGGGAAGAGAGCAGAAAAAGGGGTTGAGGGAGGAGCATATAGATCCTTTGGTATGTGAATTCAGTTCCAACTCTTCAGCTAATCAGGAAGTCCTGATAGCAGTATATAGCACTAGCCCTGCAATCACTCATGGCCAGAAATGGCTTCACCAAGTCTCTACCTGTTGTGTTGAAAGCAGGTACATGTTCCAAATAATCGACCATCAAGATCAAATCAGAAAAAGGTCTAAGGACTGAACCCTCATTCCCATTATAGATACAAAGCAATTTTGGGGAAAGGGAGACAGACTTGAGAAAAAAAGCAGAAAGGTAAGAGACGGGGGCAGCTAGGTGGTGCAGTGAATAGAGCACTGGCCCTAGAGTCAGGAGGACCTGAGTTTAAATCTGGCCTCAGACATTTAACACTTATGAGCTGTGTGACCCTGGGCAAGTCACTTAACCCCAATTACCCCCCACACACAAATAGTAAGGGGAAAAAAGCCAATTTGGCTGAACCATAAAGTACAAAGAGACTAATAGGTAATAAGACTGGAGAGTGTGGTAAAAATTATTTGTGGTAAAGATTAATATCGAAAGTTTTAGCTGAATCATTTGGGAAGGGCCACACCTGGCCCACCCTGAGATTATGTATGCTACTGAGAAGGACCTCCCCTTTTGGGGGAGGAAAAACTTAATGCCACTGGAAGGGAGGCAACTTCTGGGAGGCAGGGTGTGTTCAAGAGTTCTCCCTTTTGGGGCCTGGAGGATCATTCTGGTGGTGTCCTGGACCTGGGGGAGGCACTTGTTTTGCTGTTTTGGGCCACTACGTTTCTAACTAGTAACTGTAGACTGACCAGGGTTGGTAAGTTTAACCCTAAATTCCTTTGAACTAACTTAATTGGGAATGCTCTGGGATTGCATAGGCTAAGCTTAGAGTTAAGACTATCTATCTGTATTTCTACTACCTTATTTCCTTAATTGGTTTCACCTTTGTGGTTTAATTAATTTCCAAGTAATAAAAACTGATCCTTTATGAACTAAAGCTCAGAGGCTCCTTTTCTTATTGGCCTGGGAGGAATATATAAAAAGGAAAATTCAAAGGGGAGATTAAACCTAAGAGTCCCTCATATTTCCAGGACCCCAATGTTAAGGCAAGTCACCCAAATAACACTCTGTATATTGAATTTTGGCCCTCACAAGAGAGAGGTTCAAGCTAGAATGTGAAGAGCTTTCAATGCCAAAGAGTATTTGCATTTGATCCAAGAAGTAATGAGGAGCCAGGGGCTTTATTGAATGATGGAATGACATGGTCATACCCGAACTTTAGGAAAATCATTGAGGAGAAACTTAAGATAAGGAGAACAATTGGGAGGCCATTGTAAGAGTTCAGGCTAGAGGTGGTAAGGGTCTAAAATGGGGTGGAGGCTGTATGAGGGGACAGATGGGACATTGTACATATAGAAATGACAAGATTTGACAGTTAGCTGAATACTTTTGGTGGGTGAGAGTGAGGAGTTGGTGATCACACTGAGGTTGTCAACATGAATAACTGGAGTGATCATTGTTCCTTCAACAGAATTCCCAATGGCCTTTCTGCTGTATGTGATCTTGCTTTTTTCAGAAGCATCATCCCATGAGGTAAGTTGGGTTTATCCTCTATAATGGAATAGAGCACTATGGGTGGATTTCAGGAGTTTTTCAATAAAGGAAGCAACATATCCAGAGGGATTTGATTTGTGAACCCACAGCTTCTACTGCATAAAAATACTAATGGACCTATATTTAATATAGCAAATATTTATGTACCTTGTCTGGAGCTAGCCAATGTGCAGAATAGCAAACGACCTTAAATTGTTGGCTATTTTCATGTTTACTCGTGTTTTCTCACCTAAAATATGATAAGGTTTTTGAAGTCAGGAACCATATCTTATAATCATAAAACTAATGCTGGAATTTACTCTAAAATCACCCTTGATTCATCCCCTTATTTTACAGATGAGGAAATTAATGCCTAGAGAGGTGAACTGACTTACCCAAGGTGATAATTACTTAGTGATAGATCTAGATCTACCAAGTATCCTGACATCCTGTCCCATGCTCTTTCCCCTATGTCATATCACTTTGTATCCCACCTAGCACAATTATACATGCCTTGCATATATAGCAGATAATCAGTAAATCCATTATTTCATTAAGACAAAGTCTCCATCCTCAAGGATTTTGGAATCTTGTTGAAGAAATGTATAAATTAAATTTATATGAGGTATTTTCAGTTTGGGTAGACCATAGGAAAAGACATTTTTAGAGAATAAGAGAAGAAACATTTACCTAATTACTTTTTACTTATTGAACTTTTTTTTTTCATGTTCCAGGTATTGATTTATTTTGATTGACTATTTGTTACAAAAGAGGATTCTATTGGGGTTGGGGGAATGTGTGAGAAGTGACAAGCAAAGAGTATCAATAAAACATTTTTAATGAAATTTGGTAGGAAAGGAAAGAAATTAAATAGCAACCAGAATGGCACCATATTTGAACAACAAATGTTTACAATAAAGGAAATCAATCCTTAGGGTATAAAAAATTTTATCTAGCTAGCTGGCTAGCTGTTTGTGGGGATATAGGCTATTAGCTGCCTAAGCCAGTCTGTAAAGGCAATTTTAAAAATCCCCCAACTGCTTCTCCCAGACTGAAAAGAAAAGACCTCTTTTCAATTAAAGCAAATACCAGGGTTTATTGCTATAGAACAAACTTAGAGATAAGGATAAGGAAAAGTAAATTATATGACCTGACTTCGTTTAACTTTCTCCCTGCCAACTCGAAATCTCCTCCCTCTCTGTGGGTGTGTCTCTCTACAGTCACTTGCCTTGCACTCACCCCCGCTCCCCTCTTAGCCAAAAGCTGCCCTCATTCAACTCACTGGAAACCCCTTCTTCTTTTCTCATCAGCAGCCTCTTTCCTTCTCAGCCCCCCTGCAACTGCCGCTCTTTCCTTCTCCCCTCCCCGTATTTGCTGCATCTCCTTTCTCAGTCCTCCCTTCTCTGTAGTCTTCCCTCTAATGTCCCTACCACCCAGGGTATAAAACCCTTCTCTCCCCTGAAACTCGGGCTTACTGCATCCATGCACCCCAAGCTAATTCGCTAGCACCCCCAGGGCCATACCTAAGGCCAGCTTGGGGCATACCTGTGCATATCCACCCCCCCCCGCCCCAGCAGGGCTGGGTGCATGAGGCTGGGGGGGAACAGGCATGGAGGGACCCACAGCATACCTGAAGCTAATTTTAGCCTCTTACAAGGGTTTGGGAGGGGGCAGCTAGGTGGCACAGTGGATAGAGCACCGGCCCTGGATTCAGAAGGACCTGAGTTCAAATCCAACCTCAGACACTTGGCACTTACTGGCTGTGTGACCCTGGGCAAGTCACTTAACCCCAATTGCCTCACCAAAAAACAAACAAACAAGGGTTTGGGAGTTTTTTGTGTGGCATTTCTTATCCCACCTTGGCTCTTGAGTATTCAACAAAGTGATGAATCTGAATAAAATGTTCCCAAATTTCATTACATTGCTAGGGTTATTCTTTGACATAACATCATTGATATATAATAACAGATGACTTACTACTGAAAAATTTCCCACCCAAGATCAGGAAACAATGTATATTATTGTATTACATATTGTATTGTATATATTACTGTATATATATGTATACACATTGTATGAATGTATCACATTCATAGGATTTCTCTCTAACATGAATTCTCTGGTGTTGAATATGGTGCCTTCTCTGAATGAAGGTTTTCCCACATTTACTGCATTCATAGGACTTCTCTTTACTATAAATTTTCAGATATAGAATAAGGGATGAGCTGTCAAAAAGGATTTGAAAAAAAAAAGGCTTTGCCATACTCATTACATTCATAGGGTCTTTCTCTTTTGTGAATAATCTGATGTCTCCTAAGGATCAGGTTCTATCTGAAAGCTTGCCCACATCCATTACATTCAAAGGGCTTCTTTCCAGCATCAGTTCTCTGATGTTGTAACGATTGGAATAACGCCACCTGCTGGATACTAACTGTAGAAGAGTTCTGCCCATGAAGCGAAGGTCTTTGAGGGCAAGACCAGGAGTCTTTTCTTTGGTATCAGGAAGTGACGCGGACTAGTGGGAGGAGGAAGGAGGAGACGGAGGCGCTCTTTTCCTTTGGACTCTGGTGGAGAGCGGAGCTAGAAATGTGCTCTCCCTTTAATAGATAGGAATCTAGGCCTTTCTCTCTCTTTACCAAATTCTTATTCTCCTTAATAAATGCTTAAAAGTCTAACTCTTGCTAAAGCTTGTAATTGATTGGCGACCACTCATTAGATATTTTAGACAGTTTAGCTAGAATTTTAACCCTTAACAATGTCCAGTAAGGGTTGAGTGATCAAAAAAAGGTCTTTTCCATATTCACTATATTTAGAGCCACTATTCTTAAAGGGGAAATTTGACATTTGCCTTGTTTTTGTTTTGTTTTGTGGGGCAATGAGGGTTAAATGATTTGCTCAGGGTCACACAGCTTGTGTCAAGTGTCTGAAGCCGGATTTGAACTCAGGTTCTCCTGAATCCAGGGCTGGTGCTCTATTCACTGTGCCACCTAGCTGTCCCCTGACATTTGCTTTAAATTACTCTCAGGGGAAAGAAATTGTTTCCTTCTCTTCCTTTCAAAGTTCTGTCTTGTTTCTCCTCAGGTACAGAAATTCGTCTGGGTTTTCTATTAATATCTTACTGGAATCCACTATTACTTCTTCAAAAATATTCTGCTTTATAGTTGACTCCCAGATCTAGGCCTCCTCTCCCAGCTGGGTCATATTCATTGAGACCTTCTCTTGTTTCAGTTTTCCGAAGGTCAAATACACTTTTTCTCTTATTGCACTTGGAAGTTCACATCAGATTTAGAAATGGGAAGGCCCAAGTTGCTGATATTTCTATTGTTCTTCAGCATCACATCACTGCAGAGGTCCTTCTGAGCAGAGTTAAGTTGTAACCAGTCATTCTGGGAGAAGTTCAAGCCACAGCCTTGAATTGGAACCTGGTTATGAGCATCTTTTCCTCTTTCTCCTTCTCTTCTTTTTCCTTCTCCCCATCTTTTTCTTTCTCCTTTATGTTTCCTCCTCCTTTTTCTTCCAGAAAGTAACTGAGAATTCAGGGCTCCAGATTAAGACTGATTCAAAGTCCAACAAGCCAGGTGCTAAGACAATACTGTGTCTGTACATACCTTATAGATTCTTCTAGCCTACCTGCTACTCCACAATTTCCTGCCTCCCCAGTGTCTGAGATGTACACGTTTCACAACTTTGCTCATCAGAACCCTTAATTTCCTTCAACATTCAGGTAAGATGTGCTTAGCATAGAAGCTTTTTTTTTTTTTAGGGCAATGGGGGTTAAGTGATTTGCCTATGGTCACACAGCTAGTAAGTGTCAAGTATCTGAGGCCGGATTTGAACTCAGGTCCTCCTGAATCCGGGGCTGGTGCTCTATCCACTGTGCCACCTAGCTGCCTCAGAAATTCTTTTTTTTTTTTTTTTGGTGGGGCAATGAGGGTTAAGTGACTTGCCCAGGGTCACACAGCTAGTAAGTGTCAAATGTCTGAAGCTGGATATGAACTCAGGTACTCCTGAATCCAGGGCCGGCACTTTACCACTGCGCTATCTAGCTGCCCCCAGAAATTCATTATTAATAATTATTTTCTCACAATAAATATTCATTAAGTTTCTACATGGGCAAGTCACTTAGCTCCAATTGCCTCACCAAAATAATAATAATAATACTAATAATAATAATTTCTTGGGGACCTAGAGACCTAGGTTAGTCCCTTTCTCCCCCTCACTTCAGAAAGTTTTAATCCTGTTTGGGGTGAGTTCAAGGAAACAAAAGAAATGGAGATAGACTCTTTTGTCTAGCTCAGTGAATGGATTATACCACACCTAACTGGACTTCACCCTTTGCCCAAGGGTCCCTTTCATTAGGTCATTACATCATGGTGTCATCATTTTAATTTGGACCATCTCAAGTCATGTCAACCAACAGAATTGAATGATGCTAACCAATTAGTTTTGAGCAATGACCTGCCTCTATCAAAAGGGTATAAAAGCCTTGACCATGTCAGGGTCAATCATTCTTGGCTTGATCTTGGTGCATGTTCTCCTCTTAGGACAGAGTAGGTAATGTAGGGCTTCTGAACTCTGCTTGAGACCACTAGCTGGCTCTCTGAGAGACAGCATGAGTCCTCTGGGGCCTTTCTCCTGCTTGTGTTGAACTGCCATGTGGTCAATTCTTTACTGATATTCAATATTAATTCATAATAAAATACTGCCATAAAGGGTTCAATAGTCATTATTATGTAAATAGCCATTAAAATAAAAGCAGAATAATTTTAGGAAACACAGCCTAGTACAATAATTAAAACACATATTGATTGACTGAGATGCCTCTCCTGATACTTTCAACTGGTAATGCTCTTTTCATCCTTATATCTTTTTTGTTTTGTTTTTTTCATCCTTATATCTTTGAATAAAATAGTAGATCTAGACCAGACCTTAGGGGACTAAGGTCTCCAACCCCCTAATTTTACAGTTGAGAAAAGTGAAGCCCAGGGAAATTTTATGACTTGCCTGAGGTCATAAAATCAGCAAATATCAGATGCAGGATTTGACCATCCTTCATCTGCTACCAGAGCCAAAGATCTTTCCATCTGTTATTCAATTAATAATAGTAAGCATTTACATGACTTTTACTATGTGCTAGGCACTATATAAATATTATATCACTTGATCCTTACCTGGGAGATAGGTGGTTATAATTCCCCATTTAGGAGCTGAAGAAAGTGAGTGAGTTAAGTGATTTGGCCGGGGTGACACAGCTGGTAAGTGTCTAAAGCTGAATTTGAACTCAGGTCTTCCAGTTGTCCTGTGGTCAGAGAACAGATCCTCTGGCAGGAACAAGTCTTTCAGGTAGGTGTGGTTTTGAATGAGGTAACTTCCTGACTCTGGGCTGACCTTAAGAAAGGTCAGGCCCAGCTCTCTCAGCAACCCCTATTATTAATAATTTTCTCACACAAGGTATAAATGTTCACACTGGAATTCTCACAATCAACTCTCAAGCCAGTACAAATTTGTTCTAGCATGCTCCTGGTTATAGGAATATTGCATCAGGGCCAGAAGAATTGTGTCTTTCTTCCACTGAGTCCAAGAAGGTTTCCTGAAAGATTTTAGGACCTGTTGGAATGTTGTAAGACAAAGAACTTGGTAAATTAGGGTAGTGGTCTCCAAACTGGGGCCATGGTATGAGCCAAGGGGTGTGTGATCAACCAATCAGATGGTGTTACAGTATATTAAAAACCTCCTTTCTAATTGAACTAAAATATTAAGAAATAAATATTTCTCCAATCTAACATCCTGTCTAGACTCCCTTTTAGAAAAGTGTATAAAAGGGCAAGAACAAAAGCTAAGGCCTAGGCAAGTGGATTAAAGGTGGTAACCAAGTTAGGGCAGCCTAGGTGGTGAAGTAAATATATTGCCAGGCCTGGAGTCAGGTCAAATCTGGCCTCAGATACTTCCTAGCTGTGTGACCCTAGGCAAGTCACTTAACCCCATTTACCTCAGTTTCCTCATGTAACGATTGGAATGACGCCACCTGCTGGAGACTTACTGTAGAAAAGTTCCACCATGAAAGGAAGGTCTTTGAGGGCAAGAACATGCGTCTTTTCTTTGTTGTCAGGAAGTGACGTTGGCTGGTGGGAGGAGGAAGGGGGAGCTGGCGCTCTGATTCTCTCTCTCTCTTTCCTGAGGATGCTGGTGGAGAAGGGAGCTAGAAATGCACTCTCCCTTTAATAGATAGGAATCTAGGCCTTTCCTTCTCTCTTTACCAAATTCTTATTCTCCTTAATAAATGCCTAAAAGTCTAACTCTTGCTAAAGTTTATAATTTATTGGCGACCACTCATTAGATATTTTAGACAGACTAGCTAGAATTTTAGCCCTTAACACTCATCTGTAAAATAAACTAGAGAAGGAAAATGGCAAACCACTCCAGCATTTTTTCCAAGAAAACCTCAAATGGGGTAACAATGAAATCAGACAAATCATACCTTGACTAAAACAATAACAACAAACCAAAGTTAGAATAAAAAAATACCTGTTATCTTGTTAAAATAGTTGCCTTCCTTGTCCTGGAAAGCCTGTGACCTAAGGGCAGTACCATCTTTCCCCATTCTGAAGGAATTAAGGCATTGATCACAATGCCTCTGATAATTCCTGGAAAACCCTTGACTCTAGTGATCAGAGAAGGAATTGAGTAATTTTAAGATATTGAGTTGTTTTCCTCATTCCAGATTCCTATAAGTGTTACTTCAAATTGTTTTGAGGTAGAGAACTGAGGACATGAGGGGATCATGCCAATTTGGACATTTTTTTTTAACCAAACAATACAGTTTGAAATGATAATAATGTTAAATTAATTAAAATTGTTTTGAGGAAATATGCCTAAAACAGAGTCCAATATGAACGTTTTGTTGATTGCTGAATTTTGTTGTTTCTGTATGCACAACACTTCTTTCATCTGTCCCCTTCTTTCCACTTAGAGGGCCATCCCTTAAGGTCAGTCAGGTTCTCATTCCCTTTAGCCTGTGCCATTGCAGTAACCCCCTGCTTGGTCTTGATGCCTTTAATCTCTCTCTCTCTCTCTCTCTCTCCATTCTATTCCATTCTCCCCTCAGTTGCAAAAGTGATTTTCCTAAAGCACAGCACCTTTCACTATTCAATAAAGGGCTATGCTTCCCTATCACCTCTAGAATCAAGTATGAACCCCTCTATTTGTCATTGAAAGCTCTTCACAACCAGGTCCCAACCTACCTTTCCATCCTTACTCTCCTTGTACTCTGTGGTCCAGCCTAATTTTTGTTGTTCCTTATACTGGTAGAAAAACACAATTAAAATGTCCAAACATGAATAGGAAATTAAGGTATGATATTGCCCGGTAGGTAGAGCCACAAGAAAAGGAACAGATTTATACTGAAAACTTTCTGTGGATTTTAATCAAGACATTTGTTTTTACTTGTTTTTGCAATGTTCATGGTAAATATTTACACACAGAGAACTATGACTTCTGATTAAAAGCTATGTTCGTTTCACTAATAGGACCTAATATTTTATTGGGTTTTTTTTCAATTACAATATCTTTTTTATCATAAAAGTATTTTATTATTTTCTAATTACATGTAGAGACATTCTTTGTGTGTGTGTGTGTGTGTGTGTGTGTGTGTGTGTGTGTGGTTTTTTTTTTAGTGAGGCAATTGGGGTTAAGTGACTTCCCCAGGGTCACACAGCTAGTAAGTGTCAAGTGTCTGAGGCCAGACTTGAACCCAGGTACTCCTGACTCCAGGGCCAGTTCTCTATCCACTGCGCCATCTAGCTGCCCCTAGAGATAGTTTTCAACATTTGTTTTTACAAGATTTCTAGTTCCAAATTTTTCTCCCTCCCTCTCTTCCCTCCCCCCTCCCCAAGATGGAAAGCAATCTGATATAGGTTATATATGTACAATCACATTAAACATATTTCTGCATTACTCATGTTGTGAAAGAAAAATCAGAAGAAAAGGGAAAAACCTCAAAAAACAAAAACAAAAGTAGAAACAGCATGGTTTAATCTGCATCCAGATTCTACAGTTCTTTTTTCTAGATATGGAGAGCATTTTCCATCATGAGTCCTTTGGAATTATCTTGGATCATTGTATTGCTGAGAAGAGCTAAGTCCATCACAGTAATTACAATATCTTTTATTTTGGTGTACAATTGGGGTTAAGTGGCTTGCCCAAGGTCACACAGCTAGTAAATGTCAAGTGTCTGAGGCCACATTTGAACTCAGGTCCTCCTGACTCCAGGGCCAGTGCTCTATCCATTGTACCACCTAGCTGCCCCATTACAATATTTTTTAAAAGATACTTGGGGGAGGGGTGCGGCTAGGTGGTACAGTGGATAGAGCACTGGCCCTGGAGTCAGGAGGACCTGAGTTCAAATCTGGCCTCAGACACTTGACACTAGCTGTGTGACCTTGGGCAAGCCACTTAACCCCAATTGTACACCAAAAAAAAAAAACACAACAACAAAAAACAAAAGATACTTGACTAGGTCAAGCAAGTAAAATTTGATCAAATTAAATAAACAATTATTATTTATAAGTCTGTTCCACTCTTCAGGAAATTCACAAATAAGCTTCTTTTATCACTAAGCATATTTTAATGAATGATGGGATTCAATAGATTTCATTCCTTTCAAAAAGTTATTAATTATTAATCAATTATTTTTACTATTTAATGAGATGAAAAGATTTCCATATCATTAATAAATAAAATAAAATCTTTTAAAATGTCAATTGTTTCATCTTTAGTTCTTTTAGGATTTTGTTTGTGTATGTTTTGAAATATACATATTAGCACAGTAATACATGTATAGAGGGTGTCCCAAAAGTCATAGTGCAGATTTTTGTTGTTGTTGTTTTTTAAGTGAGGCAATTGGGATTAAGTGACTTGCCCAGGGTCACACAGCTAGTAAGTGTTAAGTGTCTGAGGCCGGATTTGAACTCAGGTACTCCTGACTCCAGGGCCAGTGCGCTATCCACTGCACCACCTAGCTGCCCCCATAGTGCAGTTTTAAGCTGGAAACTCCTCTATAATTTATAAAAAAATAAATATTGAATAAATGTCTATAGAAATGAAATGCTCCAAAAAATGTTTTATTGATAGAGTTATGTAATCAAAAAGTTTGGCATAGTGTGCTTTTTACAGACAACATTCATGATACACATACACAAATATGAAAAGAAAACAAAGGGGGGGAAATGATTGTATAGTGAATCATAAACTTCCCCTCTTTCTAGCTTGACCATGCTTTTCTGGAGAGCAGGAATTCTTTTACCTTTCTTTCTATCCCCAGAGATTAAGGACCCTGTCTGGCATATAGGTGCTTATATATTAACTTGAAATGGTAAACCAAGTGCTTCTGTGTGCTTGTGTTGCCTTCTCAACTTTTCTCTGTACTCATCCTGAGACAGTGTCACTGACCTTTGCTCCATATGTATATTCAGTGTTTATATCTATAGCACATCTCCTACTTTGGAGATGACTGAATAACATGACTTTTAAGAATCTATGAAATTCGGGGCAGCTAGATGGCACAGTGGATAGAGCACCGGCCCTGGAGTCAGGAGTACCTGAGTTCAATTCCGGCCTCAGACACTTAACACTTACTAGCTGTGTGACCCTAGGCAAGTCACTTAACCCCAATTGCCTCACTAAAAAAAAAAAAAAAAAAGAATCTATGAAATTCGGGGCAACTAGGTGGCGCAGTGGATAGAGCACTGGTCCTGGAGTCAGGAGTACCTGAGTTCAAATCTGGCCTCAGACACTTAACACTTACTAGCTGTGTGACCCTGGGCAAGTCACTTAACCCCAGTTGCCTCACAAAAAAAAAAAAAAGAATCTATGAAATTCTATAAGTTAACTAGATATTGCCAGGGTACTGAATTATGATGAACAGACTAAAGATTGCTATTGTGCTCCTGTATCTCAAACCACCACAATAATAGAATTTAAGAGTTGGAACTTCAGCCGAAATCTAGTCCAATTCATACATGATTCTATAGTTTATCTATACAATAGCATGTCATCAGTATTTATTGAACATCTACTACATACGACATCTTATGGTAGACCCTTAGGGGAAGGGATATTGCTTTCTTTGTTTTTGTATCTTCACCTCCTGTTTAGCATTAAGCCTATACAGCAGTGAGGTGACCTGGGGTCCAGGTGTAGAGACTGGAGGTGGCAGGGTTGTGGAATTTTGCCTGCAAAACAGCAAGGAGACCTGTGTGACATGGGCCACAGTTAGGTTGGTTAGTATGTAAGGAGCCCTGGGACCTCTGCATAGGCAGAGCCACTAGAGGCTAGAGAGGGTAGAAAAGGGGACAGACAATTGAGGGACTCAGTGAAAGATGTCTATAATTAGGTTGGAGATAAGTCCAAGACTGGCCCTCTAGAGGAGGGTGGGATGCAATCCATTCCCCCCCCCCACACACACACACACTATGGGTTATAACTATGATGAACGGACTAAAGATTACTATTGTGCTCCTGTATCTCAAACCACCAGAATAACAGAATTTAAGAGCTGGAACTTCAGCCGAAATCTAGTCCAACTCATACGTGAAATAAATTCCCATTATTGTCTACCAGCAAGTGGTTCCTCGCTATAAACCTTATTTCTACTAACTTTGACTTCAGTTTTAGGGATTCCGTCACTCAATCACTGGATTTACAGAACGCCTGCATCATGCGTCAACCTCTCTGTTCTCCTTCCTCTCCTCCCCCTTTTTCTCCAGTTTAATTTATTTCACTTGGCCACAAATCTGTCTTTTCTCCTTTTCTCACCTTAAAATGGCACAAGGATGAAATCAACAAAGGCGGGAAACAACAAGAAAATCCTATCAAAACAAAAAGAAAGCAGAATGAATACCATCCCACCTCAAAAGCAAAAGGCTTCTCCGGGCCCTCATTTTTAATACAGTCATTCCGCCCCCCCCCACCCCGCCCGCCCCGAGAACTGTAGCTCAATATTTGGCTTTAACTTTACAGAGCTATGGTGGCTCTGAGGAGGTTCGTCCACTTCGGGATTATTTTTGAACCAGGACAATGTGAGGAAAGGTAAGATTTAGAAGAGTGTGTCCCGATGAAAAGCGAGCTTCAACCCCGAGCCCAAACAAAACATCTGTTCACCCTAGGCAAGGATCGAAATTGTCAGTACCCGCCGCTGCCCCCTCTCTACCCTATCGCCGCGTCATTGCACCAGAGCCTTCATTTTAATTCGTGGGAATCGACTGCACAAAATAAATACCTGCGGGCTCTGGAGGGCAAAATTGTCGTAGTAGAAACATTTGCATTAAAATAGTGTACTTATAAAGTATGATGGTAAAAAGTGCAAGTCCTTTCCTTTCCCTTTGTTGTCATCCGTTCCTTTATCGCCCCAGGCGGCTGCCTCCTTTGCCCACCGCGGCTCGGTCGGGGACCAGCCCTAGCATAAGGGTAGGGGCAGAAAGGTTCAGGTCCAGAGAATAACCTGCTGAACCAAGCATGTAATGGGCATTTTCCTTAGTGTCCCTGGCGGGACCCTTGATTAAAGGGTCCCTTGACTGGAGAGGCAAGGAAAAAAGAAGTGACCTTGAATCTCATTGGTCAGGGAAGTTGGCCAATATTTTCAGGGAACCAGGGGTGGGAGAAAGAGCAGGGTCGCAGCCTTTATTCTCCTCTCCCCCCCCCCCCTCCCCGCGTTCCCCTTTCCCAAATCCAATGGAAGTGCCCCTTCCGGAGTTATACGACCAAGACTAAATAGAAAACAGCCGCTTAGCTAAGCTAGCCAGATTCACATCCCTAATGCAAATGAAGCGACCCTACCTAGAACTCCAGAGAGGGGAGGGGGGAAGGTTAACTTGGAAGAGAGAGGATGCTCTCACTTTGCCTTGAGGTCGGATCCCGGGCTTTTCCTCCAACGCTGCACCCCCCTCCCCCAACTAACCAGACCTTCTCCCCCTCCCAAGACCCAACCCATCCCACTGCCCCCTGGCGTCCAGCTGGAGAGGTACAGCATGCGGCAAAGCTCTTTGCATAAATTATGTTCATGACGCAGCAGCTAAAAAAATTCCCAAGTAGCAGGAGGGAAAAGGGGGGGGGCGGGGGGAAGGGGGAGAGAGAAAGGTTTTTTAAAAAAGAAAAGAAAAATATCTATCCGACTGTCCCCCTTCTTTCCCTCCCTGCTCCCCAGCCGCGCGCCCCCTCGCCCCCCGCCCTTGACAGCCCTCGGAGTTCCCCCACTTTCACTTGTACTCCCACTCCCACCCAGCGCGGGCCGGGGGTCTAGGGGCGAGCGGGCAGGCGGTGGGTCCGGGCCGGCTCCGCGGCCGAGCCGAGCCCAGGCGAGCCCGGCCGCGCTGGCTCCTTTGTCTGCGGGCGGCTGGCGGCCCCGGCCCCCGGGCCCCCAGGCCCCCAGGCCCGGGCTGTGAGATGAATCCCTAATCGGGGGGCGCCGAGCATCGGGGGCGAGGCGGCAGCGGCTCCGGCTCCGGTGAGTAGCGGGGTCCGAGGCGGGGAGGGGTTTGCAGAGGGGGGGAGGGGGGCTGGGCAGGGGAGGTTTCGGGTTTGGTTAATATGCAATGCCCGTAATTAGCATAATTTATATATTTATGATAAAGAGAGAGAGAGAGAAAAAAAAGGCAAGGGCCGGGGCGAGGAGTAGCTCAGGGACCAGGCGACGGAGGGAGCTGGGACAGCGCAGCGCTCCCCGCAGACTTGGGGGGCCCTGAGCCCTGGGGGCCTCGCCGGCTCCAGCCCACTAGCCACCCCGGACGCGAGTGGCAGAGCGCCCGGCGGAGAGATCCGGGCTGGGTCCTCCACCTTCTTCCCCTCCCCCTTCCCAATCCAGCTGGGGTAGAAACAGCAGTGGAAGTCTCGAGCCCCTCACCTTGTGGGGACAGCTCGGGAGCCGACGGAAAACCTGGACGCCTGGGTTCCGAGGGCTAGGGCCAATCTGCAGCACACACTCACCCCCCACCCCCCGGTGGGCTGAGCCTCAGTTTCCCTTAGCTCCACTGGCTGATCGGATAGAAAACGCAAACGGGATGGGGGTTGTAGGGACCTTGGGAGTAAGTAACTGGAAGGGTGGGGAGTGGGAGGGTCACTGGAGCTGAATAGGGCATGGGTATTTCATAAATATTTAATCACGATAATGATTATTAATAAATAATCATAATAATCGGACTGATGTGCCCCCGACTACCACCACCACCACCACCACAGAGAATGGAGCCCGAGTGAGGCGTCTCCCTCAGCTCCCTCCCCACTTTGGATCTGCAGCAAACAGGATTTAACACAAAGTGGCACACCCCAGCTGCAGCGACTACAGTCTTAGTCTGGACAGGGTCAGGGGTCTCACCTGGACTGCAGAAACAAAGAAGCCTTAATAGAGAGAATTAGCCCAAGCCACTTTTCCTAACTCCGTATTCCAAAAAATATATTGCCACACACCCCCACTCAAATGTCACCAATGTTTAAAAAAAAAAAAGGCCCTCTGACTTTCTTGAATTAGTTTATGTCTTAGTGAGGCTTTGTTCCAGCAAATCTAAGAGGTCAGAGGATCAACAATGTCGGAAATTCTAGTTTGAATGAAATCTTGACCCAAAGCTTATTTTATTTTAGACTCAGGAGCCTGTATTCTTATCCCTGCTTTAATTATTTAATTAATTCCTTGCCTCTTCCCTGTGTAACAGTGACCTATACAGTAAAGTACCTCTGAGGAATGATTGTATTTATTACAAGAGACCTTTGTCTGGGACCCTACTGTTAAAACTTCACTTGCGGAACCCCTAGGCAGCCTGAGACTTTGACCATGTACTAAAGGGATGCAGATGGAGAGATGAAGGAGATGGTGAAACAGCAGTGGTACCTGGAGTAGGCATAGACTGAAAAGTTGTATGCAGCTTGGGAATGTGCCAAGGAGGGTAGAGAGGTCGCCACGGATGATTTTATGGGATTTGAGTTACCCTGTCTCTTTAGACAGTACAGTTAGGGTGGACACTGATGACAGCCATAGATAGAATATTCAGAGAGTTAGGCAAGTGAGTGGTGGGCTTGAGGTTTTATGAGCATGGGCAATTTTTCTTTTTAGCTCACTATGCATTTCCTTGAAAACATTTTCAAGTGACCCCAATCCTGAAGAAAGGGGCTGAACACCAAACACAGAAAAACTAAGTAGTGAAAGTAGCTTCCAGGAATATAATCCTGCATAGGCTCAAAGAATCCTGAAATCTAGGAAGGGGTCTGATGCTTTTGTCCTCTTCTCTCTTCTCTTGATGTGGCTCAAGTCGGAACAAGTCAAGGATGAAAAGAAACAGGACCAAATGTCTTTGATTAGCAGGTCAATATTGTTTGCCTAGCAATGTTTTGATTGGTGACTACAGGTATAAAAACAAAGTTGAAGGCCAGTCCTACCACCCCCTTCATTTCATTCACCTTGTCTAGTCATTGAGACTGCAATTCCGTAGCACTGTGGCCAGTTCTTCTTTCCAATAAGCTCTACAAAGTGCCTTCCTGTTCTTATCTTCATTTTACATTCAGGGAGCCTGAGGCCTGAGGCAGTTACTCTGGAACCCAAGATAAACTTGAGGCTCTTGGAAATAATTCAAACCTCCAGCGGTCTGGTTTCCTATCTGTTCTGGTCCTTCCATCCCAGAATCGTTAGCCTTGTTCCTGACTTTTCTACAGATGGAGAAGAAAACCCTGGACCAGGGATGAGACTAGGGATATACCACATTGGTCTTTGCAAGGTGCCATTGAACTGGAGTCTTTTTTAAAATGTAGAGGAGAAACCCCTTTGGCTCCCAAGGAAGCCTTTTCAAAAAGTCTCAAGCCATGCAGATGAGGAGCTTATTAACAAGGTGTAAGAATTCCTAGTCCTTGCCCTGGAGGTTTAATTGACAATAGATATATTGATATTTTCAACTCTGACCTCTCTCTTTTAATGTCTAAACCCATATATTCAACTGTGTATAGGACATACCTTCCTTTACCTCCCAAATTCAATCATTAAGTACTGTTGCTCTTATCTGTAAAACATCTTTCACATGTCTCCTCCCTATTCCCACTTCACTATCCACCTGCCTAGTGTCCCTTTCTTTACCTTCTCCCAACCCACAGTCCATCTTTCATTCGACTATCAGATGTAACCAACCTTGTACACAGATTTGTGTTGTTCCTCTGCTTGAAAGAATTCTTTGACTACCTATTAACAGGATGATGAAGTTCCAAGTCTTTTTAGCCAAACTATTAAACGCCACCCTGCCATTTTCTGTTATCACATCATTTACTTTTTAGATGCAAATTTACTTTCCAATATATGTTTTCTTTGGTCTAGTATTAAAAGTAGATTACTTTCCTTGAGCACATGCATGCTGATAGTAGCCCCCAAACTATGTTGAGTGATAGATACAGTGCCAAGCTAGGAATAAAAATTGCTGGTAATGGCATAGCCAACAGAACTGACTGTAGGGCTCCCTCATTTGGGAGAGTGAGTTACTCAGAGAGCTGAACTAAGTCATGCGAATGGGAAACAAGATTGAGAGGATGCCGCTGCATCGATGTGAACTCAACAATGTCAAAATACAGAGTGAGAATACGATGCTATTAGTTGCTCAGCTCTTCTCCTGGAAGTGGCACCCTAGGCAACCTATGCCCCAGCCTATCCTGGTTCCCAGCACCCTCTACCTAATCAGTTGCCTTTTCAGCATCAGCCTGGAAACGTTGCAGGGTCTGTCTTCACAACAGTGCTTTGTGTCTTCCTACAATCTCTGCCAAATGAATTTGCAATTGATTTAAGGGTACATTTCATGCTGCTTATCCCAGTTCTTGAGGATAACTTGCTTTTATGCTGATTTGAGATTTTGCTGCTTGAGGTCAATAGTTAGCAGATACTTGATTCCTTCTGTTCTCCTTAGCGTTGGTCAACTCTGACCTATAGGAATTGTCATGGCCTCAGCCTCCAGCTCCCCAGGAAGGCAACGAAGACACATTGCTTGAAAATAATGACAGAGCATTTTGGAGACAGTCAGACAGTGCCAAGGGCAGAGGCTTTCTTGCCTCATAGTGTGTGTTCTGTATGTATATGAGTTTTCTTTGTGCCCTGTGTTTTATATTTATAATCAACTCATGATTCTCCATCCCTATGAAGTAGAGTCATATCATAAATTTAAAAATGAAAAACCCAGCAGATTATGAAATATACATATATATCTTTGACTTTAGAAATATGTTTTATCCATATGTATGAATGTGGATATATTTTATGATCTGGAAATTCACCATTTTTTAATACTGAATACTGGAATCTACACTGAGAAGATTTCTTGGTCCATGAGGAGCTGGAAAACTGCCCAGCTTCTCTCTGTAGCACTGATAACTTCAATTTTTTTTTGTAGAGAACTTCAATTCCATGTACACTGAAAGAATCCCAGATTCTCTTGTCCTTGTGCAGTCCGTTGGCCCAGTTCCCCATTTGTTTGCCCTTTTATGCTTTATGGCCTGTGTCTCTGGGGATTATATGACTCCAGCACATCACCCTTTGCTCTTTCCACCACCCCTTGCAGGATGCTCTGCTTGGTGAGCTTGCCCCACCACCATACCCACTCCGAGTGACCATGGAACCTGGAGCAGGGTCTGACACGTCTCTGACTGTCAACGAACAGGTAATAACAATAATAGCTCACAATTCTGTAGGATTTTCATGAAGTACTTCAAAACAGCCCAACGAGATAAGTAGCAAGTATTTTTCTTCACTTTCTCAATGAGGAAATCAAGGCTTAGAGTTTAAGTATTTCAGATTACAGCTCAGCTTTTTCTAGTACCCCAGGCTACTTCTTTTGCAGTTATTGAAAGGGAAGGAGGGAGGCACACAAAGGCAAAAATACAAGAATAACTCGTTTCTGTAATTTATAAAAATTTTTTCTTCACAGCAGCCCTGTATAAGTATTATTATCCCCACTTTAAAGAGAAAACTGCAGCTAAAAAAGGTTGAGACTTGCCTATAGTCATACAACTAACTTGTAAATATGTATTGTCCCCAATAATTTGAGTCCACTTTTAAGCTTTCACTAAGACTTGTGGTACACCTTTGTGATTGTTTCATTAGACTGTTCTGCCTTTCAGATATGAGGAGGATTGGAGAGAGGGGTTAGAACTGTCATGCCCATCCAGAGCCCAACTCTATCATAGGCTTACCTCAAACTCTGGAAGCCTTGTTGGATAGCATTTGTCTTTTTTTCCTCACTATTTGTTCCTGAGCTGAATTAGAGCCTTTTTCACCTGATTATCCTGAGTAGTTTCCAGTTGTGAATTCCAATTCCACAATTCTAATTGTGGAAACTCTAACCTTCATAGGGATCTCCTATAGGGGAGGACCAGGTTTGAGGATTTAAAATGCAACTTGAGGAATGGGAAAGAAGACCCTAGAAGGTTGAGTCTGGGTAAGCTTTTTGAAATGTCAGTCACTCCTCTAAACCCCTAGTCCTCTGGTACCTTGCATCTTCTATCACCGTCACATATCATAGAGACAAGATTGTGGCTAAATGTTTGGTTAGTGTGGCTCCAGACATGAGTGATGTGCAGGGCAGGAGTAGCTGGCCAAAAGCTTTCAAAATGTTCAAGTATTTCTTCTTGGTCTTCATTGACTCAGTTTGAATGATTTTTCACTGTGCGTAGGTTTGGAGGGAGAGCTTTCAGGCACCATACCAAGTGCTGAGGTAGAAAAAGTTCAAGACTGCCACAGACTCTGGGAAGTTTATGACCATTCCATGAGTATGTGGGATCCCTTGGAGCCTGAGGGTTCCCCCAGGCAATAATATGACAAGAAGATATAGATTTGCTGGCCTCAGTTAGTCAATAGATCAATAAGCATTTAATAAGTGCCTACTATGTGTCAGGCACTGTGCTAAACAATGGGGATACCAAAAAAGGCAAAAGACAGTGTCTGTCCTCAAGGAACTCATAATCTAATGTGGGAGACAACATGTAAATATATACAAACAAGCTATAAACAGGATAAACAGGAAATAGTTGACAGAAAATAGTACTAGAATTAAGAGGTTAGAGAAGGCTTTTTTTGCAGAAGATGGGACTTTAGTTAGAATGTAAAGGAAGTCAGGGAGGTCAGTGGATGAAGTTGAGGAGGGGAGTATTCCAGGCATTGAGGATAGCCAGAGAAAATGCCTGGAGCTGAGAGTTACAGTGTCTTGCTCTTGGAACAG
Organism: Dromiciops gliroides; assembly: GCF_019393635.1. Lineage (NCBI taxonomy): Eukaryota > Metazoa > Chordata > Mammalia > Microbiotheria > Microbiotheriidae > Dromiciops > Dromiciops gliroides. The sequence continues at coordinate 217,984,833 of NC_057865.1, read as the reverse complement.
CAAGGAGGCCCATATGATTGAATTGAAGAGTCTGGCAGGGAATAAGGTATAAGAACACTGGAAAGTAGGAAATAGCTAGGTAATAAAGGGCTTTGAATGCCAGTCAGAGCACTTCATATTTGATCCTAGAGGTGATAGGGAGCCACGGGGAGCTTATTGAACAGCTGTGTGTTATGATCAGATATTCGCTTTAAGAAAATCTCTTTGGTGGATTAAGGGAAGATGGATTGGCATAGGTAGAAATTTGATGTAGGCAAACCCACCAGTAGGTTATTCTAGGCATGAGATGATGAGGGCCTGCACTAGAGTAGGTAATCGACAGATGTTGTAGAGGTAAAATTTACAGGTCTTGGTAACAGATTGGATAGGGGAGGAGGAAGAATGGTAGGAGTCAAAGTGAGGAGTCAAAGATGACCCCTAGGTTGTGAAGCTGAGAAACTAGGAGAATGGTGTTGCTCTCTACTGTAATAGAGATGGTAGAAGGTTTAGGGGGAAAGATAAAGAGTTCTGTATTAGATGTATTTTCTTTAAGATATCTATTGGAGGTGCATCTAGGTGGCGCAGTGGATAAAGCACAAGCCCTGGATTCAGGAGTACCTGAGTTCAAATCCGGCCTCAGACACTTGACACTTACTAGCCGTGTGACCCTGGGCAAGTCACTTAACCCCCATTGCCCCGCAAAAAAAAAAAAAAAAGATATCTATTGATATCTCTTTTAAGTTGTCTCTAAGACAGTTGAAGATGCGAGATTACATGTCAGCAGACAGGTTGGGGCTATTGGTTTTGCCAACTAAGTGGTATGATAAAATCAAAAGCCAGATTGTAAAGGATTAAGAAGAGAGTGGGAAAAAAGTGGAGGCACCTGTTTCAGATAGCCTTTTCAAGGAATTTAGCTACAAAGGGCAGAAGAGCTATAGAATGATTGTTAGTAAGGATGGAAGGATCAAATAAGGGTGTTTTTTTCAGGATGGCAAAGACATGGGCAGTAGGCAGTAGGGAATGAGTTAGTAGAGAGGGAGAGATTGAAAGTAAATGATACAGGGGCAGCTAGGTGGCACAGTGGATAAAGCACCAGCCCTGGATTCAGGAGGACCTGAGTTGAAATCTGGCCTCAGACCCTTGACACTTACTAGCTGTATGACCTGGGCAAGTCACTTAACCCTCCTTGCCCCACAAAAAAAACAAAAAACAACAAAAAAGAAAGTTATACTCGGAAAAAAAAATATATTAAAAAAATCAGATAGGGGCAGCTAGGTGGCATAGTGGATAGAGCACTGGCCCTGGAGTCAGGAGTACCTAAGTTCAGATCCGGCCTCAGACACTTAACACTTACTAGCTGTGTAACCCTGGGCAAGTCATTTAATTCCATTTGCCTCACCAAAAAATAATAAAAATCAGATATTAAAAAAATAAGAAAGTAAGTGATACTGCCATGCAAATCATCACAACTTTTCTGACTAGATACATTTCCATATAAAGAGATTCAAGGGGCTGTGGCTAACTCAACCAATACCATATACTGCTAAATATCCTTTCTATGCCAATGTTAAGTAAACTTTGTTTTTGTTAAATGTTTAAAAAATAGAAAGAAAGTAAAGGGGACAGGTAGGTGGTGTAGTGGACAGAGCACCGGACCTGGAGTCAGGAGGACCTGAGTTCAAATATGGCCTCAGATACTTGACACTTTCTAGCTGTGTGACCCTGGGCAAGTCACTTAACCCCAATTGCCTCACCCCCCCCCAAAAAAAGTAAGTGATAGAATGGGGATGATCTGTTGGAGGAGATGGGATGAAATAGGATCACTAGATTGTCTTTGTTTTTTTTGTTTTGCAGGGCAATGAGGGTTAAGTGACTTGCCCAGAGTCACACAGCTAGTAAGTGTCAAGTGTCTGAGGCTGGATTTGAACTCAGGTTCTCCTGAACACAGGGCCGGTGCTTTATCTACTGCACCACCTAGCTGCCCCCAAATGGGATCACTTGAGTAAGTACAGGAGCTATTCTTGGTAAGAAGTAAAGCCACTTCACCATGTGAGACAAGGGTAAAGGAAGAGAGAGTGGCAGAAAGCACCTGAGTGATGGGAGATAAGGAATAGGAAAGAAGAAGGAGTTCATAGGTAATAGCCTCCATTTTCTTCTGTAAAGTGTGACTCAGGGTTCTCATATGAGAGAGTAAGGTGTTTGAAGAGAGCTGAAAAGGTCTGGAAGAGCCACTGTGGAGAATGTGCCAGTGGCTTGAGAAGGCAGCCATGGAAGGACTGTTTAGCTGCAGCAGGGGCCCAGTTGAGGTTGTATAAAATAAATTTGTAGTGGGGGGCAGCTAGGTGGCACAGTGGATAAAGCACCAGCCCTGGAGTTAGGAGGACCTGAATTCAAATCTAACTTCAGACACTTGATACTTACTAGCTGTGTGACCCTGGGCAAGTCACTTAACCCTCATTGCTCCACAAAACAAAAACCAAAACCAAAACCAGAATAGATGTATCCCATACACTTACTATGTACTTAACACATAGATCACCAGGCTCACCTTAGTAGGCATGGGAACACCATGAAATCTGTCCCTCCTCCCTAAATATGCAATGCCACATAGAAAGCACTTAAATGCTTTTTCATTTATTCATTCATTGGAAAAACAATTCTTTGTCCTTAGGGAAATTTCTTATTGGGAAGTAGGGGGATTCCCTGATCTAGCTTGTGCAGTAAGTGATGTGCTAGTGGCCTTCACAGGTCTGTCCTATCCCTAGAGATATTCTTGCAGTGTTAGAAATGAGACATTTTCCACTGCGCCTGCATGGGACCCTGAACTTCCTACATTTCTTAAATTGAAGAGAGGGAGCAACTGGAGATTTTAGAATTGTAGAAATCAATTCTTTCAGAGTTGAAAAGAACCTGATAGGTTAATGAGAACAAATTCTACCTGAGCATGAGTCACTCCTAACAAAATCACTGATAAGGGATCATACATCTTTCTCTTGAAGATATTCAATGACCTGGAAATTCACAGCCCCATTCTACTGAACAAGCAAATATTTAAACCTAACCTCTAGGCAATGTGGGAATGTGACCCTGGGCAAGTCACTTAACCCCCATTTCCCTGCCCCCCCCCCAAAAAAAATTATACCTTGGAGAAATTGCAGCTGCGGTTTCTGACCACAGAAAATCACTTGGGCATAAGGCTTTCATTTTTTTTTTTTAGTGAGGCAGTTGGAGTTAAGTGACTTGCCCCAAGGCTTTCATTTTTAAGTCCTGATTTTCCCCTCTCCTTCCTATCCCAATTATAGATGGAACTTTAGACCCCAGGGGCTATAATAGCTCCCTCTACATCCCCTGTCAACTGTCCCCATCCTTTTCTTGCAGGTCATCGTGATGTCTGGTCATGAGACAATCCGAGTACTGGAAGTTGGAGTGGATGCCCAGCTCCCAGCCGAAGAAGAAGGCAAAGGCCTGGAAAGCATGGCAGCTGACACTTCCCAGAGTGGTGGCCCTACCGAGGCAGACAAGTCCCCCCAAGAAACAGGGCCAGAAAATCCAGACCCCTCTGCAGAGGCAACTGGTACAAAGCCATTTTCCCATCCCATTGTTCCTTGATTTTCTCCCTGTCTCCTACACCACATTGCCCCAGGGATAAATATTCACTTCTGGGCCCCAGTTTACATCGGAATCTTGTTGGCCACTTGTATATTACTATTTTCTGACCAAAGTTTGGCCTTCTTTCTGGTTAACAAGCATATGACAAACTCCTTGTCCACAGGAAATGTTGGCATTTCAGCCCAGCCCACAACTAGGCCAGTATGAGTTAGGGTAAGGTAAGAAGAAAGGGGTAGGTCATATTTTGTGTCTAAATAAATCCCATGGGAATTAAGGGGCTAAACTAAATTATCATGGGAATACCACAAAATCTGCCACACCCCCCAAAAATATAATTTTATTTTCAGTATGGAGATGGATGGAGGAGTTGGAGGACAGAAGGTACACTGTGCAGAAATTCTGCTTTACCATATTGATACTTCCCAGTCTAGATGACTCCTTGGACTATATAATTGTTCTCTCCTTTTCTCCCTCACAGTGGGCCTGAATTTGGGATGATATAGCCACATTCCCTCACCTAGCTCCTTTTGTGACTAACAGCACACATTTGTGAGACTGTAGATGCTTAAGGGTACCATTGAACAAGATTAGGGAGACCACAGAATAGAAAAAAAAAGCCAATTGAACCTTGTGGGGTTCAAATCTATGACCTTGGCCACCCAAGTGTTATATGCTTAACAGCCAAGTTAACTCCCACTGCTCCTTGTAAAAGAGCCCAGGACCCTTTCTAGTTCCACAAGATACCTGCAGAATATAATCTTCCCTATGTCTATTTGGGGTTTGTCTTTTATTAAAAGCATTCATCAGATTGAAGGCCGTACTACCACTACCACCATCAATCTCTCCCATTCTTTTTTTGTGTGTGAGGCAATTGGGGTTAAGTGACTTGCCCAGGGTCACACAGCCAGTAAGTGTTAAGTGTCTGAGGTCGGATTTGAACTCAGGTCCTCCTGACTCCAGGGCCGGTGCTCTATCCACTGTGCCATCTAGCTGCCCCCATCAATCACTACCAATGCCGCTGGTGCTGGGGATCTGCAAGTGAGCAAGGGAGAAAAGCCAGATCTTCTCCAAGAAGCAACAGCTACATTTTAACCAAGCATTTGCCTAGATACAAAACTTTATGCAAAACAATATTGAAATATATTTGCGGTCTTCACTTCCTTTGCTCCTCCCCATTGCTCTCCTCTTGCTGAATTTAGGAATGAGAACCAGAGAACCCTTCCACTACTATCCAGTTTCCCATGGATCAGAGTGGTGCCCCATACTTTGGCCCTGCCTGAGGGAGACCATCACACCCAATAATCCGTTTTCCTCTTAACATAGCTGCCAGAGCTTAGCTTCTGGGCTGACCCTCAGCAAAATTGTGAAACGTGTATTCAACAACTCCTAGTTTCTCCATTTTGTACTCATTTGTCCTTCTGGGGCTCACAATCTTCAGCTACCCAGTGCCCTTCACCTGTCATCCAAACCTGCTCCAAGGAAGCGAGCCAATATGTCATTTTAAACATTGGTATGAATTTGATTCAATCTGTTACCTTTCCCAGGAGCATTTTCCTTTAAAGCATTAATCATCATCATAGACTGCAAGTCTTTGTCCCCTGCTAAGGGATTTTTGTATCACTGAGATAATGGGGAAGAAATTTGGGAAGACAGGAAACTTACAAATCAGATCACAAATCAGCCACCTAGTCATATATCTGTACCTGCCGAGTGTCCTTCTGGGTCTGTGGTACAAAGAGGTTTTCTGCCAGGTGACTCTCAAACCCCTGGGTAGACTAGGAAAGTAGGTAAGAACTCTTTTCTAAAGCAAAGCTCTAATAGTACATCCTTTTAGAAAACCAGAGAGGGTAGTTGTTTGGTGCCCTTGGTAGCAGGAAGAGCTCATGAGATGGCTGAAAAGAACCAGGCCAGACCTGACAGTGACCAGTGGAAGCATCTTGGTTCAAAAAGCATCCCAGTATATATGGGGAAAATGAGACATTAATGCACCGTTGGTGGATTTGTAAACTGATTCAACCATTCTGTAGAGCAATTTGGAATGATGTCCAAAGGGCTATAAAACCATGTGTACTCTGACCTAGCAATACCAGTACTAGTTCTGTATCCAAAAAAGAGATAGAAAACAAAAAGGAAAAGCACTGATATATACAAAAAATATTTATAGCGGCTCTTTTCTGGTGGCAAAGAATTGGAAATTGAGGGGATGTCTATCGATTGGGGAATGGCTGAACAAATTGTGGTATGTGATTATGAGGGAGTAATATTGTGCTCTAAGAAATGATGAGCGGAAAAACCTGGAAAGCCTTACATTAGCTGATACAAAGTGAAATGTATTGTATACAAAGTAACATCCAGATTTGTAAGATGATCAGCTATGAATGATTTAGCTATTCTCAGCAATGCAATGATCCAGGACAACTCTGAAGGACTTACGATGAAAAATGCTATCCATACCCAGAGAAAGAACTGGTGGTGTCTGAATACAGATTGAAGCATAATTTTTTTTTTCTTTATTTCTCTTGAGGTTTCCCCCCACCCTGTTTTCTTTCACAACATGACTAATATGGAAATGTTTTGCATGACTACCCCTGTATAACTTATGTTGAATGGAGGAAGGGAGAGAATTTAGAACGCAAAGTTTTGTTTTGTTTTGTTTTTGGTGAGGCAGTTGGGAGTTAAGTGACTTTCCCAAGGTCACACAGCTAGAAAGTATCAAGTGTCTGAGGCCGGATTTGAACTCAGGTCCTCCTGACTCCAGGGCCACTGTGCCACCTAGCTGCCCCTAGAACACAAAGTTTTTAAAATGGATGTTAAAATTGTTTTTACATGTAATTGGGGGGGAAATAAAGTGCTAAATAAATGGAAAATTTTAAATGAAAAAAAAGCGCATCCCAGTAGAAAGAGTGGTATTCGCCATTCTTTCCAACCCTAGTAGAGTTTTGAAGGCTTGTTGGTCCACAGTAGGAGGAAAACCAGTGTCACCTTCAAACCATGTAAAAATGGTCTTTTCTCTACTTTTTTTTTTTTTGGTGAGGCAATTGGGGTTAAGTGACTTGCCCAGGGTCACACAGCTAGTAAGTGTTAAGTGTCTGAGGTCAAATTTGAACTCAGGTCCTCCTGAATCCAGGGTCGGTGCTCTTTCCACTGCGCCATCTAGCTGCCCCTAAATCTCTACTTTTTTTTTAATGGTCTTTTCTCTTCCCTCCTCCTCCAACCATGCCAACTGCCCTTGGTGCACACCTGTGAACAAAGTTTCTAGGTATAAAGTGACCAGATTTTATTCTTTATATCCCTCTGTCTCAAACAGTGACTCTGTTATCTGGTTTCTAGAGTACCTTAGGGAAGCTCCCCCTTTCCCCTAATCAAGTCCTTATTCCTCCTTCCATTCTCTCTTTAAAGGGCCCAGAATATTGACCTTCAATTTGTTGGGGGGGTTTTCCCTGCTAGCTATAGCCATTCATTTGTTCTCTTTCATTTTAAACACTTGAAGCCTGGTCATTGAAGGGAACATGCATATTCTTATAAATATATTTGTAAAGTTATAGGTAATAATAACAGCCTAAGACAGGTTGTTGTGACCTATAAATCCAGGAAGGGATACTAGGATCCTAAGCTATGGATGCCAATGGGGAGAGGGAGGGAAGGAGGGAGAGGGGGAGAGAGAGAGAGAGAGAGAGAGAGAGAGAGAGAGAGAGAGAGAGAGAGAGAGAGAGAGGAGAGAGGAGGGAGGGAGGGAGAGAGCAAGAGTGAGCTTGAGAGATATCTAGAGGGAGCTGGAGGGGGGCGTGACTTTAACTTACTCTATTTACCATAGATAAATGGATTCTCCAGCAATTTCCATTTTCTTTGCCAGGGGTAATTGGAAAACCCTTCTCTCATACCCACCCAAACACTCCATTGTTTATCTAGGGAAACTAGTGATGAGCCGTGGGTCAAGCAGTAGTCAGTCACTGGGAGAGAAGGGAGTAGCACTTCTAGCTGATGAGTTTCTATTCACTACCTCTTTCTGACTCACACCATTCCCTTGTCTCTCATTCCTGTATAAAGTAAAATCACTGACCGGAATCACACCCAGCCCTGTGCCCACTGCTGCCACCTTTAACCAAGCACCTAGCCAGCCTCCAGCACCACAGACCCTGACACCTCTGGCTGTGCAAGCCACTCCCCAGGTAAGAACCATCTAGGGATCTGCATATTGGGCAGAGAGGGGGAAGATAGCATAAAGGGGAAGAAATAGTTACTGGAATGAAGTTGTGTTGCTAGCCTAGCTTTGGAATGGACTATGGGTTTGGGAAGGGAGTAGCCCCTGAGAACAACTCTCCCCACCCCACCCCTACCTCCCCCACTCCAACATACACATAATAGGCACACACTTTTCCCTGGCCTGGTCTATGGCCTGCCTTAATACACTGCCTAGGACCTCTCTGTCATAGATACTGGCATAGAAGGGAGATTGGGCCCGAATTTGCCTTTGAAAACCATACATTGGACCAGATATTCCCCCATCCCACTCAACCCATGGAACAAAGACCTTTGAAAGTTGCAATATTTCTTTAGACTACTAGGGTGTTGTTAGTCCACTAACTGAGAATCTTTCTAAATTGTTCTCTGAGTGGGATCCCATTGGGTCCCATTGGGACTCCATTGGGACCCCAAACAGTTAATAAAATAACCAAAGCAATGTCACTTAGATCCTAGGAGTAGCTTAGATGTGTCCAGAATCTGGCTTTGTGAGTGAGCTAAAGTCCCTTTGAGGCCTTTGATCACTTACAAAGGCACACTAGATCTGGGGTTCTTAAAATCACTAGTGAGTCCTGGACTCCTTTGGTAGTCCGACGAAGTCCATGGACCCCTTCTTAAAAGAATGTTTTTAAATGAATAAAATAAAATTCATAGGATTGCAAAGAAAAGCAATTATATGGAAATACAGTTAAAAAAAATTAAGGGGGGCAACTAGATGGCGCAGTGGCTAGAGTACTGGCCCTGGAGTCAGGAGGACCTGAGTTCAAATCCAGCCTCAGACACTTAACACTTACTAGCTTGGGCAAGTCATTTAACCCTCATTGCCCAACCCTCCAAAAAATTTAAGGTCACAGAGTCCAGGCTAAGAACTTGGCCTCAGAGCCTAAGTCAATATATGCATTCTGCTTAACCCCAGAGCTTCTCTAAGATTTTTTATATGGCCTTGGCCACACTGCACCCTTTCAAACCCTGCTCTAGTGGGATATTTTGAAGAACCCCCAAGCCGAGAAGCCCAGATCGGATAAGTCTGGGAAGTCTAGGAGATCCGTGACCCCTGTGGTCCAGCTCTATAACTTAAGCAGGCCTTACTGCAGCCATACCACTTTTTCCACATCTTAAAGCTATTGTCCTAGGGCCCCTAGGGTCTGAGATTGGGGCACTGTCCCTTTGTGACCCTTCTCTGTCTTCCTTTCCAGTGGGGAGAGGGGAGGGGGAAGGTTCTGCTCTGTCAAAGCCCCACTCCCCTCAGCTAAATCTAGGGTGCAGTTGGCCTTGAAAGCCTTCATCCATCTGGTCCCCTTCCTCTTCCCCCCATCCCCCAAATGCATTGTTTTTGCTCCCCCAGGTCTGGCAGGCCTGGTGCTCTTGGCTGTCAACGTTGATTTTTTTCTCTTTTCTTTTTGAAATCTCGTTTGCTTTTGCAGGTCTTGACTCAGGAAAACTTAGCAACAGTTCTGACAGGAGTAATGGTTCCAGCAGGAGCTGTTACTCAACCTCTTCTTATCCCCATCAGTATTGCAGGTCAAGTGGCTGGTCAGCAGGGGCTGGCCGTGTGGACAATTCCTACAGCAACCGTGGCTGCCCTCCCAGGACTGACCGCTGCTTCTCCCACGGGGGGGATTTTCAAACCGCCTTTGGCTGGTTTGCAAGGTAATGGCACCACCCCCAGGACAACAGCGAGGCCACTCTCCCTCTGCCCCACTTCGTCCTCCCCTCCTGTGCCTCCAAGCCAAGCTCAGAATCAGAAGCCCATCCTTGGAAAGACAATCCTAGAAACTGGAGCATACTTCACAGAAACTCAGCCATGGAGGCCTCTGCACATCACAAGATTGGGGCTACAGCATCACACGGGGGCCAAAGAGGCCCCTGGGCCACAAGTGCAATTGTCTGTGACTGTTCCCTTATCCCTTGTCAGACTCTAAGAGGTCACCAGGTGGCCAGCATCCTCAGAAGGACCTGAAGAAGAGTCAGGACCTGGTTTTAAAACCTACAAGTGTCTCAACCTGATGGGAGGGGGTGGTTCTGGCAGATGGGTGAGAGATGTTGGCATGTGACCCCTTGCCTCCAAGGAGAGAGAGGCAGGGCAGCTGCCCTTCGTGCCTCTGTCTCTCTACTGGGCATTGTCTCCCATTCCCCTCTGGTCCCCTTTCCTCTTGCCTGCCTGCTGCCCTGTCTGTACCAGTGCCTGTGGGAATGGAACCAGTCCGGAGTGCAGCAAGACATTTCAGCGCCCCTGTCTCTGCCTTGCTCCTTAGCGGCTGCTGTCCTGAACACCACTCTACCAGCTCCTGTGCAGCCTGCACCACCCCTGCAGGTTTCCCCGCCTGTCCAGTCCCGGCCTTCCACCGCCCAGTCCCAGACGCTGTTCCAGCCCCAGCCACTGCTGCAGACCCCACCTGCCATCCTGCCACAACCTGCTGCCACCCCTGCCCCCAAGCCAGCAGACACTCCTACGCAGATCACAGTCCAGCCAGCAGGCTTCGCATTTAACCCAGGAATTGTAAGCTCCCTCCTGTACTCTATGCTCACTGGGTCTGGTCCAGACTTGAGGTGTAGGCAAAAGGTTCTCTAAAGGTTCTCCTACCCGCCCCCCCCTCCAGTTCAGGGACTTTGAGGCATGTCATTTCAAAGCATATATGGCATCATCCAGAAACTAGCTCTCTCTTAGAAGTGCTGCCAACTCAACCTCTAGAGACCACCAAACTCTTCCCAGAAGACAAGGGAATTCTCCAGAGATGCCAAATGGGTTGGGTAAGCGTAGCGTGACTTTTGAGGATTGAAGATGTCCTGGGAGATATCTTTAGGATAGGATAAAGGCAGGACTAAGATTAAAGCCAATACCTAGGAGTCTCATGCCTGGGTAATGAGACCAATTAGATCTAATCATCAGGCCAAGAGGATATTAGTTGCTACACCTCTATTCCTTTTCATCCAGCTTCCTGCCAACCAGCTGAGTCTAAACACTCAGCCCCCAATTTGTAGCCAGGTTAATAAAGGCCATAACTTCTGCATAACCCCTCTAACTTCTCCCAACTCCCCCCAACCCCTTTCCCTCTTCCTTCAGGTCTTTATTCTCTTTCCCCTATCATTTGGGTTCTTATCTTAGCCATTTCCTCCACCCACAGATCAGTGCTGCCTCCCTTGGGGGACAGACCCAGATCCTGGGCTCACTGACCACCACCCCAGTGATCGCCAATGCCATTCCCAGTGTGCCTGGGATCACGAGTCAGATCTTGACCAACGCACAAGGGCAGGCAAGTGGATGATGAGTCCAGGGCCATAGCTTGAGCCATGGAAGGGGTGTGGGAGGTGGCATTAGAGTTGAGTTTCGAGGGCAAAGGGGATCCAGAAAGATTCTCTGATGGAAAAGAGATGAAAGGAATACCAAGGGGAGCCATTGAACATGAGAGCTGGAAAGGACATTAGAAATCTTCCAGTTGGACCCCTTCATTTTTGTAGATGAGGAAACTGAGGTCCTCACAAGGCATAACCCATTGTTTATCCATATGTGGACCTGGAATTGCAAAGAACAGTAAGATTTGACATCTCTTTGGTCAAAGGTCTACTTTCCTTGTCCCCTTTCAGGTCATTGGAACTCTTCCATGGGTGGTAAACTCAGCCAGCATAGCAGCTCCAGCTCCAGCACAGAATCTGCAGGTCCAAGCTGTGACCCCTCAGCTACTACTGAATGCCCAGGGCCAAGTGATTGCTACATTGGCCAGCAGCCCTCTTCCCCCTGCAGCTGTCCGGAAGCCCAGTACCCCCGAGTCACCTGCCAAGAGTGAGGTAAGGAGACTGAAGTGTTCTCTGAAGATCAGATTGTGTCAGCAAAGCAAGAAAGAGTACTTGACAGTTAGTCGATAAGCATTTATGAAGGCACTGTGCTAAGCAATAAGGATACAAAGAAAGGCAAAAGACAGTCCCTGCCTTCAAGGATCTCTTTTTAATTGGGGAAACAATAAGAAAACAACTACATACAAACAAGATGGGGTAAACGGAACACGGGTAATAGACTGGGCTATGGCTGATCAGCACACAGTCTCTATTAGGATAATCTTTTATAAACCATCAGGCCCTAGACTCCCAAATAGGCTCTATGTGAAGTGCGTTAGGACTCCATTTGGGTACTTAGAGTCAAGCTGAAAAGACCAACAAACCTTGGTGGTTGTTAATCCTTGATGGTGCTGCTACTGCTGATAGTATTAGCTCACTTTGTATAACACTTTGACACCTACAGAACATATTCCCTGAAAGAATCTTGAAAGGTAGACTGGTTAACATCCAAAGAAACATGCTGTTATATTCCCCTTGGCGGGCAGCTAGGTAGTGCAGTGGATAGAGCACTGGCCCTGGATTCAGGAGGACCTGAATTCAAATCCAGCCTCAGACACTTGATACTAACTAGCTGTGTGACCCTGGGCAAGTCATTTAATCCTCATTGCCCTGCCAAACAAACAAACAAAAAAAGGTCTATATTCTCCTTGGATGCTGGTCTTCACACTGGAGTCCATATTCCCAAGTGCTGACTTGACTGAACTGAGCCCGAAATGGCAACAGGAGACACAGTATGATTTGAGGTCATCCAGGGTCTGAAAGGCATTAAATTCTGGCGCTTCCATCATAGTGTTCAGTTTATTTCAGAGTTAATCAGAGAGAACTAATCTGGAACTCAGGACTCTTCCTGGAATGAACTGAACTCCCTAGGAAGCCTTAGAAGTAGGTATCAGTCAGTTTGCATTTATTAAGTGCTTGCTATGTGCCATATAACTGTCCTGTGCACTGAGGTTTGACATATTAGCTGTGGATGTCAAAACAAAAATGTCATTCATGTTGTAAGAAATTAAAACATGAACTCCTAGTCAAATCCATGTTGATTTATAGAACTCTTTTCTAAAACGTGCAATATCTCCACAAGTAAAAGTATGAAAATCCCCACAACTTTGCATTCCTTTTGCACACTGACAAATTACGTTAAAAATGGAGAATTCAGACTTATTAAAAAAGAAGCATGTTTGATGTGCCCCTCTGGTAGCCTCTTATTCCATGTGGGTGCTATGTGAAAGTATGATAATATAGCATTGTTTCAATGTGAGTATGGAGAGAGGAGTCTCAGGAATTGGGAATTTCATACTGCTCTTGCCCTCCAACTTGTGTCCACTATTCACTAAGATGAGGGAACCAACCCCGCCCCCGCAGGCCAGGTATTTTGGCGGCAGAAGGTGGGTTTGCTATCTCCTTAGGTGCAACCCATCCAGCCCACACCAGCTGTGTCCCAGCCAGCTGTGGTCATCACCAGCCCAGCCCCAGCGGCCAAGCCTTCTGCTTCTGCTCCTATCCCTATTACCTGTTCAGAGACTCCTACTGTCAGTCAGCTGGTATCTAGTAAGTATACTTGGCTGTAAGTGGGGCTGGGGAAGGAATTGGAGAGTAAGGGACTTCCATCAGGAACTCATTTGTCCTCTCATGGCTGGTCTCCTCAAGGGCCCCCTTAGCTGTTTCTATAGATAATACTCATTGATTAGATGATGGAAGAGAGTGGGTAGGGTAGAGAGCAGATTCCTGGGATTGGCTTCCCTATCTCTGGTTTCTGTTAGTCTAGATTCTAGGCCTTGCCCTTCTGTTGAACCTCTCACCCAGTATTTGAGGAATGAGATATCCTGGGTGAACTGCTTAGAGAAGGAGAAATGTAGAGCTGGCCTTAAAGGGAATGGGGGAGGGGCCATGGTCAGAGGCATAAGCACATGGAACTGCCTCCCTGGTTCCATGATGGTTAGCTTGGCTGACTATGAATACCTGTCTCCCTCCTCCCAGCCTGAGGCCAGAGTTGGGGTCACTGGTGTCTGAAGGATGCATGAGCCTTTTGCCAAATACCATGGTCTCTTGATGCTGCTGTCTGCAATAGTTCTCATTTTACACACCCCACCTGTGGTTCCTTCCTTGGTCTAGAGCCCCAAGCCCCAAGTCTGGATGAAGATGGGATAAACTTAGAAGAGATCCGGGAGTTTGCTAAGAACTTTAAGATCCGGCGGCTCTCCCTGGGCCTCACCCAGACTCAGGTGGGCCAGGCTTTGACTGCCACAGAAGGACCTGCCTACAGTCAGTCAGCAATATGCCGGTGAGTTATGGAGTCTTCAGCAGGGTAGGGGGAGCTGATGGGAGTCCCTGTCTGTACCAGAATTCATCAGGTGCCCATGTATCCTGTCTTTTTCCCTATACTCCTCACACCTGGCTTTTCCAAGATAAGGAAAGGTGTCCTCAGGATAGGACTTGCATCTCTAGAGAACTCCGTCCTGCTAGGAATCCTCTCAAATCATTCCCTCAAGCCCAAATGCTCTAGGGATTAAGTGTCAGGCTCCTTGATCCAGAGCTCACTGAGAAAGAAGACACTGTAGGTACAGAGGTACTTTAGCCATAAAGCTGAGAGCCCTGGTCTAGGCTCATCCCTTGATTAAGGCCCTACACAAATACTCTTAACCAACCTCTGCTTTCAGCTTCTCCTCAATTCAACTCAACAATTATTTATTATTCAAGGTGCTGGGAATACAAAAATGGAAGCAAGTCACTGTGTTCAAGTAGCTGACTTTCCCTGGGGAGGAGGAGGGGGAGCTGAGGCAGGGGATTAGAGCATCCCCCATTATAGAAAGTGTGATGATAAAGTGATGGGATTGGTTTTTCTTCTGTCCTCTATAAATGGACTCCAAAGAGTTCTAAGAAAGGAGTTCTAAAAATGTTGTGAGTGAATCTATTTCTAGTCTGCCAAAGTGACTATTTTTGTTCTTTTTTTTTGGGGGGGGGGTGAGGCAATTGGGGTCAAGTGACTTGCCCAGGGTCACACAGGTAGTAAGTGTTAAGTGTCTGAGGCCGGATTTGAACTCAGGTCCTCCTGAATCCGGGCCAGTGTTCTATCCACTGTGCCACCTAGCTGCCCCCAAAGTGACTATTTTTGAAGGAGACTATTGATATTTGTCTAAGTTCTGATACATTGGTTGAAAAGTCATTCTCAATCATTTTAGTCATGCCTTGTGTGTCCGCTGAGAGAGGGGAATGGTAATCCTTCATGGGATCTTAGAATCTAGTAGAGTCTGATGCTTCTAGTTCAGATTTAGTTAGGCAAGAATGAGGGGGAAGACATCAAGTGGTGAAGCCCTTCCAATCCCAGGTAAAGGGAACACCTGAGTTGAAGGGAGTCAACATGGCGAAATGGAAAAAAATACTGGAGTGGAAGTCTGAGGACCTGGGTTCAAGTCCTGACTCTGTCATTTATTAGCTGTGTAACCTTAGGGAGGTCATTTTAACCTCTAAGGGTCTTCATTTAGTTACCTGTACAACGAGGAGTTTGGAGTTGATGGTCCCTAGGGTTCTTTTGAGCTCTAAATCTAAATACAGGGTGCTATGCCTTTGGGAGTGAAGGGTTAAAATCAGGAAGGAGGGGTGGGGTGGGTTTATGATTACCTCAGCCTTCCATTTCTGCTTCCCTGGGGCTGGGGCACCTACAGGTTTGAGAAGTTAGACATCACCCCTAAGAGTGCCCAAAAGCTGAAACCTGTGCTGGAGAAGTGGCTGAACGAGGCAGAGCTTCGAAACCAGGAGGGCCAACAGAACCTGATGGAGTTTGTAGGTGGAGAGCCCTCCAAGAAACGGAAACGACGCACGTCCTTCACCCCGCAGGCCATTGAGGCCCTTAATGCTTACTTCGAAAAGAACCCTCTACCCACCGGTCAGGAAATTACCGAAATCGCTAAGGAGCTCAACTATGACAGAGAAGTGGTGAGGGTATGGTTCTGCAATCGCCGCCAGACTCTTAAGAACACCAGCAAGCTGAATGTCTTTCAGATCCCCTAGGGGCTCGGTGGAGAGGACCACTCCCCTCCCCGAGGGCCTGCATTTTAGCACTTTGTATTCTTTCCTGGGCACCCAGCCTGCAACTGCCACTCCCTGACTGCAGCCAGCCCTTCATTTGGTGTAGTTGCATTAATCCTGGGTCTTGGTACCCGGCTGTGGGCTGCATGCATGTCTGCTGCCCAGCTCCTCCCTCCATCTGTGCCCCGTGGCAGGGAGAGGGAAGAGGGGCAGTTCTGGGGGCCCCAGGTTCTTGGTGGAGGAGCCAAGATCTCTGGAGAAAAGCACTTTGCAGAAGTGGTTTTAAGTGGGGAATTCTCGTTGGGAACCCAAATGCCTGCCCCTCTGAGGGGTTAGCAAGTCTGAAGGGACACTTACCGTTACACTCTTGTTTTCTGACATCCTCTGTGTACAGAGGTGGCACAACCTCATTCATCCTCCTGACCCTGTCAGGTGCTCTGTCCCTTTTCAAGGATCCATGGGGCAGAAGTAAATGAAGCTTGGGGTGCTGCTCAGGAGATGGGTCCTTGAATGCAGAGCCCCTTTGTCACAAGTCTGCTACCACTTCTTTATATTTCCCATCCCTACCCTTGTTCCTTTGGAAACAAATTGCACTAACGCAGACTCCTTTATTCCATGGTTCTAACGGGAGGAGAAAACTGTGATTTCTGGGCCCTAGCTACCCCTACCTTCAGTGGAACAGAGGTCCTCAGTCATTCTAGGAACCAACCAACCTCCCAGACTTGTATATAATGTCAGTCCCTGGCTTCCCCTCATTGCTTCCACCCCCAACACCTAAGGAGAGAATTGTGCTTGGGCTGAGTGTGGTCTGGAAAACCCCACTGCCCGAGCAGTTAAACTCTGAAGAAAAATGAGGAAGAGAATGTTGTCTGTCTTCCCCCCGTCAAGCACAGCACTGGGGCCTCCCCAGAGGAGCAAATTAAATTAAAAAGCAAACAAACCCAGACAACTAGGCCTGCCTCAGGAAAAGGAGCAAAACTCAGCAGGAGCTGATACTCCTCTTCCTGATAGTCTTCCCTCTTCCTGTCTCCCTCACCAGAAGACTGAACTTTAACTTCCTCAGTCAACTTCTTGCCCTAGACCCTAGAGATGAGATTCACTTTGTTCAGAGGCTCAGCCCAAGTCTGTACATGTAACTCACCCTGGCTATACCCCTGAATCATTTCAGATATGCTTTAAAACAAAACAAAACAAAACACTGGCCTGCTTCCTTCTCCAAAAAATTACTTGGTTTTTCTTAACTATTATAGCATAGATTCAGCTATGTGACTACAAAGGGTCAGACAGGACTTGTTTCCTTAGATAAGCCTGATTTTGCTTATACAACTTACCACTCTCTCCACTCCTGTTCTCTTACTTAATGAGTCAGGTCCCTACCAATGAAAGGGTACAAACCCTAGGGTGAGCCCACTCCCAAGTCCCCACATGCTCTTCCCATGGTTAGAACAGACTCCTCTCTCCCAAGAGGATCTTGTCCATTGCCCACCTCACCCAAAGCTTGGCATACATGGAGAGGCAGCTTGGCAAAAAAGTCATGCCATGATCTTGCAGCACACACTGCAGTTATAAGATCCTATATCTGCTCCAGATTCCACCAGCATGCTCTACTTTCCTCCCTCATTTCCAACTCCCAGCTGAGACCTCCCAGTCCTGTGCACTGTCAGCATTTCTTAGTGGCTCTGTAACCCTGCCAGTAATCTAAGGATAGACATGTTCAGGGTTATTCTCCCTCATTCAGATCAAATCACCTGAGAAAGGAGAATGTAGTGGGGGAAGACCAGGATTACTCTTCACATTGCCTAAAGAAGAAAATTAATATGAGGGAATAAGAGAGGGACTGTAGAGGATTAGGAGCCAATATCAAAGAGAACATAGGGAGGCATCCAGGGATTTGCCTAGCTGAGGCTTCAATTTGTGTCCCATTTTAGTCTACATCTGCACTCTCAGAATTAGGTTAGATCTTAAACAACCTCTCAGTGGTGGTCAGGACTCTTATAAGTGATGCTTAATAATATCTGCAAATTGCCTTGAACCCCAGTGACCTAGGTGAGCGCCTTAGCCTGACTAGCTTTTCTGTCTAAGATAGAGCTTTCAGGAGTGGGAACTGTGATGTCACTGATGGTGGGGGTAGAAACAGACTTCTTGTCTTCCATTACTCCCCTGGAAAAATACACAGACAACCCCCCAGATTAATGGGAAAACAATCGCTAACATTATATAGCGCTTTAATATTTGCAAAGCACTTATCTATTATTAGCTTATTCTCTCATTTGATCATTACAAAATGTCTCACTGCTCTTTGAGGTAATTCTATCTGTGGGAGTCCAAGGTCACTGATTGTCTCCTTGAATCCTTTTCACTGTCAGGCACTAAGAGCAATTGGAATGAATTTTGGGAGCCTTTCTCTGGACTTGGACTTGTAGCCAGTGGCAGCTAAGTGCATAATGGAGGAAGGGGGAGGAGGAGAAATGATTAGTTTTCTCTTTTTTCCTCGCTCTCTAAGAAGAAAGCCTAACTTTGTAGTTTTAAGGAGTTGATCTGTGACAGCTGGGCACAAGGACATGACATGCCATTTCAAAAAAGATAATAGTGTTTCCCAAAACAGTTGCCTAAAGGAGAATGTGGCTTGTTGGTCATAAGCCTGACATAGAAAATAAATAGGCATCCAGATAGACCAGACAATACAACTGGTCTTGGTCTGCAGACACCCAGATGCCCTCCTGCCTCATAGATCATACTTTGCCAAGTCCATTTCTCTCTGTTCTTATCCATCTGGCATGGGGCAAGGTCAGACCCTATGGCGTCAAGTGGCTATCTTTTTTGTTTTTGGTGGGGTGGGAGGAGAAACATTTGATGTAGTTGTGTGAAATAAACAGTATTTTTTTTCTTTTTGTATCAGTCTAGTTGCTTCTCATTCACTGAGTGGAATAAGATTCTATAGGAATCAGTATTTGAGTCCAGTAAGAAATATCTATCCATCTATCTAGGAAGGAAAGGGGCAATATTCCTTCCTGTTATGGTGGCCAAGGAAGTCCTTCATAGCCATATATGGAGCAGGAAAATAACTTTTAACACTTAAGAGAAATTGCTTCTTGATGGAAACAGGAAAACCAAAGAAAAGAACAGATTGGGAAAAGAAGAGAAGCTGAAGCTTTTTGAAGTTGTCAAGCTTTCTATGCCACTGAGACTTCCCTTAATATTCTTCTAGCAGCAGGAACCTAAATAGTTCTGCAATGTACCTCAGTGGACACAGTGGTCCCCTCCCTCCCTCCCTCCCTCCCTCCCTCCCTCTCCCTCCCTCCTTCCCTCCCTCCCTCTCTCTCTCTCTCTCTCTCTCTATGAAATGGGTACTGGTTTAAGTTTCAGAAACAGTCTCCACTTGCACATGGAGAAAATGATGAACAAACTTGAACACAGAAATGTTTGTGAAACTGAGAAGAGGATAAGGAGGAAGAAAAGGCTGGCTAGGGATATTTAAGCCCTTGGTTTCCTAAGAGTTTCCTTCTTTCCCCTGTGGTTGTCCCCACCTCACTCCCCCACCCCACCCCCATTCATCTGTTCAAAATGAAATGTTTTGTCTTTTTTCATTTTTAAATTAAAAAAAAATTTTAAAGAAAAAGATTGCCAACCTAAGTGTCAATGCCATTTGAGTCTTCCCCATTTTGATGACCAGAGGAAAAAAATTAAATGTCTTTTTGGATACTTTTTGTCTTTACATCACAGTCATTTCTTGCCCCTGCCTCCAGATCGAACCCTCCCTTTGTAACAAATAAAAATATTCAAACAAAAAACATCTGCTACAGAGACCAAGTCTGACAATGTACCCAATATTCTATCCTTGTTGTCTCACATCCCTCTCCTGTAAGAGAAGAGGTGTATTTTGTTATCTCTTTTCTGGGACCTTCATTGTTGTTGTGTGGGGTTTTTTTGTTGTTATCATGCACAGTTGACATTTTCATTTGCACTATTGTAATCATGTATATTGTTCTCTTGGTTGTGTTTACTTTGTTCTGCATTAGTTCATACAATTTCTTCCCATGTTTCTCCAACTTCTCCATATTCATCATTTTTTAATTACCACAGTTTTATTCAGTCATGTCTCAATGAATGGGGATTCACTTTGTTTCTAGTTCTTTGCTACCATGAAAACTGCTAATATGAATATTTAGGTATCCAATATTTTTTTTCTGTCCCTGACTCACCTTGGCTATCTGCCCAGTATTGGGATTTCTGGGCCAAAGACTGAACAGTGGGGTCATTTTTCTTAACGTAATTCCAAACTGAAATCTAGAATGGTTGAATTTTTTGACAGTGCCACCAAGTTGTTCATGAGCATGCTGGTCTACTTGCAGCACCTCCAACACTGCTCCCAACTTGAAACCAAATTGTTTTATTTAGTGTAAGGGGGCTGATAAATTTGATGAGTTCCATAACCAACCTGATGAGATGACAGTGCCTTTGTTAATCAATCAACTGGCATGTATCAAGTGCCTACTAGGTGCCAGTTACTATGCTTGGCACTGGAGATACAATTGTTGTTTTTTTAAAGAAATAATACCTACTCTGAAGGTGCTTATAGTCATTCCATTCTATAGGGTGCTGGGGTTGGAGAGGGAAGGAAATATGTACATATATAAGTATATGGAGAATAGTTACAAGGTAATAAGTTCAAAGTAGATAGGAAGGGTTCCTAAAGAATTTGAGAATCACAGGAAAATTTGTATGAACTGATGTAGGATGAAATAAAGCAGAATCATAGGCATTTGGAGAGATCAGCAAAGGCTTTTGTATAGAAGATGGTGCTTGAGCTTGGTCTTGAAGGATAAAAAGGATTCCATGAGAAAGAAGTGATGAGGGAGTATGCCTGAGACATTGGGGATGGCCAGTGGAAAGACACAAAAATGGGAGATTGCGTGTCATATGTAGAACAGGGAGAATGCCAGTACAATGCAAGAAAGAAATATAAAATGAAGTTGGAAAGATAGTTTGGAGTCAGGTTTGAAGAATTTCAAAAGTCAAAGAAAGGAGTTTAAATTTTATCTTAGAGACAAGAAAGAGACACTGGAATTTACTGAGTAGGGGTGTTTGTGACACATATCCATGTGTAAGAAAAATAACTTTGGTAGCTGTTACAGAGGTTAGATTGTAATGGCGAGAGATGACTCAAGGAAGTAGGAAGTTTTTGGAATAGTCTAGAAGAAATGTGAGGAAGCCATGAACTAAACTGGTAGCTTTGTGAGTAAAGAGAAAGGGTTCAATGTGTGACATGTTGAAGAGATAAAAATGACAAGACTTGACAATGAATTAGATATGTGGGGTGAGAAGATGAAGAATTGAGGATAGGGGACAGCTAGGTGGCGCAGTGGATAAAGCACTGGCCCTGGAGTCAGGAGTACCTGAGTTCAAATCCGGCCTCAGACACTTAACACTTACTAGCTGTGTGACCCTGGGCAAGTCACTTAACCCCAATTGCCTTACCAAAAAGAAAAAAAACAAACAAAAAAAACAAACAAAAAAAAAGAATTGAGGATAACATTGAGATTATGGGGGCAGCTAGGTGGCGCAGTAGATAGAGCATTGGCCCTGGATTCAGGAGGACCTGAGTTCAAATCCAGCTCAGACACTTGACACTTACTAGCTGTGTGACCCCGGGCAAGTCACTGAACCCTCATTGCCCCACCCCACCCCCAAAAAGAGAGAGATTATGAACCTGGGAGATTGGAAGAATGGTGGTACCTTGGAAAGAAATAGAGAAGTTCAGGAGATTTTTAATTCTATTTTGGACATATTTTGAGATATCTCTGGGTCATCCAGTTTGAAATGTCTGATAGCCAGTTGGTAAAAAATTGCCTGGAATTATCTGAAGAGCATCACCCATGAAAGTGGGCAATTACTTACTGAGAGGACACACAAAACTACTCTGACTTTTCCAGTGACTTAAAAGTCAGGGGAGACAGACCTTATCAGAAGAACTGCCCTTTTCCGGAAATCCATGAAATTAAGCGATGATATAGCTTGGATTTTTTTCTTTGAGCTTCCAAACCAGAATCTAGCAAAGGAGAGGGGGTTTAGGGTGGAAAATTTTCCCCTTCATCCTTTCCCCTAGGAGTAAAAAATGGTGAGTTGACATCATGAGCAGCTTGTCTTTGCTCAGGAAAGACTGAAAAGGAAGTTCCTGGATACCTTCTGTTTTTCTGTTTCCTTTACTGAGCACAGGTCAGAGATCAGAAGCTGTACCCATTTGGACTGGTCCTTGAGCCTGACTCAGAGGGATCATTATCTGGTTTTGGTTCTTTGCTCCCATTCTATGGTTTTACCCTGGGAAATGTAAATAAAGATTAGGTATATAGCTCATATCAAGTGGATAACAGGCAGGCTGGATTGCATAGTGGATACAGTATTGAACTTAGAGGAGGGAGAGCTGTGTTCAAACGGGGACTCAGATGTTTACTAGCTGTGTAGCCCAGGGCAAGTCACTTAACCTCTCTGTATGTCATTTGTAAAATGAAAGAGTTGGACTGGATGACCTGTAAGGCCCTTTCAGTTTTCAATTTCCATCCAATCTACAACACGAAAGTCTAGTAGAGGACAACCTTTAGTTTTTCCATCACAGAAAATACAGAGAAGACCAGACTTACAGGAGCAGATGAAGAAACACAGAAAGATAAAGCATTCAAATGGTTCATTGGACTAACCTCAGATGGTAGAAACAGTTTGAGGGACTCATAAAGAAATATTTCCCATTCATCTCAGCCTTGCTGTGCCCAAGCAATTTACAGCAATAGTAGGGGCAGCGATAACATGGTAAAAAGGACAATATTTTCCTGTTTCTGGACCAGGCTTGAACCAAGGGAAACTAGCCTGTACCAGGGAGAGTAGTAAAAAGGACAGGCCAAACCTAAAGGACTTGCTGGTATGACTCCTATCTCCCCTCCTGCCTGAGACATGGCAGGCTTTGGGGCTAGGTCCCAAGGGAGCAGAATTGTTTTCTCTCAGTCCAAGGGCAGTAGATTCTGCTCTTTATAAAAGACCATAGTACTGGGGCAGCCAGGTGGAACAGTGGATAAAGCACTGACCCTGGATTCAGGAGAACCTGAGTTCAAATCTGGCCTCAGACACTTGACAATTACTGTGTGACCCTGGATAAGTCACTTAACCCTCATTGCCCCCCCCTAAAAAAAAAGAGCATAGTACTCTCCCAGCCAAGATGTGTATCTGAGCCAGAAAGTGTAAGAGAAAAGCTTGGTTTCCTTTCTTTGGGGTTAGGCTCCCACAGGATTGAATGAGTACAGAATCAAGTTCTTTGTTGGAGAGGGTGCCCCCCTTGGGCAAGAGTGATATGTATATATTATTGTATATGTCATAAGATATTGGTTTAAGTCTAATTTCTGTCAAACTTCTTCCCAGTTTTACTAGCAGTTGCCTATTTAAAGTGTTTATCTTTTTATAATGAACTTGGCAAACATTAACCAACATGAATATTTAAATATATAAAGAACAGCAAAGGAAGATTTCTTGCATATGAAACTGTCAACTTCTGTTACATGGTTTCTTTATTAAATTTAATTGATTTGTTTGTGTCTACCTTTTCTGCTTCTACTTTTTTTCTGTGTTTTAAAAAAATGTTTCATCAGCACTTTTCTCTATCATTTTATTTTTTCCTAATATCACTATTGCTACCTACCAACTCCTTCCCAAACTCCTCCTTCAGTAAAAAAACCCCTCTTCTTTATAAGACATAAGTATAATTAAGCAAAACAAATTCAAACACTGGCTGTGTCTGAAAATGTATGTCTTGTTCTATATCCCTAGTCTATCACATCTCTGTAAAGAATATTCTGAAGTCATCATAGAACTTGGCAATGATCGAAGTTCTTAACTTTTTTTCTTAGTTGTTTTCCCTTTACATTATTATAATCATTGCAAAAATGATTCTCCTGTCTCTTGATCACTTTATTCTCTGAGTTCATACATTTTTTTCCTTAGGTTTCTCTGAATCTATCATTTTGTCATTTCTTATAACACAATAAAATTCCACTACACTCATATACCAAAATTTATTCAACCATTCCCCAGTTGATGAGCAACCACTTTGTTTCCAAATGTGTACTGCAACAAAAAATGCTACTATCAATATTTTTGTACACATGGATCCTTTCTGTCTTTGACCTCTCTGGGCTATATTCCTAGTAGTGGTATCATTGGGTGGACAAATATCCACAATTTAGTGACTTTTGGTTCTTGTTTCAAATTGCTTTCCAGGATAGTTGGATCAATTTATAACAGTTCTCTTTGGAAAAATCCCTCCTTTCCCTAGTAATTGATATTCTTAGTTTCATTTTAAAAAAAACTGAACTATTCTTTTTGGTTCTTAACTTATTTACCCTGTTCCACTGATATACTTCTCTATGTTTTGTTTTCTATGAAATAGTCCAAAATAGTTTTGAATGACTCCTTCTGCTCTAGAACTAGGCTCTCCTGATTGGTAAGAGTTCACCATATCTAACTGGTCCCAGAACCTATCACAGCCAACATTGCCCCCAGCTGTCTTCCTTACATGATATTAAGACAGATGGGAAATGGCCTCCCCACATTTAAAAAAAATATATATATATGTTCACTTCTTGCTCTGGGAACAGTAAGGAAATCAACACTGCCATTCTTGCAAAGTGGATTATCAGTTGCTTGCCTTTTGACTCTGCTCACCCTCCCAGTGGCTTCTCAGAATGAAACATCCTTCATTACCATCACTCTCCTATATTGTGATGTATTCTCCCTTTAGACTATAAGATCTTTAAGGACAGGGCTGTCTTGCTTTTTATATTTGTATCTCTAGTCCTCAGCACTGAATAATAAATGTTTTTTTTTTATTCATCGATTCGTTCATTTGGTAAAGCAAAGGTTCCCTTATTTGTGTTTTTTCTCATCATTTCCCCTGAGATTCTAGGCTTTTTATTCTTTCAAATGAATTTTATTAAGATTTTGTCAAATTCAAAGAAGCATATTTTTAGTATTTTTGATTAATATAGCCCTAAAGCTATACATTAATTTAGGCAGTAATGTCATTTTTATTATAATGGCATGATCCAATCATTAACAATGAATAGCTTTCTAATTATTTGTCTCTTTTTACTTCTGTAAAGAGTGTTTTGCACTTAGCCTTCATTGCCCTGCAAAACAAAAACAAAAACAAAAAAAGAATGTTTAGTACTGTGTTTATATAAATTAACTAGGGACTTCTGAGTACCATATGTCTTATTAGGGAGCACTTATTTTCAGTGGGGAATATCAGTGGCCCAGCTGAGGGTGGCAGGGCCTTAGTGTTGTGTCCCTTTGCTCTACCACATCATATAGTTTAGAAAACTAAAGCCTCTTCCAGATCAGTATTTGTCTTATCTTTCCCAAGTGACCCAGAATTTTCAAATGGATTATATAGAACCAAGTAACAAAGTCCTTAAAAATTAAAATGAACCAAATAAAAATGACTCAATGAGACAACAAAAAAAAATATTAAAAACAAAGCCAGAATGCTGGGGAAAAAATGGGAAAAAATGAATAGCGAAAACAGCTGACCTAGATTGAGGACAGAAAATGTAAGGATTACTGGACCACCTGAATGCCATCAGAAAGGTTAATTTATCCAGAAAAAAAGTGATTATAATGCTAGAAAGGAACAAAATGGATCTTTAATGAAATGGAGGACTTCCAAGAATTCTTGATAAAAAGACCAGAACTGAGTAGAAACTTTGAAGTTCGAACATAGGCAACACAGAAAAGTAAAGATAGACAAGCAATCATAAGGGACTAATCAAGAATGAACTGCTTATATTCAAATATGGGGAGATGAGACATGTTCTCTCTGAACCTTATCATAATTAAGGGTCATAGTAGAGAATCTAATTAGACAAGGCCTGGGAGTGGTTCTGTTAGGACTTAAGAGAAAAATAGAAAGAGGAATACTCTAGAGGGAGGGATTAGTCCTAAGCAAAATAAACTCTAAGGATGCATAAAATATTTATAGCTCTTTTTAAGGTGACAAAAATGAAAACATGAGAGGGTACCCAAAAACTGAGGAATAGCTGAATAAGTTATGATATATAAATGTGATAGAAAAATATTGTGTGGTGTTGGTTTCAGAGAAAACTGGGAAGACCTACATGAATTGATACAGAGTGAATGGGCAACTAGGTGGTTCAGTGGTTATAGGTTGGGGCCTGGAATCACAAAGACCCAAGTTCAAATCTGACCTCAGACACTTACCAGCTATGTAACCCTGGGCAAGTCACTTAACCCTGTTCACCTCAGTTTCTTCATATCTAAAATGAGCTAGAAAAGGAAATGGCAAACCACTTTAGTATCTTTGCCAAGAAAACCTCAAACGGGGTAATGAAACAACTGAACAACAATTAAATGAATGAAATTATTCCCCCCCCCCATTTTTTAATATTTTAACTTAGTTTTGAGTTCCAAAGTCTATCCCTTCTTCCCTTCCTCCTCTCCCTCCTCCCTGAGATGGTAATAATAAGATATAGGTTATACATATGCAATTAGGTAAAAAATTTCTATATTAGTCATTTTGTACAAGATGACTCGAATAAAAGGAAAAAATGAAAGTGAAAAATAGCATGCTTCTGTTTGTGTTCAATCCATATCAGTACTTTGGAGGTGGATAGTATGCTTTATCTATCATTAGTCCTTTGAGATTGTCTTGATCATTGTATTGCTGAGAATAGCTAAGTCACTCACAGTTCTTCATTGAACAATATTATTGTTATTTTGTACTACATTCTGCTGGTTCTGTTCACTTCACTATGCATCAGTTCATGTAAGTCTTTCCAGGTTTTTCTGAAGTCATCCTACTTGTCATTTCTTATAACACAATAATATTACATTACAATCATATACCACAGCTTGTTTAGCCATCCCCAATCAATGGTCATTTCCAATTCTTAGCCCCCACAAAAGGAGCTGCTATAAATATTTTTGTACAAACAGGTCTTTCCCCCTTTTTTTGGATGTCTTTGAGATATAGACCTAACAGTGGTATTACTGGATCAAAGGGTATGCACATTTTTATAGACCTCTAGGCACAGTTCCAAATTGCAGAATGGTTGGATCATGAACAGAACAATTTATACATTCAGTGACTTAGGAGTGTGGAAATTTATTTTGATTTGGGTACCCTACCTTTAGGCTGAGATTAGAAAGCCTTAGGCCCTCAGAGTCTCTTCCCCCTCCCCCTCTGCTTCAGCTGAGCCCAAAAGCCCCATGGGCTGTACAAGACACCAGGTCAGACAGCTGGGGGGGGGAAAAAAAGCCCCAGCTCCCTCCAACCTGAGCGGAGCTATCCGAAAGATCCCGGATAGCCTGTGCTGAGGCACACCGCCCTCCCCCCCCCCCCACCAGCTGCAGCCCTGGCTAGCGGATTAGCTTGGTCTGTGGGGGCGCAGGAAACCCCGAGATTTGAGTGGAGAGAAGAAAGGTGTATATATACACGTGGGAGTTAGACATCAAGGGGGTTCGGTTTGGACAAGGAGACAGGGGGCTGAGAAGAGGTCAAGAGGGCGGCTGACGAGATTAGAAAGGAGAGACGAACAGCAACGCAGGACTAGGAGCAAAGGCGGCAGAAGACAGACAGAACAGGAGGCAGTGGAGAGCACAAAAGCCGTCAGCACAGGGTACAGGTTAGAGAAAGTGAAGATTAAGAAGAGTTACAAGAAAGTAGTAGTAGAAGGGGAAAGTGTAGCATGCCCTGAGGCAGGAGGTGGCTAAGGCCCTTATTGTATTCAAGAAATTCAAATCGCAGCAGGTGGGAAAGAGACCAGTGGAAAGAGACCCCAGGAAAGCAGTCAGGTTGTACATTTTATTTCCCTGTATTCTTAATTTTAAATAGTATCTCATAAATAAACTCTGCTTTGATTATTTAGTTAAGAGGCTTCTTAATATTTTGCTTATCAATTTGGGAGTGGAGCAGTGTGGTGGAACTTTATAAACGGCCTACATTAAATTAACGAAGTTAGATAGCACAGTCAGTCAAAAGTCCCAGTCAGATTTAGCCCCCCAAAATAGGCTAGTCATTTAAAATATTCTACAGGAGGCATAATGATGAACCGCTATTCCAGAGGACCAATGATGACATATGCTACCCACCATCTGATAGAGATGTAAAGAATGAGACATATGTTTGGGGCAAGGGGAGACCTGGCCAATGTGGAAATTTGTTTTGCTTGACTCTTCCTTTTTTTTTTTTTTTTTTTTTTTTGAGGCAATTGGGGTTAAGTGACTTGCCCAGGGTCACACAGCTAGTAAGTGTTAAGTGTCTGAGGCTAGATTTGAACTCAGGTCCTCCTGACTCCAGGGCCGGTGCTCTATCCACTGCGCCACCTAGCTGCCCCCTCTTCATTTTTGTAACAGGAGTTTTGTTTTCAGTTGGGAGGGTTTGGGGGTGGGAGAAAAAGAAAAAGGATGTTTGCTTATTGAAAAAAATATGGAACGTTTTATAAAGAAAGTAATGTGTTGGTTTTATTATATATTTAGTTAAGTCAACAAGCATCTGTTAAGTACCTATTATGTGCCAGGAACTGTGCTATGTACTAGGAAAAGAGAAGAAGGGAGGGAGGAAGGAAGGAGAGAAGGAAGGAAGGAAGGAACAAGGGAGGAAGGGAGGAAGGGAAAGAAAGGAACAAGTCCCTGCTTTCAAGGAGCTCATTATCTAATGGGGGAGGCAACATGCAAACATCTATGTACAAAAACAAGAACCTATAGGATAAACTGGAGATAATCAACAGAGGGAAGGCATTAGCATTAAGGGAGATTGGGAAAGTCTTCTTGCAGATGGTGGGATTTTAGCTGAGACTTGGAGAAATCCAGGAGCTGGAGATGAGGAGGAAGAATGTCCTCTGCATTAAGGACTGCCAGTGAATATGCCTGGTGTCAGGAGATGGAATGTCTTATTCAAAGGACAGTTAGGAAGCCAACAATGCTGGATCATCAGGGGACATGAAAGAAGCTGTAAGAATTCCTACCTGAAGGGGCCTGCTTACAAAGGGCTTCAAAAGCCAAATGGAGAATTTAAAATTTGGTCCTAGAAATCATAGGGAACCACTGACATGATTAGACCTGAACTTTAGGAAGATCAATTTGTCAGTTGAGTGGGAAGCGATTTGAGGCAGGGAGATTAACCAAGAGGGTGTTTCAATAATCTAGGTGAGGGGGCAGCTAGGTGGCGCAGTGGATAGAGCATCGGCCCTGGATTCAGGAGGACCTGAGTTCAAATCCGGCCTCAGACACTTAACACTAGCTGTGTGACCCTGGGCAAGTCACTTAACCCCAATTGCCTCACTAAAAAAAAAAAATAGTCTAGGCGATAAGGGCCTACATCAAGGTGGTGTTAGAGGAAAGAAGGGGGCATATATGAGATGTTAAGTAGGTAGAAGCGTCAGGATTTGACAGCTGTTTGGACATGGGGAGTAAGAAAGAATGATGAATCAAGGATGAGTCCTGGTGTGTACCTGGCAAACTGAAATTATAATGGTACCCTTAACAGTAATAGGGAAGTTAAGAAGGGGGAAGATTTAGGGAAAGTTTAAAGTATCCATTGGACAGCCAGCTCAATATTCTAATAGGTAGTTGGAGACTCGAGGCTGAAGGTCATAACAGGAGCTGGGGCTGGACATATAGATCTGAGAGTCTTCTTTTTTTTTTTTTTTTTTAGTGAGGCAATTGGGGTTAAGTGACTTGCCCAAGGTCACACAGAGAGTCTTCTACAAAGAAATGATCATTGAAATCATAGGTGCTAGAAAATTAACCCCAAAACTTTTTTTCCTTATTTAAGATTCCTATAAATATTGCCTGAAATCATCTTGGGGTAGAGTCATGTGGAAGGGCATAGGGAACCATGACAGTTTAGACATCTGTACAAACTAGAAATGGCTTGCATATAGATTAGTATTCAATTAATAAAATTGTTCCTGGTAGATGTTAGCCTAATAACAGAGTATAATACTAATACTTTTCTTCAACAAACTCTATTTAGGCATCCATAGAATTATAAATGATTGAGGTTGAAGGGATCATAGAGATCATTTAGTCCAATCCCCTGATTTTGCAGATTAGGTTACAGGACACATGCCCAGTGTCATGCAGATATTCAACACAAGGAGTAAAGTTTGAATCCAGAGCCACTGAACCCAGAACTGGTGGCCTTTCCATCGTCCCATGCTGCTTCCCTTCAGGAATTTCTACAGAAAGCATTTTTATCATATTGCTTTATAAAACTTGCTACTATGGTTTTTCAGTTCTTATAGATTGCAAGGTTTTCTCAATGAAACCCTTGTTGTATTGTTATAGTCTTTATTTCTTTATTTAGCATTTTATTTTCCCCCAATTATATGTAAAAACAAATTTTAACATCCATTTAAAAAAATCTTGTGTTCCAAATTCTCTCCCTTCCTCCCTCTCCACATCCTCCCCTTTGAGAAGACAAGCAATTCAACATAAGTTAATCAAGGGGTAGTCATGCAAAACATTTCCATATTAGTCATGTTGTGAAAGAATACAGACAAAAAACCTCAAAGTTAAGAAAATGATGCTTCAATCTGTATTCAAACACCACTGGTTCTTTCTCTGGGAATGATAGCAGCATTTTTCATCACAAGTCCTTCAGAGTTGTCCTGGATCATTGCATTGCTGAGAATAGCCAAGTCATTCACAACTGATCATCTCACAATCTTTTCTTTTTTTTGGCGGGGCAATGGGGGTTAAGTGACTTGCCCAGGGTCACACAGCTAGTAAGTGTCAAGTGACTGAGGCTGGATTTGAACTCAGGTCCTCCTGAATTCAGGGCCAGTGCTTTATCCACTGCGCCACTTAGCTGCCCTCTTCTTGTTGTAGTTTTTAAAAAAATTAATATCCTTTTTCCATCCTTTTGGAGAAACAGGTATGGACACAGGCAAAGAGTGTGCTTGGTAGAGATCCTTTTGCTGCAGCAGTAACAATAGCCCACATCTGGCTTGTTTTTCTGTTTTCCTCAAACCTAGAGGAAAACAAGTCGTCTTCACTTATTATTTAACAAAGGAGTGCAGCATATGATTTGGTCACCAGATGGCACTACCCTCAAGTCACCAGCTGAGTGAGTTCATCAGAGGGCATCCAGTATGCCTGCATTGGCTTTGTCAGAGCCTAAAGTATCCCCATTACTCACCAGAGGGCAGTCACCCAACAAACTTTTACAATTCCCTCTACTATTACTCTGCTGAAAAATGATGTCAATGAAAACAATATGGATAACAATACCATACTCTAACATTTAGACAATTCCGTCAGAAATAATTTCATTTCATTTCTATCTAAGCCATTTTTAACTTGGAGAGAAATATAGGAGTCTTTTTGGGGGGGGCAGGGCAATGAGGGTTAAGTGACTTGCTCAGGGTCACACAGTAAGTGTCAAATGTCTGAGGCTGGATTTGAACTCAGGTCCTCCTGAATCCAGGGCTGGTGCTTTAACCTGTCCCCATTTATAGGAGTCTTAAACAAGGAGGAGATATCTTAACATATAATATTCGGGGTGCAGTGGATAGAGCACCTGCCCTGGATTCAGGAGGTCCTGGGTTCAAATAAGGCCTCAGACACTTATTAGCTGTGTGACCTTGGGCAAGTCACTTAACCCTCATTGCCCCACCTATATATATAAAAATATTCAATTAACTTTCTAGAATTGGAACAACCAAGCTGCCATTCCATTTGTTCTGGACCACTTCTTTAAAGGAGTCAATGAGATCCCTCCCATAGATCATTATCAATCCAGCATCTAGATTGAATGGGAGGCAGAATGAGTCAAAGAGGGCCCTTCCTGTGGGACAGAGCCTGATCTAATCAGGGAATAAGGAAAGGAGAAGACCCTTCGATCCATTCACTGAAAGAAAGATTATTTTTTGTATTCAACCTATCACCCACCTTTTTGAGGGGCTTTTCCAAAAGGTCTGCAAAGGGCTTCAGAGGAAAAGTCATTTCCTTTTTTTTTTTTGGTGAGGCAATTGGGGTTAAGTGACTTGCCCAGGGTCACACAGCTAGTAAGTGTTAAGTGTCTGAGGCCAGATTTGAACTCAGGTCCTCCTGAATCCAGTGCTGGTGTCTTATCAACTGCGCCACCCAGCTGCCCCTGAAAAATCATTTCTTAATATTTCTAGAGAAACTAAAAAGGAGATTTTAAAATGCTTCCACATCGGATTAAAAGTTTTAGCCTATGAGAAGAGAAATGTAATATTAGTCTGAAATATAAGAATTATGAAAATTTCAATATGGCTCTCTCAGTGGCTTGCTCTTTATCCTCTATTTGGGAAACTTCTAACTCTTCATCAACTATCCTGACTTTTAGTGACCAGTGATTTTTTTTTTTGTTTTTTTAGTGAGGCATTTGGGGTTAAGTGACTTGCCCAGGGTCACACAGCTAGTAAGTGTTAGGTGTCTGAGGCCGGATTTGAACTCAGGTCCTCCTGAATCCAGGGCTGGTGCTCTATCCACTGTGCCACCTAGCTGCCCCGCCAGTGATTTTTTAAATGAAACAAAGTGAATAACAATCAAAGCATTGTTACAGAGCAAAAATATAAGGAAACTATTCTATCTGATCATCTCCCCAGCCTCCCACAACCTCCTCCTAAGACGGTTGAGGGGCCAAAGAACAAATTTGGTGTTCAGAATTCACTAAGATCAGCTCAGCAAACAAATGAAGAAAATGGTGTCAAGCACCAGGATTTATGGCAGTTGTATGGGCCTGCTTTAAGAACACTGGTTTCTCACAGCAAGGCTGGTCTCTCACAACACAATGATCATTCTCATCTAGCATTGCTTTCTGGTCACAACAATTGCTGGGTCTGTTTAATTGCTGTTCTAATTTTCTATCTTCACTATACTATAAGTTTCCAAAATCTGTCCAAGCTTATCGTTCACCACATTCACCTTAAGTTGTATGAACAAAAGTTGCAGTAGCAGCAACCAGCTTCAGGTTGTCTGCCTCACCCAGAGCTTATAATTTTGAAAGCCTTGGGTGGTTCTTGGCCACGTGGAAAGGGTGACAGAAAACGTTAGCCCCAAAGTCTCTTTTCGTGGTAAAATCTAAAATCAAGCAATGAGGTAGGATCAAGTGATGTGACCACATGCAACATCTTGTCCCATTTCTCAACTTCTTTCATTCTTGTCACAAGTTGAATTGAGGGCAATACTGCTTTTGATATTCTAAGTATTGTAAACTCTGGTGTCCCCTTGGCCTCTCATAGGGATAAAATTGTGAAAGCCAAGTTACACAGGGAAGGTGTTTCATCTGATATTTTTTTCATGGACATGAATGATTTTTTAGGAAACAGCATCCTGATCAGGAAATATCCAGAAAATTAAGTTGAAATTGTCTTCCTAAAGACCAGCATGTCTCCTCCTCCTTTTCCTCCTCCTTCTGGGGCAATGAGGGTTAAGTGACTTGCCTAGGGTCACACAGCTAGTGAGTGTCAAGTGTCTGAGGCCAGATTTGAACTCAGGTCTTCCTGAATTCAGGGCCAATGCTTTATCCACTGTGCCATGTAGCTGTCCCCAGCATGTCACTTCTATATCAACATGTGTTAAGACTAAAATTCTAGCTATATTGTCTAAAATATCTAATGATATGGTCGCCAATAAATTATAAGCTTTAGCAAGAGTTAGACTTTTAAGCATTTATTAAGGAGAATAAGAATTTGGTAAAGAGAAAAAGAAAGGCCTACATTCATCTATCCATTAAAGGGAGAGTGCATTTCTAGCTCCCTTCTCCACCAGAGTCCTCAGGAAAGAGCATGAGTCAGAGCATCAGGCTCCCCCTTCTTCCACCCACAAGCAAACTTCACTTCCTGACGCCAAAGAAAAGATGCATGGTCTGGCCCTCAGAGACCTTCATCTCATGGCAGAGCTTTTCTACAGTAAGTCTCCAGCAGGTGGCGTCATTCCAATCGTTACACATGCTAGATCTGGGTAAAATCTGAAGACAGGGTATCCTCTCTACTGTTTCTGGAAGAATACAATCTTTGGGCATATCACTGAACAAAGATAGAGTTCTGCCCTCAAAGGATGGAAGGAGTGGGAAGCTGACTATATTTGTTTGTTTGTTTGTTTTGTAGCTGACTATATTTGGTTGAAGAGTTTTAAAAGGAAGGAAGGAAACAAGAATTTATTAAATTCCTATCATATTCCAGGCATTGTGCTAAGCACTTTACAAATTTTATTAGGGACTCTTACTTTTTTAACCATTCTGTGCAGCTCTACACACCACACTATAGATAGATACTAGTAGCCTGCCATTGTCCAAATAAGATCCCAATCTAAACTAAGTTATGCATACATTTTTTTAAAAATTGTAAAAAGATTTTTAGCTAATCATTTCCATTTCTATTTCCTTTTACGCATAAAGAACAGAATGCTCTTTCCACAATACCATACTAGTTTCTGAAAGGTCTTGGGATCTCAGGTCTTCTTACTGTGGGACACAGTGGGACATCCCCTACTTTAAAGGTTCAATCATAGAATGTTAGAGCTGGAAGGAACTTTGGGGGATCATCTAGTCCAGGGTTCTTAACCTTTTTTTTTTTTCCTGTGACAGGGACTCCTTTGGAAGTCTGGTGAAGTCTATAGACTCAGAAGAATGCTTGTAAATACATTTTAAAAAATACAGAATTATAAAGGAAAGCAATTATATTTCAAGTTCACAGATTTCAAGTTAAGAACTCCTGACTTACTACAACCATCTCATTTTACAGTTGAGGAAACTGAGACAGAGAGGCTTACACAACATCACACAGAAAATTAGTAAGAGAGGTAGAACCCATATCTTGTTTGGGGTTGGTGTAGTACAGTAGAAAGAACACTCTGGAGTCAGAGCATTTAGGTCCAAACTTTGCCTCTATCTGTGTAACCAGGAAAGACATTCAACTGTCTAGGGCCCAGTTCCTTTATGATCTCCTGATTTGTAGGGCTAATCGTGCTGCCTCACCATACCTTCCCTTTCACTGAGTGTAGAGATACTTTCCTTGGGAAGTTTGAGAGTTGGGAGAATAAACATAGTGTATAAAGGTAGATTCTCAGTCTTTTTTGTGTCATGCTGCTTTGGCAGTCTGGTGAAGCCTGTGGACCTCTTCTGGTAATAGTTAAAAAAGCACAAAATAAGACACACAGAATTACAAAAGAAACCTAGGGTTGAGGGCAGCTAGGTGGCGCAGTTGGATAAAGCACGGCCTTGGATTCAGGAGGACCTGAGTTCAAATCCAGTCTCAGACACTTGACACTTAACTAGCTGTGTGACCCTGGGCAAGTCACTTAACCCTCATTGCTCTGCAAAAACAAAAACAAAGAAACCTAGGATTGAACAGGCTGTCTCATTTGGTTCTCACAGCAACACTGAGATAAGTGCCATAATAATACATTTTTACAGATAAGAAAATTAAGGCTGAGGCAAGTCAAGCGACTTTCCTAGGGTCACATAGCTAGTGTCTGAGGCAGGATTTAAATGATAGCTAACATTTATTTAGTGCTGACTTATGTGCCAGGAACTGTGCTAAGCGTTTTACAATTATTATCTCATTCGATCTTCACAATATCCTTCAGGGTAGGCACAATTATATCATCCCCATTTTACAGATGAGGAAACTAAGGCAAACAAAGGTTAAGTAACTTGCCCAGGGTCACACAGCTAATAAGTGTCGGAGGGAGGATTTGAACCCACGTTTTCCTGACTCCAGGTCCAACACTCAGGTCACTGAGCAACCTGGCTGCCTAGTTATAAAAATATTTTTTAAAGATATAAAAAAGTTCATGGATCTTACATTAAGAATGTTCAGGGGGGCAGCTAGGTGGCGCAGTGACCTGGGCCCTGAAGTTAGGAGTACCTGAGTTCAAATCCGACCTCAGACACTTAACACTTACTAGCTGTGTGACCCTGGGCAAGTCACTTAAACCCAATTGCCTCACTTAAAAAAAATTAAAAAAAAAAAAAAGAATGTTCAGGGCGGGGCAGCTAGGTGGCGCCGTGGATAAAGCACTGGCCTTGGATTCAGGAGCACCTGAGTTCAAATCCAGCCTCAGACACTTGACACTAGCTGTGTGACCCTGGGCAAGTCACTTAACCCTCACTGCCCTGCAAAAAAAAAAAAAAAAAAAAAAAGAATGTTCAGGGCCAGGTTTGTGAGGACACGTGAACGGTCAGCGGTCAAAGCTAAAGGCAAAGAATGACAAACAGCGAGGAGGACCCGGAGGGACTAAGTACATAAACTCAGCACTTGATTCTCAAACCCCCTTGGTCCCTCCTCTGAAGGCGGAGAGCTGTGTAGAAACTGCCAATCTCCGCCTCAGAGAATGATAGCCACGTCCCCTCTTTAGGGAGAGCCAGAGAGACGTCACGGGAGCTGAGGCGGTCCCACTCCGGGAGACACACTAGGATTGGTTCGCCTGGAAGCGGCGGGTGGCGAGGCGGCTCAATGATTGGTGGGCGGGGGAGGGGGGGCTGCGAGGCTGCTGGAGGGGAGGGGCCTCTGCAGGCCTGGGTTTTGAGGCAAGCGCTGGACGTCCTTCTCCACGCTTTGTGGCTGCTGTGGAGAGGGTTTGGGGGTTTGGCGGTGTGGGGCTGTGGGGTGAGAAGTGAGCAGGGACGATTCCTAGAAAACTTACCCGAGGGGACCTCCGGGTTAGGGAGGGTTGACCGGAAGCCAGATTAAGATTGACCGGAAGTGAGGCCTGTGGACGGGAAGAGGAGAGAGCAGGCCCAGAGGGGTGGGATTCTTGTGGGGAGGATAGGGGGTGGGGGTGGGTAGAGAGACGGGAGACTTGCGCCTAGAACTGCCCTGGGGTGGGGGCCGGGCAGGGGACTGGCCGCTACCCGGGGTTGGGCGGCCCAGATTTGTGTTTCTGCGCTCGCGCTCGGTGCTGGAGGAGCCCCGAGGGGTCTCGCCGCTGCTCCGGAGCCAGGGGCCGGGCAGGGGGGCCCGGAGTCCGGGGAGGGGCAGCCCTGGGCAGAAGGCCAGGTTTGGGGGTCGGGGTGGGCGTGTGCGGACTTCCCACTAGCCTCGGCCTGGTGGAGCGGAATTGCACCCCGCCGCCCGGCTTGGTGCTCGCGAACACCCTTCTTAGCGTAGGAAAGGCCGTGTCCCTGTGGAAGGAGGCGAGATGGCCTGGGCCCTGAAGCTGCCGCTGACCGACGAGGTGATCGAGTCCGGGCTGGTGCAGGACTTTGACGCTAGTCTGTCCGGGATCGGCCAGGAGCTGGGCGCAGGGGCCTATAGCATGAGGTGAGTGACTTGGTCCGATGGGCCAGACCTTTGTGGGCTTTGGCTTGTTTTTGAACAACAAAAGGTCTCCTTGAGAAAGTGTCTCCTGGGTGAGATTGGGAGAGAGGTTTTGGGTGTGGATGTGAAGCTCGAACTGCAGCGCAGCAAAAAGCCCCCTCCTTCCCCCTTCCTCTCGTTTCTTTTTCTCTTTTTTCCTTCTCCTTTCTATTTCCTTTTTCTCTCCTCTTTCTGCGTTCTCTCCTCTATCTCCTCTTTCTCCCCTCTTCCCTCTCTTCTCCTTTCCTCTCTTTTCTTTTCCCTTCTTCCTTCTCTCCTTTTTCCTCTCCTCTTTTCTCTTCCCTCCATCTCTCTCCCCCGTCTCTCCCTTCCCATCTCTTCCTCCCCCATCTCTCCCTCCCCATCTCTTCCTCCCCCATCTCTCTCCCCGTCTCTCCCTCCTCCATATCTTCCTCCCCCATCTGTCTCTCCCCCATCTCTCCCTCCCTCTCCCCCACCCCCTTTCTCTCCACACACTCACTGCTTTATTTGGGTGCTAATTGAAAAGGAAGAAGTGAAGCAAGAGGTTGTTGGGAAGTCTCATGCCTCTTGGGGGGGGGGGGTCTTAATCAGGACGCAAAAATGGATGGTGAAAAATCTATGCTTGGTTTCGAGATTTAATGGGGTTATGACGAGTAGAGCTGAGGTTGGGGTTTTATGTACAGGTGCTGCTGCTGGAACACTGGACACATAGTAACTACTTAATAAATACTTGTTGAAAGGAAATGAAAGACCTACTAGGCCTTAACGAAAGGGAGATTCACTCACCATTTATATTGGGGTAGGCAAACTGTTAAATGTGTAATTAAAATAATTTTTTTTTTTGCCAATAGATTTTGTTTTTATTATCACGGAAAATTCCCACTGTGTACCTCCCCCAAACCCTCCCAGAGAACCGTTCCTTGTAACAAAGAATAAAAAAAGTTAAAAAAAAACTAGCTAACATCCTCCAAAATCTAGCATTATGTGCAGTGTTCCATACCCATGGTTCCCCCCCCCCCCTTGCAAAAAAGCAGGGGAAAATATATTTTTATCTCTTCTTTGGAGCCAAACTTGGTCATTATAATTTTATATAATTATATTATTGTATAATTGCATTTCACTTGTATTTCAATTTCAATTATATTCAATTATAATATTGAATTGTAATTCAATTTCAGTGGCTTTGTTGTGCTTTGTATTTTCATTATTGTAGTTATTATATATGTATATATACGCATATATATGTTGTTTATGTGTGTGTGCGCGTATGTGTGTGTGTATATATGTTTTCTTGGTTCAACTTACTTTTCATCATTTCACTCATCTTTCCAACACTTCTTTGTTTTCATTATCTGTCGTTTCTTACAGCACAGTGATATTCCATCAAATGTATGTATTATATTTACCATTATGCAGTCTGTGACATCTTTGTTTCCATTTCTTTGATACTACAAAAAAGTGCTGCTCTAACATTTTTTTTGTTTTGTTTGGTGAGGCAATTGGGGTTAAGTGACTTGCCCAGGGTCACACAGCTAAGTAAGTGTTAAGTGTCTGAGGTCGGATTTGAACTCAAGTCTCCTGAATCCAGGGCCGGTGCTCTATCCACTGTGCCACCTAGCTGTCCCTAATATTTTAGTGTACATTGGGCCTTTCTTTCTGCAGTTGATCTGCTTGAGCTATTTGCCTATCAGTGTCTGATCAAGTGTGGAACATTTGTTTGTTAATTATGTATTATATTTGTACTTTGTATTATCATATTGTAGCTTTCCAATAATGTAAGTTCCTTATGGAGCAGATCTGTTTTTGCTTCTATCTTTTATCCTCAGTGCCTGGCACAGAGTAGTTGTTTCATACATGCTATGTTGAATAAATGAAAGGTTAGCATTTAACTTCTCCTCATGAAATATTCTTTTATTTATTTATTTCTCAACCAGTCAAGCATTTATTAAGTGATACTGTGGGCCAGGCACTCGGGATAAAAAGAGAATTGAAACATCCCTTTATTCTATATTCTATTCTATATTATAATGGCAGAAATAACAAGGGTACACATACATTCAAAGTAATTTTGTGGAGAAGTCACCAACAACTGGAAGGATGAGGAAAGGTGGCTCTTGAAGGAAATGAAGGATCCCTAGAGATCAAGGTAAGGAAGGAGAACATTTCAGGCATGAGAACAGTCAATGCAAAGGCATTGTGATGAGAAATGGATTGTCATGTATGAGGTATAGCAAGACTATATGTGTGAACAGTAACATCTAACTACTAGTTAGGCTATTGCAGTAGTTAGTGTAGGCAAGAGATGATGAAGGTTTGAAGTAGGTGATGGCTGTGTGAGTGAAGAGAAGGGTGATGGATGCAAGAGATAGTGTGGAAATAGAAACAAGATTTGAAAATGCCAGTTGGATGCATGAATCTAGTAAGAGTTGAGCTTGATGTTCAGTTTAGAATGTGCATTCTGCGCTGGTGATGCGGCATTGGAACTCAGAGAGACTGAGGTGGAAGGCATAAATCTAGGAGTCATCTGCAAAAAATAAATTTTTTTAAAAATGTAAAAAGAGGGGCAGCTAGGGTGGCGCAGTGGATAAAGCACTGGCCTGGATTCAGGAGTACCTGAGTTCAAATCCAGCCTCAGACACTTAACACTTACTAGCTGTGTGACCCTGGGCAAGTCACTTAACCCTCATTGCCCTAAAAAAAATTTTTTTTAAAGACTAAAGGAGTCATCTCCATACATAGAGGTGATGATTAAACCCATGGGAGCTTTGAGTTTTCCAAGTTAAAGTAGAGAAGTGGTCTAGGGTGGACAGCTAAGGGCAGTGAAATGGATACAAACATATTATTATTAGGATATAAAGGAGACTGAAAAGGAGCATTCAGACAGATTAGAGGAGAACCCAGAGAGAAATTTGTTACATGAAAATCCAAAGAAAAGAAAATATCCTGGAAAAGAGGGTGTTCAACTGTGTCAAATGCTGCAGAGACCAAGAGGGATGAAGATTAAGATTATCATTCTGATTTTTTTCTTTTTTGGTGAGGTAATTGGGGTTAAGTGACTTGCCCAGGGTCACAGAGCTAGTAAGTGTTAAGTGTCTGAGGTCGGATTTGAACTCAGGTCCTCCTCAATCCAGGGCCAGTGCTCTATCCACTGCGCCACCTAGGTGCCCCATCCATTTTGATTTAAGAGATCATTGGTAACTTAGAAGAAAACAAGTTCAGTTGTTGATGAGGTCCAAACCAAAGCCAGATAGATGGTAGAGTGGAGAGCAGAGGAAGTGGAGACATGGAGTATAGGTAGCCTTTTCTATGAGTTTGGCTGAAAAAGGGAGGGAAGATGTAGCAAGATAACTTGAGGAGATAGTAGGCTCTAATGAGGTTTCTTTTTTCAGCATATTATTTTTGTAATCATCTCTAAGTTATTCTCCTTGGTTTGCTCTTTTTTTCTATATCAGTTCATATAAGTGTTTCCATTTTTCTTTAAACAGTAGGTTTTCACTTCTTATGGTGCAGGACTACTTCACTTTGATATACCATAGTTTGTTCAGCCATTTCTCAGTTGGTGGGCACCATTCTGTTTTCTGATCTTTGCTACAACAAAAAAATGTTGCTATAATGATAATAGTAACTAGTTTCTATAATATGCTTTATTTAAGGGTTTGTAAAGCACTTTATAAAATATCCCATTTTATCCTCACAACAACCATTAGAAATAGGTGTTATTATTACCCCCCTTTTTTGCAAATGAGTAAACTGAGGCAAAAAAGAGGTGAAATGATTTGCCCAGGGTCACACGGCTGATCATTATATGAGTCAGGATTTGAATTTAGGTCTTTCTGACTCCAAGGTCAGGGCATTTTCCACCATGCCTCCTAGCCACTGTAAATATTCTTGTTTATATGGGTCCTTGTCCTCTTTCCTTACCCTCTTTTGGGCTCATGCCTAGTATTACCACTAGTTCACATATTTGCTTAACATTTCCTATATGCCAGGCACTATGCTAAGCACTGGGGTTATAAAGAAAGGCCAAAGGGGCAGCTAGATGGCGCAGTGGATAAAGCACCGGCCCTGGATTCAGGAAGGACCTGAGTTCAAATCTGGTCTCAGACACTTGACATTCACTAGCTGTGTGACCCTGGGCAAGTCACTTAACCCTCATTGCCCCCCCCCCCTAAAAAAAAGTTTTTCCTCCAAAAAAGTCTCTTGGGCAGCTAGGTGACTCAGTGGATAGAGCACCGGCCCTGGAGTCAGGAGGACCTGTGTTCAAATCTGGCCTCAGACACTTGACATTTACTAGCTGTGTGACCCTGGGCAAGTCACTTAACTCTAATTGCCTCACCAAAAAAAAAGTCTCTCTCACTATCCACCACTTTTTGTGTTTTAGGTATTGCCAGTATGATATCATCTGCCAGATATATTACTGGGTTCAATTTATATATCACAGTCCCCTTTTACATCCCTAGACTCAACTTCTTAAATTTTTTAAATGAGAGGACCTTCACACCATTGTTCTTTTTCCTTATCACTTAAATTTCTTTCTTTATCCACCTGTCAAGCATGGGACTTATTTTAGCAATTTATCTGGTACAGTTTATCTTTGTTTGTTCTTTAAAAAATAAACATTTTAATTTAATTTGGAGTTTTGAGTTCCAAAGTCTATCCCACCTTCCTTCCTCCCCTCCTCCCCTCCTCCCTCCCTGAGGCAGTAAGCAAATCACATATATGTTATATATGTGCAATTATGTAACACATTACCATATTAGTTTTGCTTGATCTTAAAAAGTAAATCATAGTCCATTGTAAAAAAATCTTTTTCTTGATCTAAACAATAAATATTCTTTTAAACTTTTTTCAATACATTCTATGTTTTCCACATTTAATCAGCAGGTTATTTTCTATTACTTTGTAGCGTACCACTGTACTTTGTGTATTATGCTTTCTGATATTTTTGTGAATTTTGTATTAACAATGTTCATGTGATCATCTTGTAGTCAGTAGCAATG
Source organism: Dromiciops gliroides (assembly GCF_019393635.1). NCBI lineage: Eukaryota > Metazoa > Chordata > Mammalia > Microbiotheria > Microbiotheriidae > Dromiciops > Dromiciops gliroides. The sequence continues at coordinate 217,942,829 of NC_057865.1, read as the reverse complement.
CTAGCACTTTGGTTTCTTTTAGTGTTTGGTAGATTTCACTTGTGAATCCATCTGGTCTTAGTTTTTGGTTTTGGAATTCTTTTGTGCAAATTATTTCTTTTTTTTGAGTTGGGGTAAAAGTATGTGTTCTGTTGTATATTTTTATAATTATTCATCTGTTTCATTTATCATTTTTGTTGGCAAAATAGCTTCTAATGATTTCCTTCATAGAGGCAACATGGTATAACGGACAGAGCTGGCCTCTGAGCCAAGACTTAAAAATTCATCTCTAACAGGTATTGACTGTGTGACCTTGGGCAAGCCACTTAACTTTTAAGTAAGCTAGGCATTTCAAGGATTTTAAATTTCAGAGAAGGTAGCAATTTGCATTAGTTGGCGGAGCTTACTCACCTGAGAATTCGTGATATTGAAATCACAGATCCAATCAATCTCTGTCCTTGATTTTTTCTTCATTTGCTTTTAATTCTCCTTTTTCATTATTGTGTATATATGTGTATGTATATATATATATATATATATATATATAAATTCAATGCCCAAAGGGCAACAGAACTGTGATTTTGATTCAGCAATACCACACCTAGGTTTAGATCCCAAAGACAAAAAGACCTATTTGTATAAAAATATTTATAGCAGCTATTTTTATGGTGGCAAAGAATTGGAAATCAAAGGAATGTCCATCAATGGGGAATGGCTAAACAAGTTGTGGTATATGATTGTGATGGAATAGTATTGTGCTATAAGAAATGACAAGCAGGATGATTTCAGAAAGACCAGGAAAGACTTGTATGAACTGATGTATAGTGAAGTGAGCAGAACCAAGAGAATGTTGTGTGCAGTGACAACATTATTGTTTGATGAAGAACTGTGAATGACTTAACTGTTGTCAGCAATACAGTGATCCAAGACAATCCCAAAGGACTAATGATGAAGCATACTATCAAGCTCCAAAGAACTGATATAGGTTGAACAAAGACTGAACCATGCTGTTTTTTTAAATAAAAATATTTTATTATTTTCCAGTTACATGTAGAGATGGTTTTCAACATTTATTTATATGATTTCCAATTTCAAATTTTTCTCTCTCCCTCCCCTAGACAGCAGGTAATCTGATATAGGTTACATATATATAATAACATTAAACATAATTCTGCATTAGTCATGTTATAAGAGAAGAATCAGAGCAAAAAGGGAAAACCTCAAAAAAAAAAAAAACAGCACCAAAACCAAAATAGTACGATTCAGTCAGCATCCATATTCCACAATTTTGTTTCGTTTTTCCTGGATTTGGAGAGCCTTTTCCATCATGAGTCCTTTGGAACTTTCTTGTACCGTTGGATTGGTGAGAAGAGTCTAGTCTATCACAGTTGATCAACACAGTGTTGATGATACTGTGTATAATGTTCTCCTGGTTCTGCTGGTCTCACTCATCATCAGTTCATGCAAGTCCTTCCAGGTTTCTCTGCACTCTTCCTGCTCATTGTTTCTTTTTTGTTGTTTTTTGGGTTTTGGGTTTTTTTGCGGGGCAATGGGGGTTAAGTGACTTGCTCAGGGTCACCCAGCTAGTGTCAAGTGTCTGAGGCTGGATTTGAACTCAGGTACTCCTGAATCCAGGGCCGGTGCTTTATCCACTTCGCCACCTAGCTTCCCCCTGCTCATCGTTTCTTACAGCACAATAGAATTCCATTACATTCTTATACCACAACTTTTTCAGCCATTCCCCGATTGATGGGCAACCCCTCAATTTCCAATTCCTTGCCACCCTTTTCCCTTTTTTATGATCTCTTTGGGAAAAAGACCCAACAGTGGTATTGCTGGGTCAAAGGGTATGCACAGCTTTATAGCCCTTTGGGCATAATTCCAAATTGTTCTTCAGAATGGTTGGATCAGTTCACAGCTCCACCAGCAATGAATGCATTAGTGTTCCAATTTTTCCACAGCTTCTCCAACATTTATTATTTTCCCTTTTTGTCATATTAGCCAATCTGATAGGTGTGAGGTGGTACCTCAGAGTTGTTTTTAATTTGCATCTCTCTAATCAATAGTGATTTAAGGGGCAGCTAGAAGGCTCAGTGGGTAGAGCACCGGCCCTGGATTCAGGAGGACCTGAGTTCAAATCTGGCCTCAGACACTTAACACTTAATAGCTGTGTGGCCCTGAGCAAGTCACTTAACCCCAATTGCCTCACCAAAAAAAAAAAAAAGTGATTTAGAGCATTTTTTCAAATGGGAATAGATAGCTTTGATTTATTCATCAGAAAACTGCCTGTTCATATCCTTTGACCATTTCTCAATTGGGGAATGACTTGGATTCTTATAAATTTGATTTAGTTCCCTATATATTTTAGAAATGAGGCCTTTATCAGAAATACTGGCCATAAAAATTGTTTCCCAGCTTTCTGCATTTTCTTCTAATTTTGGATTGAAGCATGCTGTTTTTCACTTTCTTTCATTTTTTCTTTTATTCAACTTTTCTTGTAAAAATGACTTAATATGGCAATGTTTTACATAATTGGACATGTATAACCCATATCTGCTTACCCCCTGAGGAGGTGGACAGGGAAAGGAAGGAAGGAGGGATAAAATTTGAAATTCAGAATCTTAAATACAAATGTTATTGTTAGATTAAAATATGTATATGTAAATGTATAAAATTATAACATCTTATCTGAAAATGTATGAAAACACATATAAATACACGTATATACATGTGTGTATGTGTATCTGTTTGTGTGTAAATTCAACATCTTAATTCCAAAGTTGTCCTTGTTTTTTTTATATCTTCCTTTGAACTTCCTTCTGTTCTAATCTGTATGCCTGGGCATCTATCTAGGTGATATAGTGGATAGAATACTGAATTTTGAGGTAGGAAAGTCTGAGTTAAATCCTGCTTCAGACTTGAGCCATAATATCCTGGATAAATCCCATAACCTTAGTCTCAATTACCTCCTCTATAAAATGGGGATAATAATAAGACCTATCTTTATAGGGTTGTTTTGAGGTTCAAAAGAGATAATATACATAAAATGCTTTGTAAACCTTAAATGCTATGTAAATAGTAGTTATTATTTTTATATGTTTCATTACTTTGCTTCTCTGTTTTTAAATTGGTACTACTATTACTAGGGGCTCCTCAGTGGTGCTGTGGTTAGAACTCCATGCTGGAGTCAGAAGACCAGAATTCAAATCCAGCCTCACACTTACTAGTTTTTGTGACCCTGGACCATCGTTTAACCCTGTTTGCCTCAGTTTCCTCATCTGTAAAGTGACCTGGAGAAGGAAAGGCAAACCACTTATCTTTGCCAAGAAAACCCAAATGAAGTCGTGAAGAGTCAGACTTGACTGAAATGACTAAACAACAGAACATCACTATCATTAACCTCCATTCTTTTATCCAAAAAATCCCTCTCTTGTAACAAACAGCCATAGTCAAGTCACATACATTGGCCTTGTCTGAGAACATTTGTCTTATTTTGTACCTTTAGTTGACCTGTCTGTCAAGGGCCAGGAAGCATGCTTGGTATTAGTCTTCAGGTTAATTGTTGAATTGATTAGTTCTTAAGTCTTTCCAAGTGTTTTTTTTTACCCCTGTTGTAGTCATTGAATGAATTACTCTTGGTTTTTCTCACTTTTACCCAGCATTAGTTGATACAATAATATTCCTTTACATAATGGACCATAATTTATTCAACCATTTCCTGATTGAATAGGCATCCCCTACTTCTTTGCTTAAGTGCTGCTCTGAATATTTGTATATGTGTTGGTCCTTTTCCTCTTTCTTTGATCTTTTTGGGGTTTGTCGTGATGGTATCTGTTGGGTCAAATGGTATTTCACATTTTAATGACTTTTGTAGTGTCATTCCAAATTGGTTTCTAGAATAGCTGGACCAATTTATAGCTCTACCGACAGTGCATTATTTTATGCTTGTTTTCCTGTAGCTCCTCCAGCAATAGCCATTTTTCTTCTTTGTCATATTTGCCACACGGATGTGTGTGTGTGAGGTGGACCCCCAGAGTTGCTTTAATTTGAAATTCTCTAATTGTAAGTTATTTGGCTAGGTGGTTTGTTTTTTATTTGGTTGGGGTTTTGGTTTGGTTTGGGGTTTTTTTGCGGGGGGGGGGGGTGTTTTTGTTTTTGATAGCTTTGATTTCGTAGAGAACTTCTGGTTCACAGTCTTTGGCCCTTTACCTTTCCTCTCTCCATAATTGCAAAAGGTATCTCCTTGCCTACTTGTTGAATTTGTTTGTGATACAACCTTTTATATGTAGGTGATGTATACATTAGGAACTTATTCGTGCTATGTGGCATGAGATAGTCCTCTGCACAATTTTTCTATTTTTAAAAATCAGTACCTATAGTTTTTGTAATACAATTTCAGATCTGCTGTTTGGCCTTTTCCTACCCCTACCTTTTTTTTTTTCCTATTAAATTTTGTCCTAGATGAATTTAGTAATTTTTTAAACCTTTTTTTTCATCTTTTGGTTAGCTTGGTATGTCACTGGAAGAAGTAAATTAATTTACATTAGGATTGTCATTTTTATTGTCTTCACATGGTCCACCTTAAGCATTTATATAGTTACAATTATTTAATTCTGTCTTGAATTCTGTAAAGTATCTTGTAATTATATTCATATAATTCCCATGTGTGCCTTGCTATATAGGTTCCCAAGTATTTTATGTATTCTGTCACTTATTTTGAATGACATTTTCATTTCTCTCTCAGCCTTTTGGGTTTTCTTGGTAAGATAAAGGAAAAAATAAGACAGGTTTATTTTCTATCCTGTTTTGCTATAGTTATTATTTTGTTTAATTTTTAAGTTGAAACTCTAGGGTTCTCTAAGTAGCCTATCATATCATTTTGTTAAGGCTAAAATTCTAGCTAGTCTGTCTAAAATATCTAATGAGTGGTCGCCAATAAATTATAAGCTTTAGCAAGAGTTAGACTTTTAAGCATTTATTAAGGAGAATAAGAATTTGGTAAAAAGAGAGAAAAAGGCCTAGATTCCTATCTATTAAAGGGAGAGCACATTTCTAGCTCCCTTCTCCGCCAGAGTCCAGAGGAAAGAGCGCGAGCCTGAGCGCCAGTCTCTTCCTTCCTCCTCCCACTAGCCCGCGTCACTTCCTGACTCCTGGTCTTGCCCTCAAAGACCTTCCCTTCATGGGCAGAACTCTTCTACAGTAAGTATCCAGCAGGTGGCGTTATTCCAATCGTTACAGTCCCCCCTGTTGTTCCTCAAGAAACAAAATGTTTCCTTGACGGAACAGTAAAAAGAATATAATAACTATTGCTAACTAATAATATGTGAACAACAATATAGAAAAGGAAGAGAGGAAAGTTTTGTCCAGAGGGGCGATTTTTTTTTTCCTCATGAACCGACGCTTTGACATTAGTCTTGCAAAGGGAGGGCCTCTGCAGAGAATACATGAAAGAGAAAAAAAAACAACAAAAACAACAAATCAAAACTGTTCATTTAAAGTCTCTGAAAGTCTTTTCTCAGATGTCCTCTAGGTGTAGTCGTAGAATCGAAGTCTTTTCAGGGGTTGATGTGTGGATGCTGGTAATCAGCCAGGAAAATTTCCTACAAAATTGAGCTTAACACAACTTTAAAATAGCTTTGTCAATAATCAAATCAAACAATGAAAGTTCTCAAAAACATGTCTAAGGGAATTCAGAATCTTAGTTGTTACACATGAAACATATAATAAAACAAAAATTAAAACATTCTTTAAAATTATAATATTACTATAGTCCCCCCTTATGGAGGGTAATTGAGAAGACAATTGCTGCAATATTAATTAATAAAAATAATTTTTATCTTTGTTTTATCACTTTTTGCATCATCTGCCTAATTATCCTCATGCCATTATGAGAAATTAAAAAATCTAATATAATTGGTAACAGGTGTCAAGGCCAAATTCAACACTGTATTTATCATGACACCTGAGATAATTATGGGGGTTACCATAAAAGAACAGAGAAATGATGGGATATGAGCATTCCCACACTTGAGCAATATATACTGCCCATGCAGTATGCCAGGTCTAAAATAGGTGGATGGAATATATGTCCATGCCACCGAACATATTGGAAGAAACTGAGTCAGACTTAATCAGATGCATGGGATTGAGATGTCCATGGCATCAGGCATATAGGAGGGAGCATAGAGGCCAGGTGTAGAAGTGAGATGGGTGGGATGAATACTTCCAGCCATCTGTACAATATTGTGGGGAAAAATAAAATAAAATATTAAACCAAGAGAATCCAACCTCAACATTTGTCAAAAGCCGTTCCCTCGGCCATACCTTGACTTCATGCATGTCTCCCCTCATGTGACAGTTCAGTGTCTGCTCTTGCATGTATTCCTCTTGTGATTGGATGGCATCTTGGCCAACTGGCATCTGATAACTCAGAATAAAGGCAATTAATGTCTTAAATGATAAGTTCCCATAATCCAAGTCTCATATGGATTTAAAATTGAGGATAATAAATGATTGCAAAAAATGTGAATACATCTTGACTCAAAATATAATATATAATTATGCGACAATTTCAAATAATACCCCTTTTTTGTACTTAGTATACAATTACTTTTGTGAAAAATCAGAACATATTTAAATATAAGTTAAAGCACAACAGAATCTCAAAGAAAACTTTTTTTTAAAAAAAGAAAACTTTTACAAATGTTCCCCTCTTTTTTTTTTTTTTTTGGAATATGCTTATCAAAATAATACTTCTAGAATCAATTTACACTTGCCATGGCAACCAATTTGCCAGGGAAATGCTTTAAAGAGTTTGATCAAATAATCAGTTGAGGAAAAAAAATAACAAAAACAAACAACTCAGATTATGGGAGCACAATACTCCTAGAATTAACATTGTATTATGAAATCAAAACCATCTTGCAATTTTTCAAAATTAGATAGATAAACGAATAGAAGAAAATACACATGGAACAATAAAAGACAATGAAATTCAAACTAAGGAAGTCTAAATGAATATGAACTTAATATTAATAAGAGTATTACAAAATATAAACTTGATCGCATGACTATAAAAAGCTTTTACAAATATTCTCCTTGTTTTAGAAACTAAGTATAAGACACAATCTCAAAAGCATTAAAATCTCTATGAAAATAAACCTATACCATTAATTCCAAAATGTATACGTAATAGCATAGAAATCCTATGTAACCTCTGAACTGACATTAATAATCTGAGTGAAGTTAGAACACTTTTGATTCCGATATCTAAAATCCCCAATACTCATATCAATACCTTGCTGCTTACTTCTACATTTCTGTAAAATATATACCCTTCCATGGCAAAAGAAGCGGAGTCTTGAACTATGGTGATGATTGTCATTCTTATTCAGCTTAAGTTTTTCTTCTTTAACCCCTCTATATTGTCTGTCAGTCTTTTCACCATACAAATGCTTTATAAGATTACTAATTAAAGACAAAAGCAGGTTAGCAAAATTACGAACAAAACGGGCATATGTGGAACTTAAAGGGCTTTCTAAGGTTGTCTCAGAAGCACAGCCAGGCTGGGAAGGGCTGAGCCTGAAGCTGCAAATGTAGTTAGAGAAAGTTGCGCATGAGCATTAGATTTCTGGACTTCCCAGGCCAGGGAAGCAATGGGCTTGGCCATGGGAGGAGTAGAGGGTGGGGTCTGGAGAGGAGGGGAGGGACCAGAGCAATTTGAATCAGACTTGATTTTGAACTCAGGCCTGGATTCCTCTTCCCCCACTTTGCCTCCAGGTGCTAGGGGATTAAAAGCTTCTAGAGGGTGGGTCATTGCCTCCAGGCATGCAAAATTAGAGCAACAATTAGTGTTAGAACTGGGAAAAGCTGCAGGAATCTCTTCAGGTTTCTCTGAAAAAGCATGGTTGGGAGAGGGAGAGATATTTCCTTGTGTGAGTAAGTTGCTGGCTCTTTTAACAAAAATAAAAAGAAAAATAGAAAATCCACAAAAACAAAGCATTAACATGATCTTATCTCCCATTTGTCTGGTTAAACAGACTAAAATCAAAAATAGGGTAATTAGGGAGTTTAAAAGGTCCATTCGAAAAATTTTAAAGGGAAAACACAGCCAGTACACCAGTACTTAGTAGGGGAAATTTCTTACCCAACCAGAAGATCAGAAGACTGAGGTTTAGCTTTCCTCTTCGTGGTCAGCCATCTGTTAAGGCTAAAATTCTAGCTAGTCTGTCTAAAATATCTAATAAGTGGTCGCCAATAAATTATAAGCTTTAGCAAGAGTTAGACTTTTAAGCATTTATTAAGGAGAATAAGAATTTGGTAAAGAGAGAGAAAAAGGCCTAGATTCCTATCTATTAAAGGGAGAGCACATTTCTAGCTCCCTTCTCCGCCAGAGTCCAGAGGAAAGAGCGCGAGCCTGAGCGCCAGTCTCTTCCTTCCTCCTCCCACTAGCCCGCGTCACTTCCTGACTCCTGGTCTTGCCCTCAAAGACCTTCCCTTCATGGGCAGAACTCTTCTACAGTAAGTATCCAGCAGGTGGCGTTATTCCAATCGTTACAATTTGCAAAAAGCTTAATCTTATTTCTTCTTTGCCTATCCTTATTCTTTTAATTTCTTTTTCTTGACTTATTGCTATAACTGGCATTTCTAGAGTGATATCAAATGATAGCGGTGATAATAGACACCCTTGCTTTATCTCTGATCATTTTGCAGAAACTTCTAGCATTGCTTCTTTACAGATAATGCTGGTTCTTTGTTTTTGGTTAATGCTATGAAAGGCCTCTTTATTTTTATGTTTTTAAAAACATATTCGTAAACATTTGTAAAAGCTTGTTTGTGGGTTTATTTTGTTTTATTTTAGTAATTAACCTGGTTTATGATCTTTACAGTTTTGCTAATATTGAAACAACCGTGCATTCCTAGTATAAGGCAAACCTGGCCATAGTGATTTTTTTAAAAAATAATATGTTGCTATAGTCTTTTTGCTAATGTTTTATTTGTTATTTTTGCATTGATATTCATTAAAGATATTGGACTATAGTTTTGTTTCATTGTTTTTACCTCTGTGTCTATATATTAAAACTATATTATTTGTTGGATTGTTTTGTTTTGTTTTTTTGCAGGGTAATGGGGGTTAAGTGACTTGCCCGGGTTCACACAGCTAGTAAGTGTCAAGTGTCTGAGGCTGGATTTGAACTCAGATCCTTCTGGTGCTTTATCCACTGCCACCTAGCTGCCCCCCAAGACTATATTATTTGTATCATAAAAGCAATTTGGTAGGATCATTTCTTTCTCTCTTTTTGAGAAGTTTATTAAATATCAGTTCATTGTTCTTTGACATATATATAGATAGGTAGATAGATATATACACACACATACATATGCAAGATAATATCTGCTCTTAATCATCCTGTTAATATTCGTTAAGTGCCTATTATGTGCCAGGCTAAGCACTTGTTGTTTAGTGATGCTCACCAGTTACCACATTTGGGGTTTCTTGGCAAAGATACTAGAATGGTTTCCCATTTCCTTCTCCGACTCATTTTATAGATAAGGAAACTGAGGCAGATAGGGTTAAGTGACTTGCGTAGGGTCACATAGCTAGTGAGTGTCTGAAGCTGGATTTGAATTCAGGTCTTCCTGACTCCAGGCCTGGCACTCTATTCACCTAGCAACCCCTATTGCTATGTCTTACAGATAAAAAAAGAGGCAAAAGACAATCCCTACCCTAAAGGAACTCACAATCTAATGGGGGAGACAACATGCAAATAAATATATACACAGTAAACTACATACAGGATAAATAGGAAGTAATGAACTGAAAGGTACTAGAAGTAAGAGGGGTTGGGGAAGCCTTCCTGTAGAAGGTGGGATTTTAGTTGGGACCCAAAGAAAGCCAGGAAAGGGAGGAGGGAGAGCGTTCCAAGCACGGAGGGCAGCCAGAGAAAATTCCTGGAGCCAAGAGATAGAGTGTCTTATTGGTGGAACAGCTAGGAGGCTGATGTTGCTGTACTGAAGAGGACATGCGGGGCAATAAGATATAAGAAGACTGGAAAGGTAGTAAGGGACTAGGTTTATGAAGGGCTCTGAATGCTAAACTTTGTATTTGCTCCTGGAGGCCATAGGAAGCCACTGGAGGTTTTTTGTTTTGTTTTGTTTTTAGTAAGGGGGTCACATGATCACACCTGCACTTTAAATTTTTTTTTTTTTTTTTTAGTGAGGCAATTGGGGTTAAGTGATTTGCCCAGGGTCACACAGCTAGTAAGTGTTAAGTGTCTGAGGCGGATTTGAACTCAGGTCCTCCTGACTCCAGGGCCAGTGCTCTATCCACTGCACCACCTAGCTGCCCCTACACCTGCACTTTAGGAAAATCACTTTAGTAGCTGAATGGAGAATGGCTTGAAGTGGGGAGAGACTTTAGTCACTTTGGCTATTGTTATAATCCAGGCCTGAGATAATGAGAGCCTTCACTTAAAATGGGGTCAGTGTCAGAGGAGAGAAGACCCTCTTCTATGAGAGGTGTTGCAAAGGTGAAATTGATAGGCCTTGGCAATAGCTTTGATATGGGAATGAGTGATAGTAAGGAATCTAGGATAAATCCCAGGTTGCAAGCCCGAGGGACTGAAAGGATGATGTTGTCCTCTACGGTAATAGGGAAGGTAGGAAGTGGGGGAAATTGAAGGGAAAATAAAATTAATTCTATCTTGGACATAATGTTTAAGAAGTCTAGTGGGTATCCAATTCAAGATGTTTGAATGGCAGCTGGAGATGAGAGACCACATATAGGAAAAAAATGCGGAGAAAAATTGGAGGCACCTATTGGAGAGTTTTTGAACTCTACAGACGGCCTTTTTTTGTTTGTTGTTGGAGGGGCAATGAGGGTTAAGTGACTTGCCTAGGGTCACACAGCTAATAACTGTCAAGTGTCTGAGGCTGGATTTGAACTCAGGTACTTCTGAATCCAAGGCCAGTACTTTATCCACTGCTCCACTTAGCTGCCCCCTACAGTAGGCCTTTTTGAAGAGTTTAGCTAGAAAGAGCAGAAAAGAAATAGGACAATAGCAGGGATGGAGTGATCAAGTGAGGGTTTTTTCAGAATAGGGGAGATGTGGGCATGTTTGTAGGCAGTAGCAGTGAGGCGGGGGAGAATGAAAATGAATAAGGGAAAGACTGGGGATAATTGAGGGGCAATCTGTTGGTAACAGGATAGAATGGGATCACTTGAACAAGTAGAGGTATTAGCCTTGGTAAGGAGTAAGGCCACTTCATCATGTGAAACAAGTGAAGGAGGAGTGGCAGAAGGCATCTGAGTGAAAGGAGATGAAGAAGAGAGGGCAAATGGCCTCATTTTTTTTTCCTGTAAAATATGAGACAAAGTCTCAGCTGTCTCCTGTGGAGAGTACGATAGTGAGTTGATAAGGAAGGTACAGTAGGATTGTCTGGCAGCAGCGAGGTCCCAGTGGAAGTTATGTAACATAAATTTGTAGTGGACCCTGTCACCTAGCTGCCCCCTCAAACTCTTTACATGTGCATATATTCAACTCTCTTTTGTCCATTTCATATAAGAGTGATGATCATGGGGTTCTTGTTCCTTCACTCTATCTTCCGTGTTCATATATTCTTCTCTTACACCTCAGTTTTGAGGACTATTAAGTTCTTTCCCTTTCTTCCTTATTTCTTCCCTGACTACCGAAGTGTACTTTGCTTCAGGGCCCTACTTGTGCTACTTCTTCCCTGAATCATCCTTCTTTCCTCCAGCTGAAAGTAATCTCTGCTTCATCATTTCTCCAAGAACTTGGACTTCTTTCCTTTTCCATTGGATCATAAGTGTTTAATTTATATGTTCCCCTCTCTCTATTAGATTGTAAGTTTGATGTCAGAGATTATGCTATATCTGTCTTTGTGTTCCCAGGGTTTGTTACATGCTTGCTAAATTGAATGATGCCCTTCCTGACAAGATGGGTGATATGTAGCTTGATGGTTGGACCAGTTTGTTTGAATTGTATTTAATATTTTAATGGACCTGTGATCTCAGCAATGTAGATATTCCCCCTAGTGGTAAAAATGGAAACTTGTTTATGCCTTTTCATCCTATGAGATCCATGTGTGAATATTGCCATAAATCTCACAGAGTTTTTTCTCAATATACTTGTATACTTTCTTCTACATATCTTTACATTGCATGGATACCAGCAGAGCACATCCATGGTCTATTCATCTGTTTGTTGATACTACTATATTCAGTATCCAGTAAATCTCTGTGATATGCAGAGCACGTTGTATGCTTTCTGTCATTTGATTCTCAAACTGAAGCTTAGAAAGATTGTCACTTGCCCAGGGTCACACACCTGACAAGTAAGGACAGATTCAAAAGCAGGAATTACTGACTCTTAAGTCTGGTACTCTATCCACTAAGCCATCTTCTTTCCTAGACATACATGTCTTAGGTGATTTTTTATGCTGTTTCTTGTGCACAATTCATCATTGGTAATATGATGTAGCCTATTGACATCTATGATATTGCTTGACTGTTGCCTTTTAAAGTATGACAAAAAATTGGGGGGTTTTTTTTGGGGGGGGTATTTCAGTTTTCTTAGCTATATAGCCTCACTGGAAGTGTATTGGTTGTATTTCCTTGTCTTTTGTGCCTTTAAACATAATTTAGTTTTCCTGCTTAACTTTTTTAAATCTTTTCTTGCTTCTTTGAGATCATGATTGAAAAGATGAGTTTTTGTTTCAGGGAAAAAACTTAGGGTAATTGAAAACCCTGGGCAAGTTTACAAATGCAGTCTAGTCCACTCTAAATCCAGACCCAGCTAAATATTCATCTGCAATGTAGGGTATATTAGGTCATTGAATTTCCTGTTTATTTGCATACAACAATCTAGACAAAAGATGTTCTTCACCCACTTCTGTCAATCAGCAATCATTTATCAAATTTACTCTGTTAAGCACAGGGTATACAAATACAAGTGAAACAGTCCATACTGTAAAGCCTAAAATTCTAGCTGTGATGTTTAAAATCTAATGTGTGGGTTGCCTGACCTAACCCTGGTGTGGGGGAGAAACTAGCTAAGATTTAATGATCAATTCAGCAAGAGTTTAGGCTTTTAAGTATTGATTAAAGTGTATTAAAAGTTAGTGAAGAGAGAGAGGTTGAGAAGAAATCCCTTTTATAGCATAGATGTATTTGGTCTAGCCAGAGAGAAAAACCTTCCTTTCCTAGCAGCCCACAGGAAGTCCTGCCACCATGCCAAAGTCTGGAGGAAAAGACCGTTTCTCCATGGCTTCTCCCAGAAGCCCTCTGTGAGAAGCAGGGCTGTCCATATACACAGCTCCAAGCTAATTGGCTGATAGCTTTGACATGACTACTGGCAGTTCTATAGGTATAACTTCCGGACACCAAGTTACATGCAGATGCCCAGTCACATGCTTTCTCCTTAGGGCGGAACTCTGATTCTCACAATACCTGATATGTATAAAAATATTTATAGCACTCTTTTTGTGGTAACAAAGAATTGGAAATCAAGGGGATGCCCATTTGTTGGGGAATAACTGAACAAGGTGTGGCATATGATTATGATGGAATGATTGTGCTATAAGAAAGGATGAAGGGGATAGTTTCAGAAAAACCTACAAAGACATATAATTTGATGCAAAGTGAAGTGAGCAGATCATTGCATGTAGTAATAGCAGTGTTGTAACAATGATCAACTGTGAAAGACTTAGCTATTCTAATCATTACAATAATCCAAGAGCTACTCTGATCAATACAGTAATCCAAGACAGTTTGAAGGACTCATGATGAAAAATGTTGTCCACCTCTGGAGAGAGAACTGAACTCTTGAGTGCAAATTGAACTAAAATTACCACTTTCTTTATTTTTCTTGCCCTCCCCTTTTGCAACATGGCTAATGTGGAAATATCTTTTGCATGATTTCATATATATATAGTTGATATCATATCACTTGCTTTTTCAATGGATGGGGGAAGAGCTGGAGGGGAGGGAAAGAATTTGGAACTCGGTATTTTAAAAATATGTATTAAAAATAAATAATAATGGGGCGGCTAGGTGGCGCAGTGGATAGAGCACCGGCCCTGGAGTCAGGAGTACCTGAGTTCAAATCCGACCTCAGACACTTAACACTTACTAGCTGTGTGACCCTGGGCAAGTCACTTAACCCCAATTGCCTCACTAAAAAAAATAAATAAATAAATAATAAAATTTACAAAAGCAAACAGAAAAGAAACAGTCCCTGCTCTCAGGAAGCTTATATTCAAATTGGGGAGAAAACATGTACACATATGACTATATACAGAATGTATGCAAAATGAATACAAGGCAGTTTGAGGAAGGGATGCAGTAGCAGCCCATGGGACCAGGGCAGGCTTCATGAAGGTGGCACTAGAGCTAAGTGTGAAAGAAACCAGGTGGGATAGAGAGGTGATGAGGGAAGGCATTCCAGGCATAGGGGAAAGCAAGTGCAAAGGCATCAACAGATGGGTGATAAAGCATGTCATGTGTACCAAACATTGAGTAAGCTACTATGGCTAAAACAAGGAGTTAGAGAAGGAGTAGTAAAGTGTAAGAAGACTGGAAAGGCAGGAAGGAGCTAGGTTTTGAAGAACTTTAAATGTCAAACAGAGGAGTTTATTAGGGGTGGTGATATGATCAGACCTGAGAGTGGGAAAATCACTTTGGCAGCTCTGTGGAGGATGGATTGGAATGACAAGAGGCTTGAGACAGAACACCAAAAATGGGGACTATTGTTGAAGTCCGGGTGAGAGATGATGTAGATCTGAATTAGGGCCATGGCTGTGCATGGAGAAGAGTGGATATTTGCCAGAGATGTTGTGGAGAGATAAATGGCATGATTTGGCAAAGCGTTTAGGATGACATTGAGGTTGTAAACTTGGGTGGCTTAGAAGGGTGGTGGTACCCATGAGAGTCCGGAACAGGGGAATAGTGAATTCTCTTTTGGTTGTGTTGCATTTGAGATACCCAGTGGGTAGTTGGTGATAGAACATTGGAGCTCAGAAGAAAGAACAGGGCTAGATACGTAGAGATAACTCGGATTTTTCATGTGTGGATTATTAGGCCAAACTTTTGAATGATTGTGAATCTCATTTAGTAGGCTCTGCAGTATTCTAGAGCTTTATGCAGTCAATACAGTGTCATTTGCTGAAGCATCTGGACATATATTTTGAGAATCATCTTTACAGAAATAAAATGTGACAAAGGAATGGGCAGTCTTTCACAAATAGTATACTACAGCAGACCATGATCTTTACAGTCACACAGTTTGCCAATAGAACTTTTCCCTGTGCTTATTGTTTGTTAACCATAAAATAGCATTTCATTAAATAGAGCAAAAGGCTTCACGACATATGTTAATTTCACATTAGAGTCATTAATAGAAGTTAGGTGGATCACTGGGAAGAGTGCTGGTTCTGGAGTCAGGAAGACTTCAAAGTTCAAATCAGACCTCAGATGCTTACTACCCTGGGCAATTCCCTTAAACTCATGACAGTCTACCTCACTGGCTTGTTGTGAGGATCAAATGA
The DNA here is from genome assembly GCF_019393635.1 of Dromiciops gliroides. Classification (NCBI taxonomy): domain Eukaryota; kingdom Metazoa; phylum Chordata; class Mammalia; order Microbiotheria; family Microbiotheriidae; genus Dromiciops; species Dromiciops gliroides. The sequence goes on along the minus strand of NC_057865.1, from coordinate 217,927,286 downwards.
GATATTTGTACAGCACTTAGCATAATTCTAGATACATAGTAGGTGTTTAATAAATGCTTATTCCCTCCTTCCCTCCCCTTCTGATTATCAGTCTCTGTTAGTCTCAATCAACTATCAAGGACAATGCATATTCTAGATAGAAGAGGAGTACACTAATGAGTTCCTGGACTTCCAGATTGTGCTGATTACATTAAGCCCCTGGTTAAATCTCGCTCTGCTCCTTCCCATGTGCATTGTCTATAAGACTGTTTTCTTTAGCTTCAAGGCCATCGGACCTAGGAGCATATTTCCTCTTTTCAAACTTGATCATGTTGTTCACTTTCTGAGCTGTAATATCTACTGATAAATACTTTGGTTTATTTTATTTATACCCCATGCATACCCCATTTTTGGTCCCCACCTCTATCTTTTCTTTTCCTGAAGTAGCACCGCACAGAATTTCTTTATTATTTGTACTTTTTTTTTTTTTGGCAAATTCACACAAAGATGTCATGTGGGTTTTTTAAATGAAGATTTTATTTGTTCCAATTAATAACTTACTTAATATTTTGCTTTCCCCCCTTTCAACTTTCCTCCCCAATAAAGTCTCCCTTTTAGTTAAGAAACCAGCCAACAAAATGAAGTCTTTTGTAATATCATTCCACAACAGATATATCTTTACCTGAGTGGAGATATGTTTCTTCCTCCTTTTTTGGAACCTAAATTGGTCATTGAAGTTATTCTGTGTTTAGGAGCAATTTAAGGTTGTTTTTGTTTAAATTGTAGTCGTTAAGTATAGTCTTTGTTCTGTACTCTTCGCTCTGCATATCTTTCCATGTTTTTCTAAATTCTTATTTATTGTATCTTAGGAATAGAGACAGAGATTGGACCTGTACTTTCATTGGTTTAGAGAACTCTTAGATGAGTAAACTCCTCTACCAATGCAGGTTGGCACCTTCTCTGCAACTTAGAGTCTTAGTTGTATTTTATGTCAATTACTGGTGAGGCTAGGCTGGGTTTTCTAAATTATTGCTAAATTATACATTAATGGCTATTGCACCAGTGTTTGTAGTAAATATTTATTATTTAATATCACATATTATTATTTTTTAAAATAAAAGCATTTTATTATTTTCCAGTTACATGTAGAGATAGCTTTCAGCATTTGTTTACATAAGTTTCCAATTTCAAATTTTTCTCCCTCCCTCCCCCCTCCCCTAGACTACAGGCAATCCGATATAGGTTTATTTATATTTTTATACACACACACACAAACATACATAACAACATTAAATATATTTCTGCATCAGTCATGCTATAAGAGAAGTATCAAAGCAATAAGGAAAAACCTCAAAATGGAAAAACAACAGCACCAAAACCAAAAGAAATAGTATGGTTCAATCAGCATCCATATTCCATAGTTCTTTTTTTTTTTGATTTGGAGAGCCTTTTCCATCACGAGTCCTTTGGAACTCTCTTGTACCATTGTATTGGTGAGAAGAATCCAGCCCATCATAGTTGATCAACACAGCATTACTGTGTATAATGTTCTTCTGGTTCTGCTCATCTCACTCATCATCAGTTCATGCAGGTCCTTCCAGGTTTCTCTGAACTTCTGCTCATCGTTTCTCACAGCACAATAGAATTCCATTACATTCATATACCACAACTTGTTCAGCCATTCCTCAACTGATGGGCAACCCCTCAATTTCCAATTCCTTGCCACCCCAAAAAGAGCAGCTATAAATATTTTTGAACATGTGGGTCCTTTTCCCTTTTCTATGATCTCCTTGGGGAAAAGACCCAACAGTGGTATTTCTGGGTCAAAGGGTATGTATAGCTTTATAGTCCTTTGGGTATAATTCCAAATTGCTCTCCAGAATGGTTGGATTAGTTCACCAACAATGCATTAGTGTTCCAATTTTTCCACAGCTTCTCCAACATTTATTATTTTCCATTTTTGTCATATTAGCCAATCTGACAGGTGTCAGGTGGTACCTGAGAGTTGTTTTAATTTGCATCTCTCTAATCAGTAGTGATTTAGAGCATTTTTTCATATGGGAATAGATAGCTTTGATTTCTTCATCAGAAAACTGCCTGTTCATAATATCACATATTATTAAAGTATTGACCACGTGTCTCCCTAACTTCCCCACTAGTCACAGGCTTATAGGCCTAAACAATTATATACCCAGCGCATTGAACCAAGAGGAGAGGGCCTGTGGAGAGTCTCAGAAAGAGAAAGCTCCCTGATATACAGTCATTTTCCTCTTTTCCATAGAGGTGGCTCCATACACACTGATCAAAGCTAATTGGCTAGCATCATTCAATTCTTTTGCTTGATGTGACTCAGGGTGGTCTGTGATGACATCAGGGTCTAATGGGAGACCCCCTGAGGGGTAACTGCCATTCAGATAGGTATGGCTTAATCCCGTAAGTTCACTGAGCTAGTCAAAGAGTCTATTCTCCACCTCTGTTGTATGCCCTGCACAGCATTAGAACTCCCTCCTAAAAATTGACCTTTTAAATAGGGAGAGATAGAGAGAAACTGGGTCCCCCCCAAATTATTATTAATAATTATTTTCTCACAGTTGCCTAGAGCACTAAAAGGTTATGTGACTCGTCCAGGGTCACATAGCTCATATATGTCTGAATTAGGACATAAACCAGAACCCATTTCTTTCTGGATGTGAGACAAGCTCACCATTCACTGTACCATCCTGCATCTCCACAGTTATATTCCATTGCAGGCATATATTGAATTCAACTTTGTTTTATTTCCATTTTTTGTTACCACATATAATGCTGACATATGGATTCATAGATATAAATATATTAAAAATATAAATATGTATATATGTTCATAGACACATACACACATTGTCATTGCTCTTGGTATATGTTGCCTTTATCATGCTGGATCTTCTTTTTCTTTTTTGTCACCCTTGAATTGGAAAAAAAATGTATCTTTATATCCATATAATTGGTGTTCTTTGTAATCTTCTATATTTTGTTTTATACATTTTGAATTTTTTCCTGAGAAGGGGGGGGGGTCTAAGAGGCTTCGCTAGATTTCCACAGGGTTCCACAATGCACAAAAAACTAGGAGCTAGGAAGGACAACCAGCTCCCCTTTGATCCTACTCCAACAGGAACTTATTCATACTTCATATACTTCTGCCAGATTTCCTAGCTTTTCTGAAATTAATTTTATGATTTAAAAAGGTGCTACCTTTTGCTTTACATGTCAGTGTCTTTTCTTTTTGTATATAAACAATTTCAAAATGTGTTATACATATAATTTTAAACAATGCCAAATAAGCATATATTTATAATTAAGTTACCAAAGAATTTCTGTGTATATATCATAATAGCTAATTAGTTATTTCCTCTGCAATTCCTTCCTTCTACTTCTTCATTCATGTGTTCATGTATGTATATATAAAGGGGGAGGGGTTGTGTCAACATGGTGTAGGAGTTAGAGAGCTGGCTTCAGAGGCTGGAAGAACTGGGCTCAACTCCTGACTGATGCATACTGTGTCATGCTGCATAACTCAGTTTCTTAGTGCTTAAGGCAATGCTTTTAAGACTTTAAGTAGCAGAGAAAGAATAAACCTGCATTCATATAGGGAGTTATCTCACCTGGGAGTTCCTTATATAATTTATATGAATTTATAGGCACAGTCATCAATATGTGTGTAATGTGTATGTAGATGGATAGATTTCTGTCTAGATAGGTTCCTGTATGTTTTAGTTTTATGCTAGTTTTCTGGTTTTGATTTTTGGTTTCTCATTTTCACATTACTTCATATGAATCTTTCTATATTTTTTATATTTTTCATATTTATTATTTTAATGACATTTCCCCACCACGTTGATGTACTATAGCTTATTTAGCAATTTGTCAACTATGGCTATTTAGCTTATTTGCAATTAGAAATAATTGTAAATACTGATTACACACATATGGTAAAGATTTGAACAGATAAATCTTTTTTCTTTATGATAACACCCTTAAATTATATTCCCACTAATAGGATTATTTGGCCAGAGACTTTTTTATAACTCTTGTTTTTACTAATAGATTATTCTTCCAAAAGATTCTATTAATTTGTAATTCTACTGTTACAGTGCACCTAATTCTTCATAATAACAATGGTTGTAATAGCTACCATTTATTTATATGATGTTTTACAGTGTACATGTATTATCTCATTTGATCCTCACAAGGACCAGTCTCATTATCATTGAGTTTGGTAAATTTTAGAGTTTGGGTTTTTTCTTTTTTTGTCTACTTGATAATTGTCAAATGGTATCTCTTAAATTGTCATAATTTATGTTTTTCCAATTATTAGTAAAGTTGAACTTTTTTCAAATGATTATTTACATTCACTTTTGTGAATTCATTTCCTTTGATAGTTTTATACAATGGCGAATAGGTGTTTCACTTCAATATTGTTCCTTATAATTTTTATGTTAAATTTTTGTCTATTACCCACTTCCCTTTAAAAAATAAATATATTCCAGGGGGCAGAGCCAAGATGGCAGGGGAAAGGCAGTGTCTTGCCTGAGCTCTCCCCAAGACCCCTCCAAATACCTTCAGATAATACCATAAGACAATTCCTGGAGCAGCAGAACCCACAAAAAGACAGCATGAAATCATTTTCCAGCCAAAGACAACTTAGAAGGTCGGCAGGAAAGGTCTGTTTTACCAGGGTGAGAGTGGAGCACAGCCCAGCGCAGACCACACCAATGCAGACCCAACCCTAGTGCAGACCCAGCCACAGCCACAGCAAACCAGGAGCAGGCCTTGGGAGCCTCTGAATCAGCAGCTGCAGCAACTGCTTCTGGAACTCAGCCCACAGACCAGAAGGAAGTCAAGCAACTGACTAGAAGGAGATTACAGGGATCTTTTTGCTAGCATGGAGGCAGGACTCTGTTGTTTTGCCTGTACTTAGATACAGGTCACAGACTTGGGTAGCAGTCCCAGGTAGGGGAGGGGCACAAGCACACAAGAGCTTGCAGCCACCGTGGAGCAGGACTCTATTCATAGTTCCAGGGCAGAAAAGCAGGTCTGTGGTTGTTTGTAGACCAGAGCACAGGTGAGGAAAGTGGTAAACATACCTCTCCTTGGAAAAACTAAAAACAAATCCCTCGAAGTATCCCTAAAAACAGCTGCACAAACTCCGTGAAGCTTGGGACAGTGCACCCTCCAACCTGGAAGCAGTGATCCACTTTAACAAAGAGTTAAAAGTCAAGTAATAGGCTGGGAAAATGAACAAACAGAAAAAAATGCTGACCCTAGAGAGTTTCTATTGTGACAAGGAAGATCAAAATATACCCTCAGAAGAAAATAACGAAGTCAAAGTTCCTACATCCAAAGCTTCCGAGAAAAATACGAATTGGTCTCAGGCCATAGAAGGTCTCAAAATGGACTTTGAAAATAAAGTAAGAGAGGTAGAGGAAAAAATGGAAAGAGAAATGAAAGTGATGCAAGAAAATCATGACAAAAAAGTCAACAGCTTGGTAAAGGAGACACAAAAAAATACTGAAAAAAATAACATCTTAAAAAAGCAGAGTAGGCCAAATGGTAAAAGTGGTACAAAAAGCCAGCAAGGAAAAGAATGCCTTGAAAAGCTGAATTGGTGAAATGGAAAAGGAGGGACAAAAGCTCTCTGAAGAAAATAACTCCTTAAAAATTAGGATTGAGCAAATGGAAGCTAATGACTTTATGAGAAATCAAGAAACAATAAAGCAAAACCAAAAAGAATGAAAAAATAGAAGGTAATGTGAAATATCTCATTGGAAAATAGATCCAGGAGGGATAATTTGAAAATTATAGGACTACCTGAAATCCATGATAAAAAAAAAGAGCCTCGCCATCATGTTCCAAGAAATAGAGAAAATTGCCCTGATATTCTTTTTTTTTTTTTTTTTGGCAAGGCAATTGGGGTTAAGTGACTTGCCCAGGGTCACACAGCTAGTGAAGTGTCAAGTGTCTGAGGCCAGATTTGAACTCAGGTACTCCTGAATCCAGGGCCGGTGCTTTATCCACTGTGCCACCTAGCTGCCCCCAAATCTACCAGTCACTTCCTGAAAGAGATCCTAAAATGAAAACTTCCAGGAATATTATAGTTAAATTCCAGAGCTTTCAGGTTAAGGAAAAAATATTGCAAGTATACAGAAAGAAACAATTCAAGTATTGTGGAGCCACAGTCAGGATAACACAAGATTTAGCAGCTTCTATGTTAAAGGATTAGAGGGCTTGGAATGATATTCCAAAGGTCAAAGGAACTGGAATTATAGCCAAGAATCACCTACCCAGCAAAACTGATTGTAATCCTTCAGGGGGAAAAATGGGAATTCGAGGAAAGAGAGGACTTTCAGGCATTTTTGTTTTGTGAGTCAGGGTTAAGTGACTTGCCCAGGGTCACACAGCTAGTAAGTGTCAAGTATCTGAGGCTGGATTTGAACTCTGGTCCTCCTAAATCCAGGGTAGGTGTTTTATCCAGTGAGCCACCTAGCCTGCCCTCTGGCATTCTTGTTGAAAAGACCTGAGTTGAATAGAAAATTTGACTTTCAAATACAAGACTCTAGAGAAGCATAAAGGGGTAAACAGGAAAAAGCAACCATAAGGGTTATTAAAAGGTTAAACTGTTTACATTCCTACATGGGAAGATGATACCAATAACTCATAAGAACTTTCTCATTATTAGGGCAGGTAGATGGAGTATATTTAGACAGGGCACAGGTGTGAGTTGAATATGAAGGGATGATATTTTTAAAAAAATAAAATTAAGGGGTGAGAGAGGAATGCACTGGGAGAAAGTATGGGGTAAAGTATCTTACATATAAAAAGCAAGAAAAAGCTTGTCCAGTGGAGAGGAAAATGGGGGAGGTGCTGGGGAGTTGAGTGAACCGTACTCTCATCAGAATTGGCTCAAAGAGGGAATAACATACACACTCAATTGGGTATAGTAATCTACCTTACCCTGCAAGAAAGTAGGAGGGGAAGGAGATAAGGGTTGAGGAGGAGGTGATAGAAGGGAGGGCAGATTGGGGGAGGGGGCAGCCAGAAGCAAAACACCTTTGAGGAGGGAAAGGGTGAAAGGAGATAGAGAATAGAGTAGTGATATGAGGAGATGGTAGGATGAAGGGAAACTCAGTTAGCAATAGTAACTGTCAAATGATGAGCAGGATGCTCTCAGAAAAACCTAGAAAGACTTACATGAGATGATTGATGCAAAGTGAGATGTACTGTATACAAAGTAACAGCAATATTATACAATGATCAGCTTTGAATGACTTGGCTTTTCTCAGCAACGTGATGATCCAAGACAACTCTAAAGGACTTATAAAAATGCGATCCATCTCCAGAGAAAGAACTGATGGTATCTGAATACAGATTGAAGTGGGTTGTTGTTTTTTTGTCTATTTTTTTGCAATCTTATTAATGTAGAAATGTTTTGCATGACCACACACATATAACTTATATTGGAATTGCTTGCATTTTTTTTTTAGTGAGACAATTGGGGTTAAGTGACTTGCCCAGGGTCACACAACTAGTAAGTTTTAAGTGTCTGAGGCCGGATTTGAACTCAAGTACTCCTGACTCCAGGGCCGGTGCTCTATCCACTGTGCTACCTAGCAGCCCCTTATTGCTTGCATTCTTAAGGGGATGATGGAAAGGGAGGGAGGAAGAAAATTTGGAACACAAAGTTTTTTAAATGGATGTTAATTGGGGAAAATGAAATTCTAAATAAATGAAAAAAAATTAAAGAACCCCCCAAACTTTCTGAAAAACAAATGTTCCAGATCATTAATAATAAAGGAAATATAATTTTAAATGAATCAATGAATATATTCCAACTATTAGGTCATTATAAGATTCATTCACTGTATCAGAAATTTTTGCTTAATTGACGTTTTTTGTCATAAGAGTTAAGTTCAGTCAGAATAGGCCCAGAGGGATCCCTTACCCACCAGAAATAACTATGAAAGACAAACAAAATACAGTAAAATATTTTAATAAAATTAATGTTTCTTCTTCTCCTTTTTCCTTTCTTTCTTTCTTTCTTTCTTTCTTTCTTTCTTTTTCTTTTTCTTTCTTTCTCTTCCTTTCTTTCTTTCTTTCTTTCTTTCTTTCTTTCTTTCTTTCTTTCTTTCTTTCTTTCTTTCTTTCTTTCTTTCTTTCTTTCTTTCTCTCTCTCTCTCTCTCTCTCTCTCTCTCTCTCTCTCTCTCTCCCTCCCTCCCTCCCTCCAGGGCAGTGAGGGTTAGTTAAGTGACTTGCCCAGGGTCATACAGCTAGTAAGTGTCAAGTGTCTGAGGCACATTTGAACTCAGGTCCTCCTGACTCCAGGGCCGGTGCTTTATCCACTGCGCCACCTAGCTGCCCATGTTTTGTGTTTCTTAAAGGTTGTGTCAATGAATTACAATCTCTGACCAGCCACCCTCAAAGAAATTTTGTGTATTGACATGGAGAAATGTCACATGCCTTCTGTTTGATGGCAGGCAGCCTTGTTAAATGTTCAGAGGTTCATCACCAGATAATTGGTCACAGAGTCACAATTGTTTGTGTTGCAGCCCCTCAGAACAATGAGTTTTTGAGCTATGTTGGAAGGAGGAGTGTACCTACCCTGATAAAATCATAGAAGATTAAATTATTTCAGACTGTTAAATTGTATCCAAATTCATTATTCCTCTATTCTCCCTGATTCCAAAGCTTATATAAACCTCTGAGAAGTAAGTTGAAATTCCGTGTGTGTGTGTGTGTGTGTGTGTGTGTGTGTTGGGAGGGGAGAGTTTGAGGGAGGGGAGGTGAGAAAAGGGTTGGGCAGGATTGCATATAAGCATGCATGACTAATATTTTTCTCCTTCTCTATTTGATGTTTCAGATCATATGTCTTTCAAACCACAACTCAACTCAAGCTTGATTTTAATTAGCTCTTTAAACCTTCCACTTCTTTCACTCTTTCTCTTTCACTTCTCAGACTCTTACTTCCCTCTATCTGCATTCCTGTTTCTGATTTCCATTTACAGCAAGCCTATTATTTTCATTCTCTTTGGTCTTCCATAAATTCCTCCTCCTTAAACCTTTCCCTAAGTTATCTCCTGAGAGAGGCATTGTCTCCTTTCCTCAGCAAGAGTTAAATTCTTTCTTCTGTTTTCTTGTTGAACTCTTTTTGTACATCCTAGTTACTTGAGCTTACCATTTTTCCCTGTTATCCATCATCTTTACTTCTCTCATCCTTTGCTTAATCTACTTTTCACAGACTACCCCAAGTAACTTCCTGCATTTATTTGGGCAGCTCTTGATTTCATTTACCCAGCTTATTCTTCCTTCCCTCAAAAAAAACTGCATTTAAAAAGTCTTTCCAAATATTTCATAATATAAATAAAAACATTGCCATTTTCATATTGTAGAACACATAAGTGCTTTGTGTTTAGAGAGAGAGAGGAATAACTGTATATAGTAAGGCATTCATGATAAGTAAACCATGGTCATAGTTCCATATTTGGGTAGACCCATGATCTCATCCATGCAGAAAATAAGCCATACTTGTGTGTTCATTTATATCAATTGTCTTCTTTTGTTGTCTTTTCAATATAATATGGCCCTTATGGAAGATGAAATTAAATAAACCAACAGTGTCCATTTTCTTTCAAATAATCTCTGCTCCTCATGCCCTGAATTTTCATTAGAAAAAATGAAATGGTTTTTCTTAATGATAGCAATTCATTTAAATATTTTATAAAACACTTCCCTTATAATAACCTTTGAGGGCAACTAGTGCTCATGTGAAAACTGGGGCTCAGAGGTATTAAATGACTTTCCCAGGGTCACACAACTTGTTAATGCCAGAACCAGCATTTGAACTCAGGTTCTTAACTCTTAAGTTTCTCATTTTTCAGCTACCTGTTTGCAGCTAGCAATTGGTAGGGGGCATGTACCCTGCCAAAGACATGGGGGAGAAAACATTTAGGATTTTGCACGTAAACCTTTTTTTCCCTCTGTTCTTGTGTCCATCATCAGTATTTTCTGCCTTTTCCATCCCTTGGCTATTCAGCTATAATATAACATCTCCTATAGCTCTTTTTTTTTTCCCTCAAGTGCCTCCCTCCTTTTCCCCACTCACTGGGGTACCTGATTGTTGTCTTCCTAACAAGTACTATCCTTATAGGTTAAGTTTCATTGTAACCTTATAATTTCTCTATGAGATAGACAAGAGATTTAAGTGATTGTTCAGGTCACATAGGAAGTGAGTAAGAGTTGGGATTAAAATACTGAGCCTTTGAAATCTCTTGTCTTTGTAACACTAATGGAGTGTTGACTTGATAGAACCAACTCCATTTTGTTCTAGTCTGCCATTTACTATGAATGACCTCAGCATATGCTAACTGCTCTGGGAAAACCACAGAACTGGTTTAAGGCAGTTTCTTAGAATGTTTTCTTTTTCCTCTTGGAACCATTTCTAAGACACATTTCCATCCTCTTGCTAGTGGAATGTGACGTACTCCGTATGAATAAAGCTCTAGTTCTGTCTCATTGTCATTGTTGGTCAATTGGCAGGGGCTAGTCAGCAAGCCCAGAGAAGAAAACTTGTAAGAGAATCTTTTGAATATATGTTCTTATATGATAAAAGAATAGTAGGTTTACCTAGGCCCTAGAACTTTTTTTTTTTTAAGTGAAGCAATTGGGGTTAAGTGACTTGCCCAGGGTCACACAGCTAGTAAGTGTTAAATGTCTGAGGCCAGATTTGAACTCAGGTACTCCTGACTCCAGGGCCGGTGCTCTATCCACTGCGCCACCTAGCTGCCCCCGGCCCTACAACTTTTTAAAAGAAAATCATTTAAATAACTATATTTCAATGTGATGGGTTTCCTTTGTAATGCTATAGATTTTTTTTATGTTTAAAAACATTCTGAGGAATCCATAGGCTTCACTAGCCTGTCAGAATGATCCATGACACAGAAAAAATTAAGAACCCCTGATCTAGACTACTCTAGATATTTTGATAGAATTCTGTATTCATCTTTGTGGATCTCTCTCTAGTGGTGAAGATTGAAGCATATCCATGCCTTTTGCATCCTATGTGACTTGACCATGTTATGCTCTATTTGGGGGGCATAGCTCTCTGATGATAAGCTTTTATGCTATCTTTCCTTGTCAGTTCTTCATTGAGAATATGCTACAGTTTATTCACATTACCCGTGTGCCTCTTCAGTGCCCTTTGGTTGATTTAGATCTTAAGGGATCTGTCATGACTCACAATCAAGCAGCAACACCACAAGAAAGTTGATGTTTAAAAGGAGGTCTTTTTTTTTTTTCAAGGAGAAATTTTGAGGTCATTAAAAGCATTGCATAATTTCCCAACTACAGTCTGGCTCATCCTCTTCCTGTTCAATTCTGTGCTCATTTCATTGTCAATCCATAGTGTCTGTCTAAGATGTATACACTGACAGACCAGCTTTATGGACTGTTCATTCAACTGCTTATAGTAATCTGGACAATAAACATTCTTTATCCACTTGGTTTTTCCTTTGTAGCCAAAGTCCAGAGTGAATAAGGATTTTATTTAGGAGGCCTTTTTAGTGTTCTGGGGCTTTAGGCTGTCAGCACATTGTTATCTACAAACATGAGCATCTGAAGACATAAACCATCTATAGGGAATCCCTCTTCCAGGTGGACTTTTAAGCTACATATTCTCCATGATAGTGACAAACACATTTGGTAATTATATATCTTTGCTATATGCTTTGCTTTTACATTGCCATTGAGTGTAATTCTCATCTTTGAAGTTATCTTGTGAGAAACTTGCCTTGTCAGAAAAGAGCCTTTAAATGGCATTTATATCTACCAAAGTAACTCATTTACATATTGCCTTAATGTCTACTACAAACTATTTTTTTAAAATCGTTTGTATAGTTAAGAATAATTAACATGGTAGGAACTTGTATTTGCTTCAAGATGTCCTTCTATACATATTATCTTGGTTAGAGCTTATCTCTTTTCATGTCTCTTTTCAAGTATGTCCTCAATATGTATATATATGATTCTTATAAAACTTTTGCAAAAAACATGGGTTAATAGTTACTGATATTTTCTTAATTTTTTTGGTATGATAACTAAGATCAGTATTGTATTTGGATAATATCAGATACTAATGTAAGTGTTTGCTATTATCCCTTCTTTCATGTTTTTTTTTTTTTTTTTTAGTGAGGCAATTGGGGTTAAGTGACTTGCCCAGGGTCACACAGCTAGTAAGTGTTAAGTGTCTGAGGCCGGATTTGAACTCAGGTACTCCTGATTCCAGAGCTGGTGCTCTATCCACTGCACCACCTAGCTGCCCCTCTTTCATGTATTTTTGAAATAGTATTTTTAAAAATAGTATCTTTTTAAAATAGTATTTTATTTTTTTTAATTACATGTAAAGATATTTTTTCAGCATTCTTTTTTGTGAGATTTTTAGTTCCCTCAGCACTCTTAAATTACATTAGCTTCAGGATGGATCTCCTCTGTGTATATTGTACTAAGACTATTCTAGCAACTCTTTCCTTTTTTTTTTTCTTTTTTTTTGTGCCTTTTCTGCTTCCTCATGCATTAACACATCAAGCACTATGATGTAGAGCAGGGCTTCTTAAACTTTTTCCACTCGTGACCCTTTTTCACCAGGAAAATTTTTATTTGACCCTGGGTGTATAGGTATATAAAATAGATATACATAACATTTTACTGTTGCCAGACTTTTCACAACTCCTACATTCAGTTACCCCCTATGGGGTCACAACCCATAGTTTAAGAAACTTTGATGTCAGTACAAATGTGGTGACCACACTGTCCTGAAGAATAGGACTTGTTGTCTTTACATTTTTCATTTTACTTGCTATTTTCCTTCCACTTAAATTCTTAATTCTTTTGGGAAGATCTGGCTTCATTTAGTCTCTTGCCAGGTTTTCTACAAATTTGTTTTTCTTCCTGCTGGTTCTTGGTGTTTTGTTTAGTTTTAATAAAGGCAATGCTGCAATAATCTTCCACTGTTCTTCTTTGCAAAATTTTGCAAATTAGTTTACATTCTAAAGGAATGTTAGTTATGTGATATAGGTGGTTAGTGCAATATAGTGGTCTACCATAATGGATTTGCCCTAACCTGTATATACCTTTGAAGAGGGAGCAAACATGTTAGTTTCCAAATTTAGTTCCTTTTTTAATTGTCTTCAGTACAAAAAGGAGCCAAGATTTATCTCTGCCTTTGGTTTTAACCTCTTCATGCCACACTTTCTTTTTTTTTTTTTTTGGTAAGGCAGTTGGGGTTAAGTGACTTGCCCAGGGTCACACAGCTAGTAAGTGTTAAATGTCTGAGGTCCGATTTGAACTCAGGTACTCCTGACTCCAGGGCCGGTGCTTTATCCACTGCACCTCCTAGCTGCCCCGCCACACTTACTTTCAATGCAGAGAAAATTTGAACCAGCAAAATTTTGAGCAGTTCCATTTTATTTAAGTGTTTATAATCCAGAAGTTTCTGAGGAAGAGATTTCATTTGGTTGTGCCAAACAAAACTTTAACCCTAAGGTAAATTTAGGGAAGTTTTACAGAATACTTTTTAAATCACAAGAACTAGAACCCCCAAATAAGAGCACTAAAGGACAGCTTTTCTACTCAGTTATTATGGGCTAGATATTGTTGTCAGGATCTCCTGAGTATGGTTAGCAAGTGGTATTTTAAGTAGGCATTGCCTATCAGTGACATTTGAAGGAAAAAAGGTTTATTTGTAAACAATGAGTTGTTGCCATGCTGCAGAAGTCAGAATTAGCTCGAGTAACATATTCCAGGTAATCTTCATTAAACTTTTCAGGAAAGATGCATTTTTTTCTGATCATCTTTGTCAGGAAATGCTGGGGTGGGAAAGTTGCTCATTTAAAATTAATTATGTAAATCTGAAGATTTTCAAATTGAGCCTTGGTATATTATTGTCTTATTTATTTATCTTACTCCCCAAACTTCTATGGACAGTTTGGGGAAAATTTGAGAAGCATAAGAACCTTGTGAAGTATCAAGCAGTGCTTTGTTTTTGTATTTTTAGTGCTCTTTGGTTTTGTTTTGTTTTGTTTTTTGGTGAGGCAATTGGGCTTAAGTGACTTGCCCAGGGTCACACAGCTAGTATTAAGTGTCTAAGGCCGGATTTGAACTCAGGTCCTCCTGACTCCAGGGCCCGTGCTCTTTCCACTGCACCACCTAGCTGCTCTGTTTTTTGTTTTTGTTGACAACATATGTCATTTTTGCCACATCAACCTCCAGCATCTTTGGTCTCACAGGGAGATCAGTACAGAAGGACAAGAAGAATTCCCTCCTCTCTTCCATTTGGTCTGGTGAAGGAGAGCAGTCTTTGTGGAAGGGTAGACAATTCAATTCAATAAATGTTTACTAAGCACTTGCTGTGTGCCAGGTACTATGCTAGGCACTGGAGATACAAATAAATAAAAGAAGAATGGTTCCTGTCCTCTAGGAGACTTTAATCTCATTGGGCAAGAGGAAGCACAAAAGAAAGCTGGAAAGGGTTGGGGAAAACATTTGGGGGAATCTTGTATCTTGTTCCAGAAAGTTGCAACCAAGTAGAGCTGCAGGTGGAAAGTAGAATGAGTTGGAAAGTCAGAATGATGCCCTCTATAAAGGAAAACTTGGAGGAGTTTAGTATGCCACCCTCTAGCCCTGCAATCAGAAGGCAGAGGAAGCTGAGGAAGGTGGAAAGGAGCTGAGTTAACAGCATAGTGATAATATATGGAGAGATCAGCCTATCCAAGAGGAGTTGCAGGTGGTTGAAAGGACTCTTGGGGCAGCTAGGTGGCACAGTGGATAAAGTACCAACCCTGGATTCAGGAAGACCTGAGTTCAAATCTGGCTTCAGACACTTGACACTTACTAGCTGTGTGACCTTGGGCAAGTCACTTAACCCTCGCTGCCCCCCCCCAAAGGACTCTGCTTCTCCTGTCCTTTAAAATACTTCCTTAACAATCTGTAGAAGTTGTGCAGTTCATAAACTCTTGTTTGCATGTAGGGAGGGAGGTAGATAAATTTAGTTATCTGAATTAAGCTAATAACAAATGCTTAGGCATCAGCAACAGAGGAGAGCTTTGTTGCTTATTTTTTATTTTTTGTGTTAATTTTATTCAAATATTGCTCTAGTGTCAAATCACCAATACTTGTTTATATTGGAAATAGTAGTTCTATGTAGAGTCATATTAATTTAGTCATTTTTATTCATAGTTTTTGCATGACTGCAATAACCTTGAAATGATATGATGGTTTTGGAGTTCGAAGACCTGGGTTCATGTCTGAACTCTGCTATTTAGCAAATCACTTAAACTCTCTAGGCCTTAGTTTCCTCATCTGTAAAATGGTAGGGTTAGGGTTGAACCAGATGGTCTCTTCTGTATGTTCTGTGATCCTTTAATGTGTGGCAGCGAATTGATGTATACGTGATAGAGATGCAAGTGGTATGTGGTAGTTACAGGAATTTTGACATTTCATCTAATTTAGTCTTTTTGCTTTTTACTGTGTAATCAGCCACTCAAATCAGTAATCAACAGAGACCATATTACAAGGACAGTATAGGTTTTTGTGGATAAATTAATACCACTTATAAATAACTTACTAAATAGTTATCTAATACAATCCTATGTCTACCTCTTAGCAGATTTGGGATGCTAGTTTATTCTCAAACCATCTACTTTCTCTAAGAGAGTTTCTTTAAGAGGGTTTCTTTAATCATATCTGTCTGCTAGTCAGACCAGTTTTGCAAACCAGAGATCCATAGAACACAAATAACATGGGGGTATATTCCGAGTCTCATATTCTACAATCGCAGCTAGTTTTACCCAACATTAGTAGAGGATAATGTCCTGATCCCCTGAGAATTACTTATTATAGATGTACTTATCCTGAACCTTTTCATCTTTACCCACAATTTGGGGCTTGAAAGGATCTTAAGCAGGACAGTAATTTGCAACCCTGCTTTGTGCAACCATTGGGTATTTTCTGATGATCAAGTGGTATCACAAAATTCTCAAAATAATATTAACTTTAATTCACTTTAAAAAATAAATATATACCACATAATACTTCTGGTTGGAACTGGTAAAGATGGGAGCAGGTGCATGAACTCAAATAAACAAGGACTGAAACTCCCAAAAGGTCAGAAATAATTATCTATTGAGTCTAGTCCATTCCCCTGATTTAAGGCAGGGCTGTGTTTTTTAGGTGGATCATGGGGATTCTTATGGTCCCCGGAGTCAAGGTAGGTTCTTAATTATCAGCACTAGTCCATAATCTTATCTTATCACATTAGCCAAGTAAAAAGTTTTAATTTTGGACTTCTGAGCAACATTTTTCTATCCATTGTAACAAAGAATAAAAGAAAAAAGCAGTTCAGCAAAACTAACAAACATATCAGCTTAGTTAATATATACATAGTGTATGTAGTATTCCACATCCATAATCGCTTGCTTCTGCAAATAAGGGAGGGAGGTGCATTTTCTCATCTTTTCTTAAAGGACAAAATTTAACATTATTATATGAAATTCAGGTATTTGTTGGTCTTGTTTAATTATTGCGATCATTGCCTCCATTTTCCTAATTTTTCCCACTTCATAGTGTTTCAATTCATATGTCTTCTTATGTTTTTTAAAAATTCTTCATAGTTTCTTCATGTCATAATAAAAATTCCATTACATTCATGTTTCTGTATCAGTGAAATTATGAGGCCAGTCCCTCTGCCTGCATTCATGTCTTACAGTGTTTTTACCCATTCTCCAGTTGATGGACATCCACTTTGTTCCAGTTATTTGCTATCACAGAAAGTACTGCTATGAATAAATTTTTGGTGTATGAATCTTTCTGTCTTTGACCTTATTTTGGAGTATATGCATAGACTTGGGATCTCTGGATCAGAGAGTCACTGTCTTAGTGTAATTCCAAATTGTTATCCAGAATGGTTAGACCCACTGACAGCTCCACTAATATTATATTAATATGCCTGTCTTGAACATTAACTATGCCCATCTTTTGTGACCATCTTTGCGAATTTAAGCAACATTTTTAAAAGGCTCCCCCTACCATCATCTACTAACTTGAGAATGTTGCTCAAATAGATTGTTGAAGCAATATGTATTATTTTTTAGTTATTCTACCTGTGCTGAGGTAGAATTAGCAATGGGGGGCAGATATGGAACCAGAAGACCTGGATTCAAATCTTAACTCAGGTTCTTATTTTATTGCCTTGTGATTATGGAGAAGTTGCCTACTTAACTTAGTTGAGTTTATTTCCTCATTTGCAGAGACTTTCAACAAAATTCAACAAACATTTATTATTTACTATGTTCAAAGCACTATGCTTGATATAGAGGATGCAAAAATGAAAACCAACATAATTTGGAGAGTGCTTACTTCTAATAGGTAGAGAAGATATGTATACAATTTGTGCTATAGAACTACTAGTGTGATCTTGGACAAGTCTTTCTTATTTTTAAATGTTTTTAATTGATATTTTATGTTTCTTCCACCACCGTAGTTTGTTTCCCATGTGTCCCTCTTCCTCCCTGAGAGCTATACTACAGATCAAATAGGTTTTTTTTAAGAGAGAAAAAAAAAGTCAGCCTAACTGATCATTACATTGAAAAAGCTTGAAATCATTTGCAATGTGTAACAACTATGGACCTCCCACTTCCACGAAGGAGTAGGTTGGTAGTATCTTCTCATGTTTCTTTCAAGTCCTGCTTGATCTTTATAATTTTTGTTACATTTACTTTTGATTTTTTGTTTTGTTCTTTCCATTTACATTGTTGTAGTCACTGTGTATATTGTTTTGTTGATTTTGTTTACTTTACCCTGCATCAGTTCATATAGCTCTTTCCATGCTCATCTTTTTTCATCACACATCATTTCTTAGAGCACAGTAACATTTCATTGCCTTTGTGTATCATAATTAGTTTAGCTATTCCCCATCGTTAGGCATCTACTTTATTTTAAATTCTTAGCTATAACAAAAAGTGCTGCTATAAATACTTTGTTGTGTGTGGGGTATATGGCATATATCAGTGGCTTTGGACAAATTTCTCAAACTCCCTGGGCTTTAATTTTCTCAGCTATAAAATAAGGTCACTGATAATGGATGGTTTCTAATATTCCTTCTAATTCTCAATCCTATGAACCTAAGTTGGCATAGATATATGCTTAAAACGGGTAAAATAAAATGACATGAGAGATTTGGGGAGGGGAAGGAACCATCTCCAGCCCGGGATCAGGGATGATATTGTAAGATGTGACATCTAACCAGGGTTGTTGTGCAGAAAGCATTTAAACTGTTAGGCGTTATATAAATGTGAGTCAGTAGTGTTATTATTGATGTGTCATTTGAATTTGTAATTTGGTTAAAATGCCATTTCTGTAAACAATCTCCTTCACTTTGTAGACTATATCAAACCTAACTGGTTATAATATTCATGGGATTTTCTAGGTTTTGTGATTTTTTTTTAATTGGTGGTAGTTATTAAACCATTACATGTAGTTAACCTACAAAGAGACTTAATCCCTGCCTTTTTATAATTGTCTGGTGTTTTTGAAAGACATTTGTTTCGTTTGTTTTAGTGATGTCCTTGCATTGCCCATTTTTAAACAAGAAGAGTCAAGTTTGCCACCTGATGATGAGAATAAAATTCTGCCTTTCCAGTATGTGCTTTGTGCTGCTACCTCTCCTGCAGTGAAGCTCCATGATGAAACACTCACATATCTCAATCAAGGTGACGTACTTCTTTTGTCATTAATATTACTGAGCTCCTCTGCATTTATGTCATTGTACAAGACCAATTTAACTTTCTCCGAAGATGGTTGTTGTGACTGGTTCTACTGAAAGGTTACCTCCAAGGATCTTTTGAGTTATAATGACAATCTCATTCTTTCCAATAACACATAGAAAGAATTAATGGTTTTATATTTCTGGTTTCTCCCAACTGTTTATCCTTCTTGTTTCTAATCCAGTTTCATTTTCCCCTCAAGTTAGTGATCACATTGATCACAGAACACTTTATTTTTGTGATCATAATTAAAATCAGTTGAAAATTTACTTTTTATAACTTTCAAGTTTATTTTTGATGAGCTGTTGGCTTCGCTTTTAAACATGTAATCTTTATTTCCTCTAGGTCAGTCTTATGAAATCCAGATGCTGGACAACAGGAATGTTGGAGAACTTCCAGAAATCAATGGCAAGTTGGTGAAGGTAAAGGAAAAAGAATAAACCACCTGCTTACACAATTTTCTCTCTGCCCTTTTTGAGACAATAAATTTTATAGTCTCCTGTATACTCCCACCTACCACCATTTGCTGACTAGATATGCTGATCTCAGGAAGCCAAGATGAAGCCCTTTGAGTCCCACTGATATTTCAGCAATAGACATCTCTACCCACTTACTCTGTGTTTAATGTGATTAGTGAAGGTCCAGGTGCTATTTGAAAAATCTCAGAAAACCTTAGATCATCTTCAGTGTTGGTCTCCTGGGCTTAATGTAATATGAACTGCAGCTGGGGGGCAACTAGGTGGTGCAGTGGATAAAGCACTGGCCCTGGATTCAGGAGGACCTGAGTTCAAATCCAGCCTCAGACACTTGACACTTACTATCTGTGTGACACAGGGCAAGTCACTTAACCCTCATTGCCTTGCCCTAAAAAAAGAAAAAGAAAAAAAAAATGAACTGCAGCCATGAAAGCAAGCAACTTCTCTGAGAGCTTTAAAAGCAGCCACAAGGTTTCCTTTCCCCACTGGATATTTGGTAAAGCAACAGGGTAAATAGAAGTTATTGCTACTATGATAGCAGCTGTAACTGGAACTTTTTTTATGTTGGGTCTTTTCAGTTATGTGTGACTTCATGATGCTATTTAGGGTTTTCTTGGCAAGGATGCTGGAGTGGTTTGCCATTTCCTTCTCTGGCTCATTTCATAGATGAGGAAACTAAGGCAAACAGGTTTGAGTGACTTGTCCAGGGTCACACTGCTAATAAGTGTATAAGGTCAGATTTGAGCTCAGGAAGATGAGTCTGTCTGACTCCAGACCCAGCATCCTCTCCACTCTGCCACCTAGCCACCCATATCTAGAGGTGGGGTTGGAATCCATGTTGTATTTCTATTCATGTTGTGAAATGTGACAGAAAAGAAGCATGATGCAATAGGATCTGTGTCTACCTTTTACGCTTATTTAGTTGTGATATGTCACTTTGTATGGAATGGCATATTTTTCATATGTGTTGGTAAATTTGGGCCAATTGTAGCATATGATTAGTAGAAAAAAAGGGAAAAAAATGTTTAGGATAGCGATCCCTGATGCTTCTCTGGCCTCAGAATTAATACTTTGAGTCAAGTTTCAAATTATGGGTATCGCTGCTATAACAGTTAGGAAATCTGGGTCATTGAACAGGTTTCTAGTGATATAGGGCTTTTTGGGCGGACCTTAGACTGGAATATTGATGCTCAAAAGAAGAACATAAAGTTGAAGTCCAGCAACAGACTTCGGCTAACCTCTGTTAATTTTGTTTTGTTATCACTGACGTGCTTGTCAGAACAGCCAGGAAGGAGCAGCACCTTTATCAAATATAGTATTTAGAGCTAGAAAGGATGTTAAAGAACATCTAATCCAACCCTTTCATTTTACAGATGAGGAAACTGAGGCCCAGAGAGATTAAATTAAATGACTTGTCCACACAGCAGAGTGGAGATTTGAACTCGGGTCCTCTGACTCCACATCTAGTTCTTGTGCCCAGTACAGCAGAACTACTTTTCCTAGGTCATAGAACTTTAGAGCCGGTGAGACCTTAGAAGTCATACCTCCTTGGTAATACTGCTAACCTTGGAGGATGCATATATCCTGTTATTAATTCTTTTTGCCTTTTCTTTCCAGAGTATATTTCGAGTGGTATTCCATGACAGACGACTGCAGTACACTGAGCATCAGCAGCTTGAGGGCTGGAGATGGAACAGGCCAGGGGATAGAATCCTTGATATAGGTGAATTGGGAGAATGTGCTATTGAGGGAGTGCATTTAGCTCCAACAGAGGAATGGTTTTCTTTGACTGTGATTTCAGAATACTTCATGAATTTGCTAAGCCTTGAAACTGGAAGTTATGATTTTAAATAGTGTGAAAAAACAAACTAGTCTTGAAATAGAAGTTGATATTTTAAAATCTTATTTGTATGTAATAATTGCACTCTATTTCAGAGAGATGCTAGGAGCTTCCTAGATTTCAAGCTGTATAAGGGCAAGGTTTATGACTAATCTTCTTATTAATCACTGAACAAGCATTGGGTACCTACCAAGTACCAGGCACTGTGCTGAGTGCTTTGGAACAGACACAGCTTATCAAGTATCCTTTCCCTCAGGGAGCCTCTTTTCTAACATGTGCCCAAAGAATATGTACAGAATGGATAGAAAATAAAACAAAGTAACTTTAGTGTGGATGAGAACTAGCTGCTCAGGGGACCAGAAGAGGCCTCATGGAGGAGGGGGTCCTTGAGGTGAACTGTACAGGAACCTGGTGATTCTAGCTGAAAAAGGCATGTATTCCTGACCAGGGGATCAGCCTGTACTAAAGGGGTGGTGTTAGGAAATGGAATGCCATGTGTAAGGGACAACAGGAAAGTCATTTTGGCTGGACCAAAGAATGTTCCTGAAGTGTTGAATACGTAACAAGCCTGGAGAGGTTATTTGTTGCCTTTGAAGAGTTAAATGCCAAACAGAGGGTATTGTTTTTAGGTATAATAGGGAGCCACTGGAATTTATGGAATAGTGAGTGATAGTGTCAAAAACAGTAAGCATCTTGTACATAGACAAAAATGTGTGTTGAGTTGAATTTATTTAAATGAATAGCACTAAAAAAATAGATCAGATTTCATCTCTCTGTTCCTCCTGCAACTTCCAAGGATGAGACAGGTTGGATTACTCTTCAGAAAAAGGCAGGTGAGGGGAGAATCATCAGGGATGCTCTTTTTTTTTTTTTTAAGTATTTTATTATTTTCCAGTTACATATAAGGATAGTTTTCAGCCTTTGTTTTCATAGGATTTTTAGTTCCCAATTTTTCTCCCACCCTCCCTTCCCTCCCTCTTCCCCAATATGGAAAGCAATCTGATATAGGTTATATATGTACAATCACATTAAATATATTTCTACATTAGTCATCTTGTGAAAGAAGATTCAGAGCACAAGGGGAAAACCTCAAAAAAGAAGGGAAAAAAACAGCCCAAAAGTAGAAACAGTTTGGTTCAATCTGCATTCATAATCCACGGTTCTTTTTTTCTGGATGTTGAGAACATTTTCTATCATGAGTTCTTTGAAATTGTTTTGGATCGTTGCACTGCTGAGAAGAGCCAAGTCTATCACCATTGTTCATCCCACAATGTTGCTGTTACTGTGTACAGTGTTCTCCTGGTTCTGCTCCTCTCAGTCAGCATCAGTTCATGTAAGTCCTTCCAGGTTTCTCTGAACTCCTGGTCATCGTTTCTTACAACACAATAGTATTCTGTTACATTCATATACCACAATTTGTTTAGCCATTCCCAAATTACTGGGCATTCCCTCGATTTCCAATTCTTTGCCACCACAAAGAGAGCTGCTATAAATATTTTTGTACATGTGGGTCCTTTTCCCTCATCTATGATCTCTTTAGGGATGCTCTTCTACTCTTTTTTAAGGGTTACTTGAAGTTCTCATATGGCTACAAGGTGACATAGCTAGAGTGAGTCCCGTTATTTAGTTTTACCAGGTGTAACACATAATTTTATTTTCTTTTTAAAATGTTTTTTCTTGGTTAACAAGCATACATTTTCTCTCTTTCTTATGTCTTCACACACACACACACACACACACACACACACACACACACACACACACACACCCCAAAAAAGAAAAATGAAAAGAAACAAAACCATTGTAACACATATTTGTAGAAGTGGTTTTGATAACATTAAAAGAAAAAATAAATATTCTAGAAAAGAAATTGTGATGAAGGGGATCGAAGATATAGTCCTATTTCATTATATTATATGGTATATTCATGTTTATATTTATAGTTAAATAAAAACAAATTCCAACATTAGCTATGTCAAGAAATTTGTATCTCATTCTACAGCATGAGTCCATCATATGCCTCTGTCTTAGGAGATAAAAGATCCTCATGGTTGGACATTGCATCTATCAAACTTAAGTCTTTCAAAGTTAGTTACTTTTACAGTGTTGTTGTTATTATGTAAATTGTTCTGGTTCTACTCACTTCACTTTGGATTAGTTCATAGAAATCTTCCCAGGTTTCTCTGAAACCATCCCATTTATCTTTTATTATGATACAGTAGATCTCTGTTAATTTCATGTACCATAATTTGTTCAGCTGTTCCCTAATTGATGGGCAACCCTTTAATTTTCCATTCTTTTCTAGTACTGTATGGGTCAAATTTAATATGGGATCTCTTCCACACTGGCCCCTCCCCAATTGTTTTTCCCCGACTGATAAGAAACAAGATTATAAAAAGCCTCTTTTCAGCTAAACAAAAAATAACAGGGTTTATTGATGAGAACAAATTTAGAAATAAGGACAAAGAAAAGTAGGACATATGACCTGTGAACTCTCCCGCCAGACTCAGCTGCTGTGCATTTAACTCTCTCTATGCCCCTGCACGTCCTCATTTAGCTTTCTTGCCTGCCATCATGAACTCTCTCTCTTCTCGTCTCCTCCTGTCTCTTCCTGTCTCTTCCTGTCTCCTCCTGTCTCCTCCTGTCTCCTCCTGTTTCCTCCTGTCTCCTCCTGTCTCCTCCTGTCTCCTCCTGTCTCCTCCTGTCTCCCCCGGTCTCCTCCTGTCTCCTCCTGTCTCCTCCGGTCTCCTCCGGTCTCCTCCGGTCTCCTCCCGTCTCCTCCGGTCTCCTCCTCTCTACTCTCCACATGTCTCCTCCCATCTCCTCCCGACTCCTCCCCCCTCTTCTCTACCCCCCAGAATAAAAAACTCTTCTCTCACAGGAAACCAGGGCTGACTACCCACATACCCCAAGCTAATTCGCTGGCACCCCTAGGGGCAGTGTCCAAGGCCGGCTGGGGCACGGGGTTTCCTTGCACACCCTGGCTTGCCTGGAGGGAGCTGGGCCTCGGGTTTTCCGTGCTGGGTGGAGGGAACTGTGCAGGGCATGCCTGAGGCTTTCTATTTTAGCCAAAGATGGGGTCCCCCAAATCACAATAACTCTTAGAGTACAAAAGAAGCTTTTGTAAATATTTTTCTTTTTTCTTAGCTCTCTTTGGAGGGCATAGACCTAGTAGTGGTATCACTGTCAAAGGACATTCATAATTGAGTAATTATGGGGCATACTTGGAAACTGCTTTAGTAGTATCTTTTTCCCCCTCCATCTCCTCCAGTGTTTGTCATTTCTGTTTTTCATCAACTTTACCGATCTTTTAGGTGTGAGGTAGAACCTCAGAGTTACTTTAATTTGTATTTCTCTTTTTCTTAAGAGTATATTTGAATTGGAACTTTTTTTCATATGGCTACTGATAGCTTATATTCTTTCAGAAACTATTCATATCCATTGACCATTATTAATTAGGAAATTATTTACCTTAAAATATGAATCAGTTCCTTAAATGTCTTGAAAATAAGGCTTTTTAAAAGAAAAACTTTCTGGGCAAATCACTTCACCCTGTTTGCTTCAGTTTTCTCATCTGTAAAATGAACTGGAGAAAGAAATGGCAAACCACCCCAGTATCTTTGCCAAGAAAACCTCAAATGGAGTCACAAAGAGTTGGACACAATTGAAATTACTAAACAAAAACATAAAGATTATAAAAGATTATAGGGGGTGGCTGGGTGGCGCAGTGGATAAAGCACTGGCCCTGGATTCAGGAGTTCCTGAGTTCAAATCCGGCCTCAGACACTTGACACTTACTGGCTGTGTGACCCTGGGCAAGTCACTTAACCCCCATTGCCCCGCCAAAAAAATTTAATTAATTTAAATAAATATTTTTTTTAAAAAAAGATTATGCAACTAAGGAGGAAGAGGGACATCACTTGAATTTCATTTTCATCTAACCTGGTCAGTAGAGTGCCCTTTTTTGAATGCACAATTTAGTCTAACAGTACATTGGATTCAACAGAGAGCAGGAGGAAATAGAGAGGAGAGAGGGGGCAGTACGACAGGGAGAGTGTGTCATGATGGTAGTTCATAAGAACCTGTGATTGATGTCAGGATAAAAGGAAGTGAGATGGGAGCACACAGATATAGGGTGAGCCAAAAGTCATGAAAGGGTCTGATGTCTTAATAACTTTTAAAAAAGTATTTGTTCTCTATTTCCTATATGTACACATAGATATTTTTTCCTATATATACTGTATATGATGTTATGGTATTATAAATTAAAAACAAAAAAGAAAGGAGTTATTAAATATTGAAACCCCTTTGTGACTTCGTGACTTATGGCCCACCCACCCTGTAGTAATTGTCTGAGGCCAGATTTCACAAAGATTAGTCTTCCTGATTCCACACCTGGCACTCTATCTACCCAGCTGCCCTTTACTTTGTGTGCCTAGATAATTTGACGTTAAGTTTCTGTTCTCTTAATCTCAATTTCTTTCTAATATATCACCTCCCCCTTTTTAAAATTTTCATCAAAACAACAAAACCACTCCTAGATCCTTTGTCTAAACTACCATTATTACCTTAACTAACATTAGAGTTCTGAAGGAACATGTTTCTTTAATTCCTATTAGAATGTAAGCACTTTGTCCTTTCATAGTTCCTTCCAGTTGTTCAAATATATTTACCTTTTTATGTTTCTCTTGATTCCTGTTTTTGCATTCAAAGTTTCTTTTAATCAAGAATGATTATATGTTCTCTATTTCATTAAAGGACTATTTCTTCCTCTGTAGAATTACTAGTTTTCCTGGATAAGTTATTTTTGGTTATAAGCCTCTATCTTTGGCCTGTTGAAATATCATACTCCAAGCTCTCCTTTCCTTTATAGTAGTATCATGTCTCCTCTCCTTGCTTTTATAGTGGTATCATACGTTGTATAATCCTGAAAATGGCTCCTGAGTACTTAAACCCTTTTATTCTGGCTGCTTTCAGTATTTTTTCTTTGACCTAGAAGCTCTAAATTTTGATTATGACATTCCTTGGAATTTTCATTTTGTGGGTTTCTTTTAGGAGATGACTGGTGGGTTCTTTCTATTTGTATGCTACCTTCTAATGCACCAGAGCAGTTTTCATTCGTGATTTCTTGAAATATGACATCCAGGCCATTTTTTTTGGTTGTGGTTTTCATATAAACTGATGATTTGTTGATTTTTTTTTTCTCCTAGACCTGTTTTCCAGCTCATTTGTTTTTGGGGTTTTTTGTTTTTTGTTTTTTTTGGTTTTTTAGTGAGGCAATTGGGGTTAAGTGACTTGCCCAGGGTCACACAGCTAGTAAGTGTTAAGTGTCTGAGGCCGGATCTGAACTCAGGTACTCCTGACTCCAGGGCCGGTGCTCTATCCACTGCGCCACCTAGCTGCCCCCTCATTTGTTTTTGATATAAAATACTCTATATTTTCTTCTTATTTTCTTTTTTTTTAGATTTCTTCTTGTTTCTTGAAATCATTAACTTCTCTTTGTTACATTCTAATTTTCTTTTTAATTTGAGTAAGATTTTATACCTCTTGTTAATTATCTCTCCAAATCTTTCCTCAAGTGCTTACTTAAGATATTTCATTTCATTTATGATAGGGTTTTTTAACTCTTGCCTAATTTCTTCATTCTAGTTGACCTTGTGGCCAGACTAATTTTATTTTAAGTTTTGCTTACAGATATTATAAAGCTATTCTTTTCTTCTATGTTTATATCTTAGGCATCTCTGACTCCATAACAGTCCTTTATTTTGGCCCATCTTTTTTGTTTATTATGCTTTATAGTCTTGTTGCCCAAATTGGGGCTTTGTGTTAGAACCAGAGTGCACAATTGTGGAGTGAAGGTCATGCCTTATTTGGTCCTGAACCTTATTCTCTGGGGTCCTCCTGCTATTTTTTCCTGGGTACTGAGTACTGTTTTCTCCAAGGATCTTCTGAGTAGCTCAGGCCAGGAACCTCCAAACTTTGAGCATGCCTCAGTGGTCTGAGGTCTGTTTTCTAGTCTTGAGTTTAACAAGCTCCAGAACCTGCTTTTAGGTTGAGTAACACAACTGCTGATTTGCCCCTAATTAGAGCTTCAGGAGACTACTGGTGGCCCCATTCCTTTGACAGCTATCTAGAAGGCTTTGTAAGTTCAGAGAGACAGAATTCCATGTTCACCCTTGTGAGTTCCTTGCCCTGGTTGTTTAACTGCAGGCCTAGGTCAGGTCAGTGGGCTGAATCCATAGTCCCCATCCTAGGTCAGAGCCCAGAGCTGCTGCTTGTTTCTTTTCCTGTTGCTTGCCCAGAAGATGGTCTCAGTCAGATCTGATCTTCAACCCAACTCCAGGATCAGAGCCATACAGTTACAGGCTAGCTCCTGTCCTACTCCTTGCAAGGTATACAGTGTTAGGCCATGTCTATGTTGGATCTGTGACCATACTCCTTGCCCTGGTACACAGCCCCACAAAACGCTGTACTGGAAGGTTTTTCATGGGTCTTCCTGGTTCCTCCCTCATGCTCACACACCTTTGGCTGTCTCTCTATACTGAAACAGACTGGAAAGATGACTCATTGTGCTTTCTCTCTGGATTTTTTTATCATAACCCAGTTTGCTGCTCTTCCATGGCCTTTTCTGGAATGGTTTGGTGGGAGAATGCTTAGTTAATTTGCTTTCCCCAACTCTTCCCATCTTTGCCAGTCTCCTGTATATCTTTCTCTCTTTCCTTCTTTCTTTCTCTCTTTCCTTCTTTCTTTCTTTCCCTTCCTTCCTTCTTTCTTTCTTTCTTTCTTTTTTTCTTTCTTTCAGGGCAATGAGGGTTAAGTGACTTGCCCAGGGTCACACAGCTAGTAAGTGTCAAGTGTCTGAGGCTGGATTTGAACTCAGGTCCTCCTGAATCCAGGGTGGGTGCTTTATCCACTGCACCACCTAGCTTCCCCCTCCTGTATATTTTTCTAAATTTGCTGCCTTTCCAGGAACACTAGTCTAGCAATTGAAATCCCACTGCTGCCAGGTACCATATGGGGAAAATCCAGCCCTGATCCTATGGCTGACCTTATTTAGCTTCCTGAGAATTCTAACTCCATCTTAGATCTGATCCAAGAAAGCTTTTGTCTTTGATTCCATGCTGTTTCCCCACTACCAAAAATTACTGTGTGTGTGTGTGTGTGTGTGTGTGTGTGTGTGAGAGAGAGAGAGAGAGATTACTTACCTGTGTTATAGCTTCCTCTAGTAGAATATAAACTCCTTTAAGGCAGGGAATATTCCATTTTTTTGTTTTCTTGTCCTATCATCTGCTACAGTGTCTAATAAATGCTAAGTGAATTTTACCTAATTAATGTTTTGAATCTTTCTCTGCTCTTTGTATCCTACCTAACAGCACTGTGCTTCCTGGACCAGATTGATCCCTGGGTTAAGAGATCTGCCTTAGGGGGCAGCTAGGTGGCGCAGTGGATAAAGCACTGGCCTTGGATTCAGGAGTACCTGAGTTCAAATCCAGCCTCAGACACTTGACACTTAACTAGCTGTGTGACCCTGGGCAAGTCACTTAACCCCCATTGCCCTGCAAAAATTAAAAAAAAAAAAAAAACAAAAAAAAAAAACAAAACAAGAGATCTGCCTTAGACACTCAAAGTGTACTTTCAGAGCTCACCTGAAAACAGCTTTCTCAGAATACCTTTGTTCTGTCTATAGCCATTCATCCATATATATACATCCATCCATATATACACACACACACACACACACACACACACACACACACACACATATGTATGTGTGTATGTATAAACTTCAGTGCCTCTCAATCACCTTTAGGATGAAATACAAAAACCTCCATTGGGCATTCAAGTCTTCTTGCATCTTACACCCTACCATGTACTTTTTTTTTTTTTGGCAGGGCAGTGGGGGTTAAGTAACTTGCCCAGGGTCACACAACTAGTAAGTGTCAAGTGTCTGAGGCCAGATTTGAACTCAGGTCCTCCTGAATTCAGGGCTGGTGCTCTATCCACTGCACCACCTAGCTGCCCCCTTTACCATGTACTTTTTTTTTTTTTTTAGTGAGGCAATTGGGGTTAAGTGACTTGCCCAGGGTCACACAGCTAGTAAGTGTCAAGTGTCTGAGGCCAGATTTGAACTCAGGTACTCCTGACTCCAGGGCCGGTGCTTTATCCACTGTGCCACCTAGCCGCTCCCCACCATGTACTTTTTAATCCAGTGGCACTGGCCTCTCTTCTGTCCCCTGAACAACACATTCTATATTTCAGCCCTGGGCAATTTTTCTGGCTCTCTAATTCCTGAAATGGTTCCCGTCTCTACCTATTCGCTTCCTTTAAGTTCCAACTAAAAGCCCATCTTACACAGGAATCTTTCCCAATTCTTAATTCGAGTGCCTTCTCTTCATGAATTATTTCCTTTTTATCCTGAATATAGCTTGTTTGTACATATTTGTTTGCTTATTATCTCCCCATTTGATTGTGAACTCCTTAAGAGTAGGGACTGTCTTTTGCCTTTCTTTGTATTTGTATCCTTTGCTCTTAGAGCAGTGCCTGGCACATAGTAGGTGCTTAATAAATACTTATTGACTGACTGACTCCCTACCTTCAAAGGTCCTTGACCTGCTTCTTTTTGACTATACTGTAGCTTTTTCTGGAGAACCCCCAGCTCTTAATTTTCCCTAAACAGAGTTATGGGCTACATATGCATCCTATCTCAGGTCATTCTAATGCTTGCTTCTTTGGAAGAGATCCCATTTCTATTGCCTGTGGTCTTCTAAGTGACTTTTTGCGTGTAGTTCTGGGGTGGAAGAAATCACTTATTGTTTATTAGTATTTTAATCATTATTCTGTCTGTTAAATTTCACTGGTTTTTCTGGAGTAGGTATATGGGGAAATAGCACTTATCTTCCTGTTCAGCCATCCACTTTGAATTTATACATAAGAAACTCATGCTTATATAGTCTCAAAAAAGAAAGATGGGGGCAGCTAGATGGTGCAGTGGATAGAGCACCAGCCCTGGATTCAGGAGTACCTGAGTTCAAATCCAGCCTCAGACACTTAATACTTATTAACTGTGTGACCCTGGGCAAGTCACTTAATCCCAATTGCCTCACTAAAAAAGAAAATCAAAACAAAAAAGAAAGACGAATGATATGGATCCTTAAACCAAAGACTGAAAAAGAAGACTGTAAGCCAAGTATAATGCTCAGAAAGGGAATACAACATCAGCAAAGTACATTAGCAAAATCATCTTTCATAACCATGTGGGATTTATAACTGATAGGATAGTTAAGTATAATAAGAAAAAAATAACATCAATCTATCTGATAAAGACTATATAATTATATTAGTAGGCATAGCAATAGACTGATAAAATAGTGATCAGTTAGTGTTTATTAACACAGGAGTAGAAAACTCTTTAATATGATAAAAAGCATATATTCAGAACCATATACTTAGCTTTTGTGCAGTAGAAAAACACTAAAAACAGTTCCATTAAAATGCAGTTATCGGGGCAGCTAGATGGCGCAGTGGATAGAGCACCGGCCCTGGAGTCAGGAGTACCTGAGTTCAGATCCGGCCTCAGACACTTAACACTAGCTGTGTGACCCTGGGCAAGTCACTTAACCCCAACTGCCTCACTTAAAAAAAAATGCAGTTATCCACACATAATAACACTGTTGTTTGAGATAGTTTTTATAAATTTTAAGCAGTAGCAATAAAGTACAAGAACTAAAGGAATAAACATTAGCAACTAAGTTTAATTACTTCTGTTTATAGATTCCATGATTATATACCTTTAGAAAACTTAAGACAGTGAAAAAAATTAATAGGTGTAATAAATGATGTTAGTAGAGTAAAGGGATATAGAACACATCCTACAAAAATCATCTTAATTTCTCTATTTATCTAGTGAGAATCAAGGAATATCAATAGAGAAATACCTTTCATAACCACAACAAAATGCACCAAAACATTTAGGCATTAAAAGAGGCATATAAGAGACGCAGAGAGAACGTAAAAATTGTTTTTAAGAGAAATCAAAGAATAACTAAAGAAATGGAATATCTGCTACTCATCATTAGGTCAAATAAATTTTTTTTTTTGGTGAGGCCATTGGGGTTAAGTGATTTGCCAGCACACAGCCAGCAAGTGTCAAGTGTCTGAGGCCGGTTCTGAACTCAGGTCCTCCTGACTCCAGGGCCAGTACTCCATCCATTGCGCCACCCAGCTGCCCCAGGTCAAATAAATATTATTCAAAAAAAGATCAGTACTTTCCAAGATAATCTACAGATTTAATGCAATATCAATAAACTAGTTCGTAGTAATAGAGTCATAACAAAGTTCATAGAGAAAAGCAGATGGAAAAATATCAATAAGAAGTATGAAAAAGAAAATTGGCTTGCTGGACTTGCTCTTCCAGATTTCAAAATGTACTACCAAATAGTTATTTTTCTTAAACACACACACACACACACACACACACACACACACTACATTCTCTGTTCTTTCGTTGCAGAAAAGGGAATAGGAAAACTAGTATATTTAAGAATGTAGTATTTGATAAACTCATAACACTGATGAATGGAATCAATAAGTCAAAGTGGTAGAGAAAATTTGATGACTATATGTGAAAAAAAGATTATCTGAATAGATACTTAACACTTTATACCACAATAAACTCTTAACAGGATTAGCAATGAAGATTTCCCAAAAAAAATCACCCCCAAAACCTAGAAGAAAATATTTTTGGCTTAGCTATAGAAGAAATACTTCATTTAATCAATCTAACATGGAAGATAACATTGTAGACAGAATCAGCGGATTAAATTTTACAAAAGTAAAAGGATTCTGTATAATAAAAAGCACTACCTCTAAAAGAAAAGAAGGAGATTGGGGAAAATATTTGTGATAAGTATAATGATAATGAAGATCTGACATCCAGAATCTCTAAGAAATTGAGTCATAAGTTATAATAAATATACTTCAGTGAAATAATTGTAAAAACTCTGAACATACAAGTTTTGAAAAAGTGTAAACTCTTAGTAATGACATGAAAAGATGTGCAAGTTCCCTGATCAGAGAAATGCTGAACAAGACAGCCTTAAAGTACCACATTATACTCTCTAGAATGGCAAAAAATATTTTTTTTAATTATAAAATTCAAATCTATGGGAAAACTTTCTATTGCATTTTGGTAAGATTGTAGATTTCTGCAAATTTTCTGGAGAAAAATACTTCAACATATAATACAAGTCAGAGAACTGATGATACTCTGACCTACAGATTTAATTTCTGGAACTTGATCTCAAAACTATTATGAATAGAAAAAAAAAATATATATATATATATCATTTGAGTGAAGAAATGCTGAAAAATTGATGATATACAAATGTAAAATAATATAGTGTTATAAAAATAAGTACAAAGAACATAAAGGAGTATAGACATAAGATGATCCAAAGTACAATCATCAGAACCAGAACAGGATTCATATTGACAACTGTATTTGGACATATACAAAATATGGCCATTTAGCAAAATTTAATTCAGAGAAATTTGCAAGTAGACACTTGTCTCTATTGATTAATATTTTTATAGTTAAAAATTAATACACAACACAGATAAAAACAGAAATAATGTGGAATAGGAATTTTTCCCTATCATGTCTAGTGATCTTGAGACAGTGACCATTACATTTTCTTGTTCGCTTCTTAATACACTCTAAATTTATATAATTGTACAATTACATATGTAGTGATAATTATGTGCAACTTGTAATATATTTCTATCTTTGATTAATATAGTGAATTTATTCCTTTGTGAAGGGAGGAGATAAGAGGAAGAGGAAGATGATATATTTTGGTATTGAACAACTAAATGCTACTAGGTTTAAATGAGTAATTGTCATATAGGTAACACAATTATTTACAGCGAAACACTTCTGGAACCCACTTAGTTACTATCCCTGGCTTTACACTGGGTTGTTGCTCTATGGTTGTATTGTTAAGTAGTAAAGTTCAATCCATATCTTTCTAATAACTAAATATTATGGGGAATGAAATCCAGGGCTTTACTGAAGCATACCATATAGTACTTTGTCTGTTGTACCTGTCACCTAATTCTAGATGAAGAACTCTCTGCAGTAGCATGAAACTGTGTAATATATTTATACAATGCTTTTTGGTTTTTCTGACTCTTTGTACAAAGGACCCTCCTTTAGGTGTCTGAAATGCCATTGATTGATTCAGTAACTTGGATACATTGTGGTTGTAGATAGTTTTCACTTGGGTCAAAACTAAAATTAAGATGTAATAAGTCAGCTGAGTGGCATTTTGGCAAATTGGAACAGAGCTGTTAAAATGATTTAGTTTTAAGCCTTTGAAATTTAAAAAAAAAGAAATAAAGAAAAGAAACCAAATACACCCAAAGTCAGACCAAAGGAAAAGTGCTTAGGAGTGATATTAAATGAGTAAGTCATTTTTCTAGTACTGTTAATTTTACTGAAATAATCATTTTTTTTTAACCCAAAAAGAGATTTAAGACTTAACCAGTTTCATGCTAACTCTGGACAAGAACATGAAAATGAGTGGTTTTTCTTTTAAGCCTAGTAGCATTCAACTGCTTGATAACTAGTATTTTATCTTTCAGATATTCCAGTGTCTGTAGGTATAATTGACCCTAGGGCAAATCCAACACAACTGAATACTGTGGAGTTCCTCTGGGACCCTACAAAGAGGACATCAGTGTTTATTCAGGTAAAAGGATGTGGTGTCCAGTATAAAACAGGTTGCTTGTTTTGCCAAATAAGGAATAGCACATGATAAAGATAAAACCCCTTAGAGAGGCTCCCAACTGACTCAAGTAAAAACTTCTCAGCATGTGTCTTAGAGCCCCTTTGAATGAGTGAATGAAAAAGCATTTACTAAGGACTTAATACATGCTAAGC
This sequence comes from Dromiciops gliroides, assembly GCF_019393635.1. Classification (NCBI taxonomy): domain Eukaryota; kingdom Metazoa; phylum Chordata; class Mammalia; order Microbiotheria; family Microbiotheriidae; genus Dromiciops; species Dromiciops gliroides. Next base: position 217,893,205 of record NC_057865.1, on the reverse strand, counting down.
ACTGTGCTACATGCTACATATATAAATAGAAAAGGTAAGATAGTTTCTGCTCTCAAGGTTCTTATACTGTAATGAGGAGAGAGAAAACAGGTTAAAGAGTTCATTTGCATTGCATATGGAAAAGCCTGAAAGGCCTGCAGGTTTGGTGACAGAGCAGATGGCAAGGTCCAGGGGTCCTTAGGATGCATTAGACCGCATGCCAAGGGGTCTGGAGGGTATAGCACATCATATCAGTAAGTCCTGATGATCCTCCATTTCCCCAGAATAATTGTAGTTGATTACTCTCAGATCATGGAAGCCGTGTGAGTAACCATGTTGGAGTAGGTGTGAAGGGAAATCAAGTGGAACAGACACCCTCGGGTAGTGCTGGTCTACGCTGCCTTCAAAAGCATCTGTAGTAGAATTATATTTTGTTTTAACTGCCCTCAGTTAAAAATGAATGCTTCCTCAGATTTTTTCAGCTAACTACCTCTGCACCATCTACTTCCTAGAATTTTCATATGGCATTTCCCTAGCCCAGATTACTCTTCAACTATCTCCTCCATTAGATTATAAACACCCCAATGACAGAAAGAGACAAAAAGAGTGTTATTTTTGTTATTGTTGGGTTTGGGGTTTTTAGGTACATTGTATCAGCACAGAGTTCACTATGAGAAAACATGGTGGAGAAAAGGGTGTGCCATTCCGAGTTCAGATTGATACCTTCAAGGAGAATGAGAATGGAGAATACACTGAACATTTGCATTCAGCCAGCTGTCAGATCAAAGTATTCAAGGTACCACTAACCATTTTGCTGGGTCTCGGTCCTTTTCTTTGTCTCTATGTTTCAACGTTTATCAACAAATTACAAATCTAAACTGTCATTTCAAATACACTATAGTAAAAAATGTGGCCTCAGCTAGAAGTGTGCTGGCTTAATTGAGACTGCGGTTCGGTTTTGGATTTGGTGGGTGGATGAAGAAACAAGATTCCTCTTCTGAGCTGGATGATTTCAAGTTACCTGATCCAGATGAACAACATCCTCTGGTCATTAAAGAGCTGGCAGATGTGTTGCTGAACCATTGTTAGTAACATTTGAAATATTATTAAAAGATTAGAGAAGAGCAAATTACATGCACATTATATGTCCTACTAAGGCGGGAAGGACAGCTAACATTGATGACAGGATCTAAACCTGCAGAACTCCCAAGTATTTAGGCCAGAATCAGATTTTAATGTAATAGGAAAATATTTAACAAAAGAAATTAAAATACAATAAAACATAGTTAAAATTACATTTTCAAACTTAGTCAATATGAGTTAAACACCACTGGGTCTACAGTGGGCTTAATCTAATAAAATGAAATTTAGTAACAGTAAATATGAAAGTCTTAGACTTAGGTACAAGAAAATCAGTTCCACAAGTACAAGATGCACAAGGCATGGTTGGTCAATAGTTTACCTGATAAAGATCTAAGGGTTTTAGTTTTAGTGCCAGTTCCACTAAACTTTGGTCAACCATGTGATGTGGCAGCCAAAAAAGTTAATGCCATTTTGCCTACATAAAGAGAGACTTTGCTTCCAAGAATAAGGAGGTGATAGTTGTCTAGTGTTCTGCCCTTGTCAGTATTGTGTTCTGTTCTGGGCACCACAGTTTAAGATGATCTGAGGATGGGCTATGAAGAGGGAATTCGCTTTCTTATAATTAGTCTCAGAGGAAAGAATCAGAAACAAGGGGTGGAAGTTGCAAGGAGGCATTTTAGGCTTGATGTCTGAAAAAAAGAAAAGAAAACCCTTCCCTAACACTTCAAGTCATGCAAAAGCAGAATAAACTAGCTCTAGAGGGAATGACCCATCCTTCGAAGGTCTTTAAGCGAAGGAGCAATGATGACTTGCATGTGTTTTATGATAGAATTCCTTTCAGATATGGGTTGGGCTGGATGGCTGCTTAGGTCCCTTCCATCTACACCAGCACACATATTTCAACCAAAATGTATCTAATTTAGCCCAAAGGTGCAGACAGGAAGCAAAAAACAGACAGGGAGAAAATGGAGAAGCGAACCCCTCATGAAAAGGAAAAATACCAACCTTCCTATGAGACAACTATACTCACAGAGGTAAAAAGATTTTTTTTTAGCGTTTCATTTAAGTCTTTTTCTGAGTGATTTGCCCAACTAAAGCTAACAAACCTGCTAGACAATTTACTTGTTTCTTTTGTTCTCTTGGCTTTTAATTCTGAAGAGTAGCCTGTTCTTTTTAAGGAAAGACCATTTGAATGGTATAGAGAGAATTTTGGGCAGAACACTTGCTCATCAATGCATTTATTTTTCCCCCATGCAATTATAAAGCGATATGGGATTCACGTATTTGCTTTGTGATTCCTTGTTGGTATGAGTGATGGTCCTGGGAGAAGTTCCCATATGTATGGAGGCCTCTGAGAATAGAGGAAATTTGTAAGGTTAGGACTTCAGAACCAAAATGTGGTTCTTGTGTTTCTCTGGGAAAATCATCTTGCAGTTCAGATAATACAATCTTTAAGAAGAACATTAAGAGTAAGTCTACTAAGTCTACTTTATGTCTGAGTTGTGCTTTGTTTTTAGTGTTCTCCATGGCCTGAGATCTCATATGTCAATAATTCCCCATCACCTGGCTTTAAACAGTTCCCATAGCAGTTTTTTCAGTTGGAGAAGGGTAAGTCCAAGAAATGAAATTGGCTTGGTTTTGAACTCTAGTATATTCATTCATGACCTTTCCAGAAGTGAAGTGTCCATTTCTAGATCAATAATAATAGTTAACATTTATTAGTGCTTTATTGTCTATAAAACACTTTCCTCATAACAAACCAGAGAAATAGGTAGTGTAAGTATTTTTGTCCCTCTTTAAAGAAAAGATTAAGGGGTAAAGGACTTGCCCAAGATCACACAGCAAGTAAGTGTTGGAGTTGGGCATCAAACCTATGTTTTCTGACTCCACATCCCACATTTTCCCCTCTATTTCATTATTACACCTCTGTTGCATGTTTTAGTCACAATGATTTGGTAATCATTGTTGGACCAGCATCATACAAGATTTGAAGAAGTTTCTATAACTCTTATAACCTTTTTACTAAAACAAGAAAATAGCACTTGCGGTCAATTTCAATTACTTGGAGGTGCTGGTAGATTTATGCGAGTCTCCCTCCACCATCTTACCACCTGTCTTTTAACTTTTTTTAGTATTCATATTGTGGGAAAGTTCCTCACAAGTCCTTTTTGCTAATTGTTAACACCTTATAGATAACTGCCAGCTGGTATTTGAATGTTGATATATTGGAGAGAAGGTTGAGGCTGATACAGCATGCTGTAAAGAAAAGAGTCTTGGATTTGGAGTTAGAAACCCTGGCTTTAAGTCCTAGCTCTGATGCTTATTAGATTTGTGTGCTCAGTCGAGGTTCAGTCAAGGCTCTCAATAACTTTGAGCTTGTTTTCCCCTTTGTAAAATGGGGATGAATAATACTTACCTACACTACAAGGTCATTATGAGTCTCTTATTAGGCATTGAATGTAGAAGCACTTTGTCAATGCTTTTAATTTAAAATGCAAACTATTGTTTCAGTGCAAACTATTGTTCCAGAGGTTGCATAGAAGCCAGGAAAAGGAGTTATATTATAGGATCATAGGATCATTGATTTAGACTTGGAAGGGACTTCAAGTCATTTAGACCAACCCCTTCATTTTACAGATGAGGAAACTGAGACCCAGAATGGGGAATTCCCCCTGGCTAGAACACACAGGACTGGAGAGGAAAAACCAAGTCAGGACCTTAGGGGGAAGCCCCAATTGGGAAGAGAACTGTCTGAAGAGAGTTCTTAGCACTTTAAAACTCTGAATTCTACTAGGCTTTTCCAAGGAAACAAATTAAGTTTGAAATAGTTGGCGGTGGTCTATTTACATAATGTTTGATTTTATTTGTTTAGGATTTATTTCAACTTTGAGGAGGTTTATAAGATTAAGCATAATTCGAAAATAGGACAATTAAAAAAAAAACAGAAGCCAAATAAAGATAATAGAGTGAGTAGATGTTGCCAGCAATCTGAGACAGTTACTAAAGTGGCCACTAAATTTGACTCTGGGTTTCCTGGTAGCTAAAGGGGATGAAACACATTTAAGTTACATTATCTGATGAAAGAAAGCATAATCAACACTCTATGGAGACAGACTTTTTCCTGGAATTATGATATAGTTATAATTAAATGGATTGTGTAGTCTATATAATGATAGTTCCAAAGATCTTAATTTTATTTTGCTTTCTTGTCAGTTTTTTTCTCTTCTTTCCTTTTTTCCTCCTTCACTCTTTTGATTTGTATCTTTTCATGCATAAACTGCTGCAGGGCTCTGGAGATACCCAGATAACTAGAGGAAAGAAGGAGAAAGAATAAGGGCATCATAATTCTTCATGGACCTTAGATCACAGAATAGAGAATAGGGGCTGGGCCTGTGATTTCATTGGTCTAGGGAACTCCCTGGTAAGGACGTGCCCTCGACCAATGCTGGTCAGCACCTTCTATACATCTTTGTAGTCCTACAGTTTCCCAGAGCACAGAGGTGTTAGGTGACTTGTCCAAGGCAACACAGCCACTTCTGTGAAGATCACAGAGGCTAGTTGCAAACCTAGGTCTTGTTGGCTTTGAGGACTGTTCCTCTTGCTGCCAGCCTCTTGAATTTTAAAGACAGTGTTTCCAAACATCTTGGTGCAGTTTTAAGCTTTAATAGCTAAATTAATATGTATAACTTAAAACTGCACCAAGATATTTGGAACACCCTAAACATCTATCAGTGTGAGTGATCTTGAGATCTGTTGTTTAGAGAGAAGAAAAGGAGGTGATAAGCATTCTAACTCTGTTTTCTTCTCAGGCTGTCATGGGCTTACTCTTTTATTTTAAATGTCTCTTTAGGAATGGTTCACCAAACCACCAGCCAGACCACCTCCTCCAATTGCAGATGTAAGTCTGACATTGAATGCTAGCTCCTTGCCACGTTTAGAAGGACTTTGAGGATCATGGTATTCAACGGGTGCTACTTTTAGGCTTCTGGTGCACTAGTAGGAGGGTTTTTTGGGTATAGACAATTTGCAGATTAGACCCAATTTAGCATTGCTACTGAATCTGATATGTGTGGTGTCTGCAGTAGATTACTTTCTGTAGTCACAGAATTACTCTTTTGTATTCCTGGTTTTAGAAGTCTCCTACCAGCAGCTACCCCTCAAGAGCTCAACAGTGGTTACATCGAAACCGATTCTCCACCTTCTCACGGCTTTTCACAAACTTCTCAGGTCGGGATTACCTTTCTTTCCTTTTCGTGAAAAACTACATGTTAGTGTCTCTTAGTTCTCATAAAAGGCTTACATGTATGCTCTGAATCATTTTTCTTCTCTTACAAAGCTATTAGGGATTTTCTCTTCAACATTTTTGTTATCTTTTGTTTTTATAATCACCTTCATTTCCTAATTACCCAGAGAGCTATTGGTTTATAACAAAGAATTTTTTTTTTTTAAAAGGGGAAAAATCATTTCTGAAAACTAATAACCATATCATTCGAGTTGGACAGGATAGGCAGTGTTCTGCTTCCCTATTTTCCCTTCTTGGTCAGGAAGGGAGTTGGGGAGATCCAGTCTCATATCTCTTCAAGGTCTTTAAAATGACATAGAATAGGGGCAGCTAGATGGCACAGTGGATAGAGCACCGGCCCTGGAGTCAGGAGTACCTGAGTTCAAATCCAGCCTCAGACACTTAACACTACTAGCTGTGTGACCCTGGGCAAGTCACTTAACCCCAATTGCCTCACCAAAAAAAAAAAAAAAAAGACATAGAATGAGTTTCAGTTTCTTATTTTTCTTACCATTTATGTTACTGTAACTATTGTATATATTGTTTTCCTGGTTCTGCTTACTTCAATCTGCATCATTCATGTGAAACTTCATGTCGCCATGTGTTCTCATATTAATTTTCCTCATATTCATATTTTACAATTAATTTACTTAGAAATTCTCCAGTTGATAAGCATCATTTTGTTTCAGTTCTTCGTTACTACAAAAAGTGCTACTATAAATATTTTTTATGTATTAGGATATTTCTTTCTCTGAATTTTTAGAGTATATACCTGGGAGTGAAATTTCTGGGTCAGTGGATATAGACATTTTAGTAATTTTCTTTGCGTAATCCCAAATTACTTTTCAGAATGGATGAATCATCACAGATCCAAAAACAGTGAATTAGTGTGCTTATTTTTTCATAGGCCCTCTTAATGAAAATTAAAATTGGAAATAGATAAATAGAATAACATTGACAGCAATTAGAATAATTTTATCTGGAAGTAAACTAATTTAAATTAATTGCCACAACAAAGGTTCCAAAAAGAGCCCAGAGAGTACCTTAGTCAGCATAATTTTAATGTATTTGCCAGAGAGAGGTGGCTGTCCAAGGCAACTCTGGGTTAGACTAGAAACTCTGTAAAATCTCCCAAAGAAGGATGATGGATGATTATGAGGAGTATTATTCATAAAGCAGAGAGAAGCAATAGAGTATAAAATCAATTTAAAGAATGCTTTAAAGATAGCAAAATATCCAGTTTAACAAAGTCACTCCAGAACATTCAAAAGGATAAAAATGGAAAAAAAAGATCACAAAAAAAAGATCACAAAGGGAAACAAAAATTTACAAAAACCATTCCAACAAATTTCTTTTTCCATCCAGGATAGCGGAACTTCAACACTTGGACCTAAAATCACAGTCCTTCAGGTGTTTGTATTGGAGGTAGAAATGGCACTAAGGAGAACAAAGGTGGAAAATTCAGCTAGACTGGACAAAGGAGATATAGAGGAGCTCCTGTGCTGGTGAAGACAGAACTAGGGACTGAGAAACTAGAAGGTATCTGAAGGAAATTAAGATACCAAAGGATGGAAAAAGTCTGGGATCTTATTAATACCAAATGAAAATGACCAAGAAAAGATCAATAACTACTGATTCTTGTGTGTATCCCCATCTGTCCAAAGTCTGTATGATAATTTATCTATACATCAATTGAGGGCATCCCTCAATGTATTAGTAGGGAATAAGGTTTTTGAAAGCAGTGTTAACAATGGACTAAAAGATGTAACAAATATACAACCCCATTGTGCTTTCATTTGTTGATTATGAAAAAAGCCTTAGTTTGGTACAATAAAACTCAGGCTCATTTACAGCAAGATGTCTCTTACCAAGATTTCTTCTAGATTCTTTGGAAGATATAACAGAAATAACCTTGTTCGATAAGCCTCTGACAATAAATATCAGCTGAAGCCTAACACAGGAAGATGTATACTCACCAAAGGTGTTTTCCACTGTGATCTAAGAGACCCAGATGGAATCCAGGTCCAGAGGGATCCTTGTGGATAGGGAGCTCCTCTAGATGCTCCTTATTTGCAGATGACATTGTGTTGATTACATCAAGCCCCGAACCTGGCAGAGCCTCCTGAAAGAGAAGTCCTGTAGTCAAAGATGTTAGGCCTGTATATACACATAGTAAAGACCAAGTGGATGAAAAATGTTTATTGCCCCAAATTTCAACATTCTTTTGGACATACATTCTATGGAGCTTGTCCACCATATGTGTATCTGGAACAGATAGTACAGATGGACAGTGAGCCAGGCTCAGAATTGACAATGATAAGAGAAGAATAGGTTGATTTGGGGAAGTTGAGAATCTTTTTTTTACTGACCTCTCTCTGCACCCCAAACTTCCATGAAGTGCAAGGTCCTTCTTTACAGTAGTTGCATTTACAGATATTGCTATATCAACAACCATCAAAACACCAATACTTGCATAGAACTAAAGATGACTATTACACAGAGAGTTGGAAAGGCACATAGTCAACATGAGTAGGCTGTAGCATATAACCAGTGAAAAACTCAGGTCATCATTGACACCCCTAGTGCCCCCCTAGTTCTGTCATCACCAGCACAGGAGTTCCTCTATATCTCCTTTGTCTGGTCTAGCTGAATTTCCATCATTGCTCTCCTTAGTGCCTTTTCTACCTCCAGTAGAAACATCTGAAGGACTGTGATTTTAGGGTCCAAGTGGTGAAATTCCATGATCCTTGATAGAATTGTATGACAAGAAAAGAAGATGGATTAGTCACATGATACAAGGGTGTCAAGATGACAGTCTTGAGTCCCTTTGCAATGTGGGGAAGGTCTGAGAATTAAGTATCTGGACTACTGGTACTCCCACATTGGACAAGGACTTTATCTCTAGTCTGTGGGCTCCCTTTGGCAAACTTTTAGAAAATATAGCTGTTCCTGCCTATAGGATGGGCTGGAAAGGATGACTTGTGATCAGCATCATGAGAGGGAACTCCAAAATCAGTGGCATCTTAGAGCTGTTTACGTATTCTGTTCACAGCTTTTAAAATACTGATCATTCTCAAATTTTGTCATCTTTGCCTGTTTGCTTGGGTGTAAAGTGAAACCTCGGAGATGTCTTTGCATTTTTCTTATTAATAATGATAGCTATAGCATTTTATATTATTCTTTTTTTTTAAAGTTTTTAATGGTCCTCTCCAAACATTAAAATAAAAATTATATAATCAAGCAAAACAAATTTCCACGTTGGCCCTGTCCAAAAGGAAATCTATTTACACATGTGTGTATATATAAATGTATGTTTTTATGTATACATATGTTTAGTCATTTACCTCTATCAGGAGCTGGGTAGCATGTTTCATCAATAGACCTCTGGAATAGTGGTTGGTCATTATGCTGAAGAGAGTTCCTAAGTCATTCAATGTATAACTTGTTCTAGTTTTCTTCAATTCACTCTGTATGAGTTCATGTACGTCTTTCCAGGTTTCTTTGAAACCATCCCCTTCATCATTTCTTACTATACTATTAGTATTCCATCATATTCATATACTATAATTTGTTCAGCCATTCCCCAGTTGATGGGCACCCCTTTAGATTCCTTTTCTTGCCATCTGAAAAAGAACTATAAATTATCTGTGGTACTTGATTTGGCTCTGGTATTCCTAGGAATTTTTATTTTTAGGATTTCTTTCAGGAGGTGAAACAATGGATTCTTTCTGTTTCCACTTTGTTTTCTATTCTGGGCAGTTCTCTTTTAAGATTTCTTGAAAATATGTCTGAACTTTTTTTTGTCATGACTTTCAAGTAGTCCAGTGATCTTTGACTTTTCTGTCCTTGATCTCTTTTCTACATCATTTGTTTTTCCTATGAGATACTCAACATTTTCTTCTATTGTTTTAAATTTTTTGTTTGTTTGTTTTTGGTTTTTTGTAGGGCAATGAGGGTTAAGTGACTTGCCCAAGGTCACACAGCCAAGTAAGGTTAATTGTCTGAGGCTGGAGTTGAACTCAGGTGTCCTGAATCCAGGACCAGTGATCCATTGTATCACCTAACTTTCCTGTTTTCATTCTTTTGAATTATTTTAATAGCTCTTGTTGCTGTCATGTAGTCAATTGTCTTTTTTGTTTGGTCCATTCTATTTTTAGAGAGTTTGTTGTGTGGACAAGGGTTTGGTTTTTTTTCTGTTTGTTTTGGGGGGGTGGGTTTTTTTTTTTTTTGGTTTGGTTTGGTTTTTTTTGGTAAGAAAAAAGTTAAATTAAATAAACCTTTATTAAGTGCCTACCGTAATAGGTTCAGATCATAGATTTTGAGCTACAAGAGACCTTAAAGGTCATCTAATCTAATTAGATCACTTGTCTTTGTTTTATTTTATTTTTCAGTAAATATTCCTTTATTTAAAGTTTTGAGTTCCAATTTTATCCCTCTTTCCCTTCCCTCCTCGGTCCCCTCCCTGAGGCAGTAAACAAATATAGGTTATACATGTGCAATTATGTAAAACATTGCCATATAGTCATTTTGTTATAAGAACGCTTGAATAAACGAAAAAATGAAAGAAAGTGGAAAATAGTATGCTTCCATCTGTGTTCAGTCAATATCAGCCTTTCTTTGGAGGTGGATAGTTTGTTTCATCATTAGACCTTTGGAATTGTTTTGGATTACTGTATTGCTGAGAATAGTTAAGTCGTTCACAGTTTTTCAAACAGTATTGCTATCACTGTGCACAGTGCTCTCCTGGTTCTGCTCACTTCACTATACATCAGTTCATAAAAGTCTTTCCAGGCCTTTCTGAAATCATCCTGCTTGTCATTTCTTATAGCACAATAATATTCTATTACCATCAGTATACCACAGCTTGTTTAGCCATTCCCCAATTGATGGGCATTCCTTTGATTTCCAGTTCTTAGATGCTACAAAAAGAACTGCTATAAATATTTTTTATACAAATAGGTCTTTTACTCTTTTTTGGGATGGTGGACAACGTTTTATTACAAGACTTTTTTTTATTATTATACAAGACTTTTGCCATATTGTTAATTCCCTTTCCAAGTTCTTTTCCTTTAGTGCTCTCATTTCATTTATAGAAACATTTTCAACTCTTTTTAACTCTTGTTTTTTCGCTTTCAGGAATTCTAGTTGAATATATACCCAAACTTCATTTTCCTTTGAGGCTTTTCTTTTGAATTTTTTTTTTCCTTCTTTTTTGGGTTACTTTATTTTTATTTTCAGTTCCAAATTCTTTCTCTCCCTCTAGCCCCAATCCCACCCATTAATATTAATAAGGCAAGAAATACCCAGACCCCCCCCACTATACATATAAAACCATGCAAAATATATTTTGGCATTAGCCATGTTCCACAGGGGAAAATAAAAATCAAGAAAACGTAAAGAAAGGGGGAAAAAAATGCTCCAGTCTTCACTCAGGCCATCAGTCTCTATTTGGAGGTGGATAACATTTTTCATGTGAGTCCCTTTGGAACTGTCATGGATCATTGTATTAACATAGTAGCTACGTCTTTCACAGTTGATCATTTATATTGTTTTCGTGGTTTTGCTCACTTCACTTATTCCTCAAATTATATGTTTCCCTATGTCCTTGGTATCACAAATATATGCCACACCTTCTTCATTCATTCCCCAATGATAGCATCCCCATAATTTCCAATTCTTTGCCACCACAAAAAGAGCTGTCAGAATGTTTTTGTATTAATGTGTTCTTTCTTTCCTTTTATCTCCTAGATCTACTAGTGATATTGGGTTAAAGAGTATATGCCTTGTGGATCCTTTAGAATCAATCTTTTCTTCTGGGTTTGTGTCTTGAGTGTCCCTGTCATGAGAATAGCTTTTTATGATGGGGTTCTTTGTTGTTGTTGTTGTTCTTCCAGCCCTACTTCTTGCTTTTGGACTTGTTAGGGCTGGGTTCTATTTACTTCTGGAGGGAAGGTCTGGACTGGTTCCAGTTGCTGCTTTCTTGGGCATTGAGTGCTGTGTTACTCTGGTATCTCAAGGACAGCTCAGCCTTGAGACCTGCCAGTCAACAGCACTCCCTGAAGGAATCTGATCCAGCAGTGGTTGACACTGTCAGCTATGTGAGCAGCTCTTCTGCAGAGACAGAGCCACAGGCTCTCTTGTGGCCTGGGTGACTCCTCTGCAGGCTTCAGCCCTAAGGTGGGCCTGGGGTCACTTCTCACCCTGTGCCCACTATTCCCCTTGCCCAATTCTGGTCCTAGGGCCTTCAGATCTCTTTGTCTTCCTGTGCTGACTAGGAAGGAAAAATGATTCACTGTGGCTTTTGCTTTTTCTTTTTTTCTTTTTTTTTTGGATTTCCCCATCAGATTTGGGTCTGGTAAGTTTGCTAGATCTATTTGGAGGAGTTTTGGGAAGGAGCTCACTGTACTTTTCCTACTCTTCTGTCATTTTATCCCATATAGTCCTTGAAAGAAGGGAATGTGGATGTCTTCTGTTCAGTGTTATTTTATAAAATTCTTTTCAAAAGCCCATGTTGGTGTGTATTACAGATTCTTTATTTCCCATGTTTTATTTTATGCTCACTAGGTGCAGATTTATTGAAGTTAACCAGAGATGATGTTATCCAAATTTGTGGCCCTGCTGATGGAATCCGACTCTTTAATGCCTTAAAGGGGCGGTATGTAATTAGTTTTAGGGTGAATTTTGCTTTCACACATTGACTTGGTTTAGGCTGTGACATCCAGAGTATTTTGTGGGGTACTTGGCTACTCTGTCAAAATTTTTTCACTATGGCCCTGTAGACTCCTTATAATTAGTACCCCATATTTTATTATCAAGAGAAGATTTTTTTTTTTAGGAGGAAGAGAGATTTTACTATAATTTAGGGATGGATGAAATGGAGCAGAGGCCATGATGAACACTTATTGTACACTAGATATTATGTGGAGAAACCTAATAGACTCAGTCCCTGCTCTCTCACTGCTTACACTGTAAAACAGACAACACTGATAACCAGAAAAACCATGTGGGATGTGCCAACAAAATTTAAATGGTTACTACAGACTGGGAATAAAATGTTTGCATTAAATACATGAATAGTATGAATGCATTTTAGGGCATTTTAATTTGGGAAGACTTCATGAAAGAAGTAGGATTTTAAGACTTGTCTTGGGGCAGCTAGGTGGCACAGTGGATAAAGCACTGACCCTGCATTCGGGAGGACCTGAGTTGAAATCTGGTCTCAGACACTTGACACTTACCAGCTGTGTGACCCTGGGCAAGTCACTTAACCCTCATTGCCTCACCCAAAAAAAGAAAAAGATTTGTCTTAAAAGAGACAGTGTGAGATATAGTGGATAGAAAACCTGCCTCAGAGCTAGGAGATCTGGTTCAAGTTCTCTGACACAGACTGGCGTTTGATCCTGGGCAAGGGTAATAGGCCAGAGTTGTTCAAACTTGGAATACAACTCCCAAGTGCAGGAATCAGATTAAATTGCAATAGGAAGTGTTTAACAAATAAATAAAGATACAGTGCAACATAGATATTGTTAGTCCTATGACTTTCTAAGGCAGTATGCAGCAGGCAGGGATCCATTTCTATTTGAGTTTGACTACACTGCTCTAGGCAACTCCCTAAAACTATAAGTTGCAAATGCTTACAATGTATTGAGAAGTTTTTCTCACCTCAGAGCAACCTGTGCCATTGAAATCATTTCAATCAATCAGTAAACATCTATTAAGTTAATTCTTCTATGCTAAGTGCTAGACCACAGATCCTATCCTTTAAAAGAAATAGTGTCGGGGCAGCTAGGATGGCGCAGTGGATGGCAGCCCCGGCCCTGGAGTCAGGAGTACCTGAGTTCAAATCCAGCCTCAGACACAACACTTTACTAGCTGTGTAACCCTGGGCAAGTCACTTAACCCCCAATTGCCTCACTAAAAAAAAAAAAAGAAAAATAGTGTGAGGGCAGCTAGGTGGCACAGTGGATAGAGCACTGGCCTGGATTCAGAAGGACCTGAGTTCAAATCTGGCCTCAGACACTTAACACTTACTAGCAGTGTGACCCTGGGCAAGTCATTTAACCCCAACTGCCTCACCAAAAAACAAAAAGAAATAGTCATGGTCATTTGATGAGGAGTAGGACATGAGGCATTTATAAGCATTCTAATGTTGTCATACTAATAGGTAATGGAATGTATTTGCAAAAGGAAAACAGGTTGAGCTGTTTATAAAGAGTGGCCCAGTGTATTCTTCTGAGGGTCCAGAAACAAATCTTTGATTTGGTCCTATTGAGTCAGAGTTTATAATTTGAGTCTCTTTTGTTTTATATACTTATATAGACAGAATAGTCTTATTGGTCACAAAATATATATTATCTTTAAAGTTGGTTGTCCCCATAATGTGGCCTGCCTTCCTGCCACAAAAAAAAAAAAAAGGTGCCTGCTTTGAGAACTTTACAACTTACAAGCTGCTTCCTCCTAGGATGGTGAGGCCCAGGCTGACGATTATACGTTTGCCAGGAATCATTTGCAGTTGAGGGAGCAGCAGCAGCAGCAGCAGCAACAACAGCAACAGTCAGCAGAAAACAAGAGAATGGAGACTCAAAGGTGCTTTCTTTGGTAAGTCATTCAGAAAAAAGAACACGATGGATTCAAAGAGAGGTGAAGGGAGACTCAAGGGTTTACATGATGGGAGTCCACTAAGCAGTAGATGGTGGAATTCATAGAAAAGGAGGTCTGTGTTTAGAGAATTACTTCTAGGATCAAATACAAACTCCTTTGTTTGCCATTTTAAACCTTTCACAACCTGACCCCAAACCACTTTTTTAATCTTAGTTTATTCTCCTTCATACACTCAATGGCCTCCTTATTCTTCTTCATACATGGCACTGCATTTCCTTTCTCCATGCTTTTTCACTTTGCTGTCCCTCATGCTTGGAAGACACTCCCATCTTCACCTCCACCTTGTACAATCCTTAATTTCCTTCAAGACTCAGTTCAGGTACTACCTTCTACATGAAGCTTTTGCCTAAACACTCATCCCAGTTATCCAGACCTTTCCCCAAATCACCTTGTATTTACTTTGTATCTGCCTTATGTTTACCAACATATGTACGTGGTATTTTCCACTCTAGAATATAAGCTCCCGGAGGTAGAGAGAGAGAGAGAGAGAGAGAGAGAGAGAGAGAGAGAGAGAGAGAGCGTGAGCTGGGTCATTTTTGTCTTTGTAATAATCCTAGTGGCTAGTACAGTATCTGGAACATTGTAGGAAGGCAATAAATACTTTTCAATGGCTCTTTTGATTGATTGATTGATTGATTGATTGATTAAGTGTGCAGCAATGTCCTTACTTGGGGAATAATCTGGCCCTGACTGCTGATCCTGTCTTCACTTTCCAGTGTACCATGCCATTTATCTGGAAGAACTCACAGCTGTGGAGCTGACAGAGAAGATCGCTCAGCTTTTCAGTATTTCCCCTTGTCAGATCAGTCAGATCTACAAACAGGGGCCAACAGGAATCCATGTGCTCATCAGCGATGAGGTAAATTCTGAATAGAGTTCTATCATCAAGCAATTTAATATTCCAGAAATTATCATATAATTCAGTACCAATCCAATATACTAGGAACCGTTCTGTTAGACTTAAATTTTCTGCTTAAAACTAAAATGTCTTCTCTAAACACCCTTGAAATATGTGAGCAAAAGGGCAGATGATTCTGAAGGTTTTTGAAGACTAGCCATTTGAAGAAGAGAGATCAGCAGGATGTCCTTATTCAAGACCCCATTTGGGGGCTGCTCAGGGGCAGAGGAATTAAAGAGGTTGATCGTTTTCAGCTTACCTGAAAGGTTATAAAAGCTACCAAATCCTTCTCTTCCTTCAAAACTGCTTAAAGTTCCCCAGTGTGCAGGAAGCCTTTCTCCACACCCTCTGCACAGTGCCTTCTCTCTAAGATTACCTTCCATCTCTCTGTATATATCTTGTGTGTATATAACTGTTTACTTCTTGACTCCACTATTGGAATATCCCCAGTACAGTGTCTGACACATAGTAAGAGCTTAATAAGTTAATTGTCAGGTGACTATATACCCAATCCTTGTCTTCTCAGCTCCAATTCCAAATATCCATTGGGCATCTCAAATACATGTCTAATAAAAAAAGAACTCACTACTACTCCCCCACCCACTCCCCCCCAAAATAATTACCCTTTCCCAGACTTCCCCATTATGGTCAAGTGATAGGGTAAGGATACCATCCTTCAGTCGCCCAAGTTTGCAACCTCAATGTCATCCTAAACTCTTTGCCAGGATGATTAGAACAGTTCACAGCTCGACCAGCAATGCATTAATGTCCCAATTTTTCCATATTCCCTCCAGCATTTTCATTTTCCTTTTCTGTAATGTTAACCAGTCTGATGGGTGTGAGGTGCTACCTAATTTACATTTCTCTTATACTAGTGATTTAGAGCATTTTTTTTTTTCACTTAGTCTTGTTGCTTCTTTTAGATGATTCAGAACTTTCAGGAAGAAGCTTGTTTTATTCTGGACACAATGAAAGGTAATAGAACAATAAAAATACTCTCTTTTTTATTTAGTCCGATCTGTGATTTCTTCTGTAGTATTCTGATAAGGAAACACCCTCTGCCAAAATAGATCAGCAACTTCTGTAAGTAACAAGTTGTCTGGGGCAGTAAGAAATTAAGTGACTTGCCTAAAGTCACACAACCAGTATGTGTCAGAGGTGTGTCACTCAAACCATATCTTTCTTTTTTTTTTTTTTTAGTGAGGCAATTGGGGTTAAGTGACTTGCCCAGGGTCACACAGCTAGTAAGTGTTAAGTGTCTGGGGCCGGATTTGAACTCAGGTACTCCTGACTCCAGGGCCAGTGCTCTATCCACTGCACCACCTAGCTGCCCCAAACCATATCTTTCTAACACTCAGCATCTCTAACCACTTTATTTACACTCTACTAATCTTTAAGGAACTTAAGACTTTTTTCATACATTGTCTCTTGGAGAGGGAGAAAAGGAAACGAGCATTAGTTTTGTGTGTGGATGAGGAAATAAGCTCTCTAAGAGTTTGTTATTTAATGTAAGTTGTCTTATGCAATTATCAAAGTTTACTAGCTACTCAGCTATTCAGTTAGTGGCAGTCATCCTGTCACTAATAATAGTTCATGTTGCTTTGATTTTTTTACTGCTTTTCTGATACATGTATTGTTCTGTGTAAAAGCTAAAATCTTTCTTTCTCAGGTCTTTCTCTTGTGAGAACCTGTTGTACTTCTCCCCACCCTTGCTGTGTTTTAGAAGTGACACATGATCTTTCTGCTTCTTTTTCAGCTGAAACCAATGATAGCTACCACATCATATTGAAATAGAAAGGGAGCATCCCATGCTGGGTAGCTGCTACTTCCTTCACCCCTTGGACACTCCCCATCTTGCAGAGGGATATGGATAGAGAGTTGGAGGTCTGCAGGAGCCTGACTGATGGAGAGTGGGAGGTGGGGTGGTGCTACACTCCGGAGGTGGAATCCCAGCCCTCCATTCCTTGTCCCAACCCTCTTGCCATACACAAACTCCTGTCTGGCATGCAGTTCTGCAACTATTCTTAGTTACAATTTCTGGACTGTGTTGTTGAATATTGATAGAAACTTGTCACATCATTTAGGTTTTATGTAGGGCGTCATGATGATGGGAATTGTGTGATGTTTAATTGAAAGACGTTAAATTTTATGATAATCTGGAGCCGTGTAATTTTTTTCTAATATATAAATAAAAATGAGTCTCCTTATTCTTTAGACTACCCACCAACCAACTCCCCCAGAATATACTTGCAGTCTCTGCTTTCACTGCAGTGTATTTGTTCCTGGAAATCAGAATGGTGGGGGAAAAATTTTTTCCCATGCACTGTATACCCTGCCATTACCCTCTTGACACCACATGCATTGCTGTGGTGAAATGTGAGTTTACATGGAGGATTGAGGAAACAACTGCCAAAAGTGACCCATTAGTAGGGTCGGAGATATGAAAAACAAAATACAAGTGCTCACTCGAGCTCTCTTTTTTTGGGGGGGGGGGGGTCACTATTACACAATAAAGTTGGTAGGATTTGAGCACTGACTGTACTTCCCAAAGTTAATTTTTCCCAGTGAAGGTCTCAGACCTTTCTTTTAATATGTTGGACTTTTTTCTGTTTCTACCCTGTGTCCTCATTCCTAGTGTAAGAGGAACTTTTCTTCATGTAGTGTTCTTGACTGGGTACTTTTTAAGAGAGTCTTTGCCATGTGAGTAAAGGAACCCTAAACTAAGAGTCAATACCTGGGTTTTAATCCTTAGCTCTGTACTGATTCACCCTGTGATCCTGAGCAACTTAATCCTTTTGGGCTTCTCTTTCCTCATCTATAAGGTAAAGAATGTGAATAAGGTGATCTTCAAGGTCCTTTCTAGCTCTAAAATCTAGAATTCTATGATCCTATTTGTATTCACACCCTTCCCATATGTTTTTGTTCTACTTAAATGATTATGTCTGTGACTATGAGTATTCCTTTCTTGTTTTACATGTAGATTGTCAAGAATCCCCTTAAAGATTGAGTTAAGACTGAAGAAAATGTTCAAAGATTCTGTATGGTTTTGGATTTTTTTTTAAGTACTTGATAAAGCTTAATTGGTTTTTATACAAAGGAAATTTTTGTCCATTAAAGTTATCCTGCAATGTAATCTAATTCCTTTTGGTTTAAAGCAAATTGGAAATCATTTAAGGTAGCAGATTAAAAATGGTTTCTCTGTAACTTCTGTTTTGAAAGTAACTTTTAGAATTTATTGTATACTTTTTTTTTTTTTGTGGGGCAATGGGGGTTAAGTGACTTGCCCAGGGTCACACAGCTAGTAAGTGTCAAGTGTCTGAGGCCGGATTTGAACTCAGGTACTCCTGAATCCAGGGCTGGTGCTTTATCCACTGCGCCACCTAGCCGCCCCCTTCTCTGTAACTTCTATAAGATTTTTACTAAAAACAACCTGACATACCTTTCAGAGGATATCAATCAGATGTCCTCATTTTCTGGGGATAGTCACAGTTATGCTACATAAGCAAGTTCATCATAGTCAAAGGTTCCCAACATTGGCTTCATTTCTCCCTGTGTCAGCTCATAATATGTTTGTCATAGATTATACAGTCAGTTTTTTGGGAGAAGTACTCAAAGTCCCAGCAGTGAACACACATTTGTGTCTTCTAATGTGAAGCCCTCAGATTTACCAGTAGACTGTCTTTATTATAGCCAAGAAAATTGATTAGGCTTCTTTTGTGTCAGTCTGAAAAGGGTTGGTAAAATGATGAAACCTACAATAAGTGCCTGAAAGTGATATTAAAAGAAAGTAACTAGTTTTTGTTTAGATGTATGATAGTTAGCGGTCCAGCTCCACTCTCCTCCTCTCTACTGCACCTCACCCCCACAAAAAAAGAAATGGATTATAGCAGACCAAATGAAAAATGACATGTCTGGGCAAGGACTATGAGCAGATGGAGCCAGGTGATAGCTGTTGTCACCTTAATGATCTGAATCAGAGGGCTGGGCAGGATCATGTTGCTTTCTGTAGCAGTGGGGTGAGTGGGCAGGGGACAAGGAAGGATTTGGCTGTTGATATCACCCATTTTTAGTTTGATGTGACAAATGAAGGCCAGTACTCCACAGACTCCTTTCTTTGGACCCATAATTAGTCTGATAGAGTTTGATAGTGGAGAAGCAGCAGTGCCTTCCAAACAACCTGAAATTACACCACTGTGAAGAACTAAATTTTTCAATTTTACTTTTAAAAGACACTAAGTTTACTTCTTTGCTTTAGCTTTCTCCTTCCAGGCAGTATTTAACAATTCCAGGTCGTAGTATTTGGTTTGTGAATGAAGAGCTAAAAAGATCCCCCCACTCCAGCAAAGTGGGGTGTTTTTTTTCCTCTCGACTTCCTTGGCTATTGGGCTTCTCTAGGAATTTCATCATTGCTATTGCCTAGACTGTTAGGAACATTCTCTGTTAATGGCAGTTGAACCTAGGCAGATGCCCCACCTTCTTATGCTCTAATTCATGTAGAATAAGCACTGTCATTTTCCTGCTTATCTTTTTAGTAGTTGATGTATTTCCCGAATTGTGCAGTAAGGCCTCTGCAAAAAGGTTTATTTTTATTATGGTAGCGTAAACAAAGCTTGATGTTACTACCCACACTCCGGAGATTAAATAAGGATGGACCTAGAATACTCTGTTTGAGATTGGTGCAGAGAGACTTGAGTGAGGTAAGAATGTATTCTTTGCCAAAACAGGAAGTGGCTCCAACACCCATTTTCTACACTCTAAAATGTTATTTATCTTTTTTTTCCTCCTGTTTATTTTATGATTTGTTTTTTTTTTAACCACTCACCTTAAAGTTTCTTCCCTTTCTTCCTCACTCCTTTTCCTTAACCCATCTTACCTTTAAACTTCTAAAGTTACCAATTACCTGTATAAGATCTCTATTTATAAGATTAAGTGACCATATCATGTTATCTTGGTCTTTCATTCCATTTCCTGAATAATTCTTTTTATCCCAATTCATTTTTTTCCTTTGACAATGAATATAGGTTTATTCAGAAGACCTGTTTGGTGGTGTGGGGAGAAGTAGATGTGGATCTGTGATTCCATCCATCCCTGTGAGGAAAATTGATGTACCCATGCAGAGATCAGTACCTGCTCTGTAATTTAGAGCCTTATGGGGCACTGAAAAATTAAATGACTTGTCCAGTCACACTGCTAGTATGTCAGAGGCAAGGATACAACTAGTTTATATAATTTCATCAAAAAGTGTTATTAAATGAATTCTAATAATCATTCTATTTTTTATCTTGTATAAATCTGTATTTTGTTTGGTTTAGAATAGGAATTCCTTGTCTTTTTGTCTTATGGACCCTTTTGGCAGTCCGGTGAAGCCTATGGATCTCTTCTCAATGAAGTTTTTAAATATATAAGACATAGGATTGCAATTATAGTGAAACATAGCTATCAAAATATTTTTTAAAAGCAAGTTTAGGGTGATTGACTACAATGGCAAAACGTATGGTACCTACTCTGCTGGGCTATTGTGAAGAAAATTCTTTATCAAGTTTAAGGTACTATATAAAAGTTATATGAACAGGATGCTATCAGAAAAACCTGGAAAGACCCCACATGAACTGAGGCAGAGAGAAATGTACTATGTACAAAATAACAGCAATAGTGTAAGATGATCTGCTGGGGAGCACATGGTTTCATAACTCTGAAGGACTTATGAAAATTGCAGTATACCTACAGAGAAAGAACTGATGGTATCTGAAAACAGACTGAAACACTTTTTTTTTGACAACTCCTTAATCTGAAGTATTGTTTTTATTTGTTTTCTCTCACAACCTAGCTAATGTAGAGATGTTTTCCATGACTACTCATATTTAACTTATATTGAATTGCTTGAGTTCTTGGGGTGGGAAGGGAGGGAGGAAGAGAAGTTGGAACACAAAGTTTTTAAAAATTGATGTTGAAATTTGCTTTTACATGTAATTTGGAAAATAAAATTCTAAAAAAATAAAAAGCAGGGGCAGCTAGGTGGCCCAGTGGATAAAGCACTGGCCTTGGATTCAGGAGGACCTGAGTTCAAATTCAGCCTCAGACACTTGACACTTAACTAGCTGTGTGACCCTGGGCAAGTCACTTAACCCTCATTGCCCTGCCCCCCCCCCAAAATAAATAAAAATAAAAAGCGAGTTTAGGGGGCAGCTAGGTGGCATGGTGGATAAGGCACTGGCCCTAGATTCAAGGAGTACCTGAGTTCAAATCTGGCCTCAGACACTTGACACTTACTAGCTGTGTGACCCTGAGCAAGTCACTTAACCCTCATTGCCCCACCAAAAAAAAAAAGCAAGTTTATAAGCCCCAGGTTAATTCTTGGCTTGGAGTAATGTACATATACTGTTGTTTGTTTGTCCTTTGTTCTTGAAGAAGACCATGACATCAGGGTAATGTCATGCACTTGCATTGAATTGGATTTAAGTGAGGGAGGGCTGTGCAAGGTCACCCAAACCTCACTCTCTCCTCTAGAGCCATCCGGATCCAGTGGCAAGATAGATAGCAGGACAACTGGTGACAGCCCTGGATGTTTAAGGCAGTTGGGGTTAAGTGACTTGCCCAGGATCACACAGCTAGTAAGTGAGATTTTTTTGGATTTTGAGGTGAGATTTGAATTTAGTTCCTCCCAACTTCGGGGCCAGGTGCTCTATCCACTGTGCCACCTAGGTACACCCACTCACATTAATTACTGTAGACTTACCTCTTTTCCCCAGGAACTGACTTTTGATTTTTCATTTAAGAATAGTTAATGGTTTTTTTCCTCAGGATTCTCCATTAACTTTTTATTTTACCTTTTCATCAACTGCTTGAAACCCCCTTTCCCTCACCCTACCAAGCCTCATCTTCCTATTTTTCATAGTCTAACAGGATCTTATTCAGTCTTTTGATAACTCCCTCTCTGGAGGCCATTTAGTGTGGCTTCTCCAAATGATTTTTTTTTTGGCCTATCTCCATTTTAAATGTGTGATGATATAAACCCCCTTTTCCTCCATTAATTCAGCAGTCACTGACAACCTTAAGGATCCTTGGCCTTACCAGCTGTCCCTCTTCTACAACTTCAGAACTTCTTGGCCTTCAAACGAACTTTCTTTGTATTGTTTCCCCCATTAGAGTGTGAGCTCCCTGAGAGCATAATAGAGGGACACAAAATGTTATCAGAGTTCATGGAGGGGATGAAAGAAGGCTTTGTGTAGGGTGTGGCATGGGGTATTAATAGGATTGAGTCCAATGTGATATGGACAGACTGTGTTCAGGGAATAGCAAACATACTTCAAATGAAGTGTTGGATATGTAAAGAGCACTAGTGTGAGATAAAATAGTCCTACCCTCCTGTGCTAGGTCCTGAATGTCGAGCTAAGGCATTCAATAATAACAGTAGCTAACATTTATATAGTACCTTCTATGTGCCTAGCACTGTGCTAAGCAGTTTACAATTATTTTGTAATAGGTATTAGAGAATTGTTGAAGGTAATTGGACAAGGAAGAGATGACATCTATGACAGAGAAGCACCTAATCTATAATCAAAAAGATCAGCTAAAGGTTATTATAGTAGTCTAGGTAAGAGGTACTGAGATTGTAGACTAAAGTATGGCCCTGTGTGGGATGCAAGAGATAGTGATAGAATTTGGCAGCCAATTTGATAAGAGCCAAAAATGGTTCCGTTAATTTACTAAAGTCAGGGGTCAAAAATGGCACCATTTCTGTTCATACCATTTAAATCTTGTTGTCTTAGTAAATACAATAGAATCATTCTGATACCTTACCTTTTCCCTCCAAGTTGCTCAAAACATATCAACCTTTATCTCATTTGTTTTCACATATGTGTGATTGTATATTGTCCGTAGGTTAAAAAATAACAAAAGACTTTGAACATCTGCTAAAAGCAGAGCATTTTGCCTTTCTGGTAGTTAGTTTCATTTTCATAAGGCTGGGATGTTTATGAGGGGAGCTACCATTCTGGACCTGATTCTGACCAGAAAAGACCAAGATCAAGAGAAATGACTGGAAACTTAGGAGAGGAGGCAGTGACTGTGCCATCTTGGCACTTGTAACTAGGGAAGGGAATGTTGGTCATTGTCTGTCATGTGCTTTAAGGAGAGCTGATTTTAAAAGAGTTCAGAAATGGGCCAGGTATCATTCCATGACATGAAATGATACTCCAAAAGAGCAATTGGTAAAAGGGATGGGAAACACTCAAGAACAAAATTTTGGCAATTTAGCTGCAGATAATTCTGATCAAGAGATAGTGTGCAAAGAAACTGATATTCGGTGCAAAGGGGAGCTCAATTAATTTGAAATTATAAGAGATGGAACCAAAGGTAGGTAACAGGATTAATTCAGAAGGTGACCAAAGTCCCATAACAATGTCAGAAAAACTAAAATAATACAAATTGAGGCTTGAAATAAACGTATAGAATAAAAAGAGTTCTGTGGGTTGTTTTTTTTATGCTATGATGGGAATGGAGAAATTCAAGGAAGGAATAGCATCCTACTTGAATTCAATAGACATCCTGCATAATAAGTAGAGAATGGAATTACTATTTTGCTTGTTTTCCTTACCAAAGAGAATGATCTTAAGACATAAGGGAAGATGTTTAGTGGAATTAAAACTCTAAATAAATTAGACCTAGTTAAGGGCACCTAGCTTCTCACAAAGAGTTCAAGTCGCCTATCCTAGATGAATTATATCTTAGAATTTGTGGATTTCATTGCTGAACTTTGAGAAGTTGTGATGGCCGTATTACAGTAAGCAAATATCCTGATTTTCAAGTCAGTCAGAAGAAGGTAAGTAGTTCAAATGTGAGGCCAGTGAGGCACATTTCCAGTATCCTAATACAAATTGAGATACTTGGTTGAGATCCTCAGATGAATCATGTTGGGGCCCGTTAATAATATAGTGATAAACAGCCTCTTTTTTAATAAACGATTATTAAAGAAAGGCATTTGTATAAGTTTCACAATATCCTTGTGGACCAGTTGAAGAGATGGTCTGGATGATAGTAAAAATTAGTTAAGTGATTTCTCGTAACTTGGATTAGAGCATGCTTATCAGATACGGGGAAGACGTGAAGTTCAGGAGGATAGCCGATTCTTTGGATAAGAGAAATCTGCCCAGCGCAATAAGGATAAGTATAATGCTTAGCAATTAGTGCAGCTATATGTTTTAACCAAAGTACAGACTGGGAAGTGATAGTAGAAAACAAGGTGAAAGAGACCTAGAAGTTTTGGTGAATTGCAAGCTTAATAGGATTAGGAACACCTTTGGCCACTGAAATCGCCAACACTATCTAAAGCTTCTTTCTTAGTGGTGTTGACAACCTAGGAAGTAACTGCCCTACTATGTTGTTTTCTGATAAGACTCCCGCTGAAGTACCATGACCAGGAAATCCCATTTAGAAGGGAGCTGGGGCGTGTCCCGGAGGTGTATCTTAGAGCTGCTTAAGGGGCTTGAAGCCATACATTAAGCTTGGAGAAGAAAATACTTAAGGGAAAAGATAGTTCTTTTCATATTTGAGGAGTTGTCACGTAGGAGAGGGATTAGATTTCTTCGCCTTGCCACTGGAGGTAATAGATGGGAATGATAAGGAAGTGGGTAACTACAGCTGGCCCAATGCGTTCCTCCACTACTTAAGTTCAAGTGAATACTGGAGGGCATTTGTAGGAGATGTACACCGGCATCAGACTTGGGGTAGAGGTCGGGCTCTTTGTGGCCACTTCCAACTTTAAGATGATATGGGCTGAGGCTGCCTCTTGTGCTGAAAAGCCTGCAACCGCAGCAAACTCGTCTTCCCAGAACCCCCTGCGGTTTAGAATCTATTTCCGAAACTCCCTCCTTCATATTTTATGACTAGTCTGCACCTTTTGCAGACTCCAACTCCCAGCATTCCAGTCCTGAGTAGCCTCGGAGCAGACTGCATCTCCCAGCCTGCCCCGGGGCTCGGCGGGACGTGCCGGCGCCTATAAGAGCGGGGGCACAGCGGCCGCAGCCTATTGTTAGTTGGAGCCGGGGCGGTTCTGGGTACTCGCAGTCGAGGGAGCAGGAGCCGCCCGCCCCCCGCCGCCGGCCGGCCCGCCCGCCCTCCCTCCCTCCCTTCCTTCCCCCGCCGCCCTCGGAGCTCCTGGACCCGTGGCTACGGCTCCCGGGGCTCGCTTTCCCCTCCCTCCCTCCCTCCTCCCCACCCCGGGCCTGGGCGGCGGCGGCAGCGGGGGCGGCGGAGACCTTCGCGGGAAGCGGCGGCGGCGGCGGCGGCGGCGGCGGCGGCGGCGGGGTCGGGCGGTAATGGGCCCGAGGGCTGCAGGGAGGAGCGGGCGAGCGGCCGCCGGGCGCGAGAGCGGGAGCTGGGGAGGGGGCGGGGCCGGCGGGCGAGAGGTGGGTGTGGTGGGAGGGCAGGTAGGGGTCGGCGGGCGTGGAGTGGCGACCGGAGGGTCCTGCGGGCAGGGAGGACACGGGCCCCGGACGTGGGGGCAGGCACAGCCCGGCCCGGCCCGGAGGAGGGAGCGGGGTGGGATCGAGGGGCCCAGCCCTGGGAGCGGAGTTGGGGGGGGAGGGGGCTGAGGGTTTAGGGAGTGAGGTTTTAGAATGAACAGGAAGGTGAAGGGGTCATCGGAATGCCCATTGAGGCCAGTGTCCATCAGTTAGCCAACTAGAACTGGTTCAGTGCCCCCTTACTGTGTGCCACGCACTGGGCTAAGCTCTGGAGCGCTACGTTTTCCTAGAATGAACTGAATATGCTTCCAAGTGAAGCTGCAATATTCGTTTTCCTAGTCTGTAGGTAACATCAAGTTGACCTGGTTATTAACATCATCTTTACCCCCTTCCCTGCTTCAGCCAGGGTTCTCATCATTCCATCTGTGTCCACCGAAGTCTCTTGTCCTCCCTTTTTTATGACTTATAAGAATACCAGTTTCATAAATGAGCTGTTGAAGTTATCCTCGTGAAAAGCACAGCCTTTGTGCTGTAATTGTTAGTTAGGTCAAGTTAAAGCCACAGTTGACAGGGATTCCCCTCCTCCTGCCTAACTGCCCATCTTGCAAGGCCTCGGAGCTAGACTGTTGTGCTGTGCCATAGTTAAGAGTGGGCCTTGAGGCTTTAATGGTTTCTGCAGGAG
The DNA here is from genome assembly GCF_019393635.1 of Dromiciops gliroides. Taxonomy (NCBI): domain Eukaryota; kingdom Metazoa; phylum Chordata; class Mammalia; order Microbiotheria; family Microbiotheriidae; genus Dromiciops; species Dromiciops gliroides. Next base: position 217,867,157 of record NC_057865.1, on the reverse strand, counting down.
CCCACCTCAACTTTCCCACGAAGAACCTTTGCTCCAAAGACTAACCATTTCAGAGATAGAGATAGAGTTCCAACTTTGATTTAGAGTGGAGTGAAAGAGAATGACCGACCCCTAGCTACAAAGGGATTTCAGTTTGGAAATGAGAAGGAATGAGAATAGATGGTTCCCATTTAAATGCCCAGTTTAGGCAAGGGAAGAGAAATGGTTTGGGCGTCCAATAAGTCACCGGGGCCTCAGTTTCATTTTCTGTAAAATAAAAAATTAAATGGTTCTTCCAGCTCTGTCAGTGATTTAGGATTCTTCTGGCTCTGAATTTCTGAACATCATTGAACCAGAGGGGCAGGTAATCTTCAGGAAAGTAACAATAGGTTGAAAGAGAGTCATCCGGCTTCTAATTCTAGCTGGAATAAGGTCTCAATGAATGCTTTTCTGGTGCCATGAACTTTAAACCGAAAGCTCATCACCATCCAGAGACTATCCTACAAGGAGCAACTTTCCTTTAAAACGCTGTGTCTTAACAAGAAGAAAATTCTTGAGGGCTTTGTAGCCCAGAAATAGGTCAATTGCTTTCCTGATTAGGTTTAGTTTTCTTAAGAGAGCCTCATACATCAGTCTTAAATATAGCATTTGTTATCTCAAAAAATGTTTTCCTCAGCATCGCATACCCTTACAAATCCATGTCATATACTTAGTGGTAAGGAGTGAGCTTCAGAAGCCTGAAAAGGAGTATAGTCCTTTTTATATTTGAGTCTTTATTAAAATTCAGACATAATGAAACCCTGTTTTTATTTAGTTTCAGCTTCTTTCAGATCTCAACCTGTGCTGCTTCATGCAACTTAGCAATTAGACTGGTGGGAATTTTTGTCATAAAAGATCTTTAAAAGCAACATAGAGAGTGGCAAGCATTTATACCAGTTGCCCTGTTAGTTTGTCTGCCATTTTAAAGTTCCTATAAAGAGTTTCAATGTTTTCGTCCAAAATCATTATGTTTTGGGATTCAGTCATTTTGATATTTTAACAGACTAATAGGTCTTATCCCTGCTGTTGGAATTGAAATTTATTTCCAATAGTACACTGACTTATTTGGGTAATTGAATTTGTATGTGTATGTCCTGAAGAAGGCAGGAAGAGACCGAAGAGAGATGGATTTCTACATAAGGTTTAGAAAGATGAATTTGGTGAGGTTGAAAGGAGAATTTAGACCTTTTCTTTGCCAAGTAATGCAAAGAACACCCATTTCAGTTTATTTGTAGAAGTGTCAAGCTCTGAGATATTGGATTGGGAAGATTTAGTGAAAAAAGACATGGTCAAGATGTGTTGAAAATTAAGGCTGCAACTGGTTTTAGTCTAGGATAGACAAAGTCATTAGAATTAGTTAAGTAACCAGGATAAGATAAAAGATTTAGAACAGCGTATTTAGAATTTTACCAAATACTTCCATCTTGGTGTATGAAAATAGTTTAAAATACCAACGGTTAATTTGCATATTGTTTCGTTTTCAGACATTTTCAAATAAAATGTTGTTGCTCCTCTATAAAGTTTTCTCCTGTCGAAATTGGCTCAGAAAATCTTACTCTGGAAGTATATAACAGAAAAGAAGAAATACTGGCTAGGGGAAGAAAAGAACTTTCTCCCCACAATTGCCACTTCCCAATCTAGATAAAAATGACCTGAAGAGATGAGCCACAAGGGTGGGTGGACTAAGACACCGATAGCTTTTTGAGGATTGCATGGAATTCAAAAGTAGGCAAAAAAAGTGTAGGGAAAGACCCCTCACCTATACTGCAACACCCAGCAGAGTTTGCTGTGAGTAAAAACCTCCCAGGCTTGCTGTTTAAACCTCCTTTCAGAGGAAGGTGAGGGGGTTTCCATTTAATTTGGTTTCTCTTGTAGGCGAGACCTGGCATTTATTGAATGTATCAGGAAAGAAAAACATGATTAGTTTCCATTGACAATAGTGTTTCTTGTCTCATCCTAATATGTTCATGCATGCTTTGAATGTGAAATTTTTAGTGTACTGTTGGTAATAGAGTGGAAATGGATGCTTAGGCTTATGCTCAGAGCTGTCATAGGATCTCAGATTTAGATCTGAAGAGGGCCTCCAAGTCCTGTGTTTTTATAGTTGCTGAAATGGAGGCCTCCGGAGGTTAAATGAAGTGCCCAAGGTCACAGGGGTCATCAATGGCGGAACCAAGATTTGAGGTGAGGGCTTCTGACTTCAGTCAGTCTGCTAGCTGAAATTTTCTTAAACTCATTTATTCTTTCCTGTGTCTTAGCCTTGGTAGATCTGGTGACATCTGAAATCTGAAGAACAGGGTTAGTAGGACTGTGGGCTATACTTTCATTTTAATTAAAATTCTTGCTCATCTGGAGCCTAATTTTTTTGCTCCTAGTCCAGTTTCTTTAGGCATGTGCTCATTTTATTGGTATACCTGAGATGCCTGGTTAGCTGAGGGTTTCTGGGTGAGCTCTACGTATATTTAGGGCTCAAGTCCTCGCGAGAGAGCACGCAGAATTTTGATGAGGCCTGATCAAACCATAATAAGCGCTCTCTGAAGCCTTCTTCCAATATAGAACCTACCAAACAAAGCTGGATAGATGTTTAAGCTAGTCCCTCCCTGTCTGTGTAGGAAAGTGTGTGCGGGCAGCTGGAAACCGAGCACAGCATTTCTTCTTTTCCTTAGGGACCATCAAAAACTTGTGTGGGCTTTGGCGTTTGTTGGTAGGGTCATCCAGTAGGTAGCCCCTCAGCAGGAATCCCTGATGCCACAGTGTGTGCAGCTTGGTCTTTCTGGGCACAGTTGTTATTTCTGATGCATAATTAGCAACTAGTGAGATCACAATATGGACAGTTTGGGCATTAGTGATTCAAAGGCCTCGGAGAGCCCGTTCCCAGGCTCTGTGAAACAAAGTCCCATCTTCCAGGAAATTGGAATCCAGAGCTGGAAAGGGAAGATTATTTGTACTCTGGAGGTGACTGATGCAGCCCTACTTTTCTGTGGAGTGCTTGTGTGCTCATGAGACAAGATCGTTTCAGGCTCTCTTGATGTGCTCTTTTCCCATGCTGGTTCTTTCTGGGTCTCAAAGGATAGTTTTGTGCACAGGGTGATAAATTGTCGTGATCAACAAAACATTTACGAAGCACCTATTTGTAGGATACTTGCAGATACAATAGCCAAGAATGAAACACAGTCCCCTGACCTCAAGAAGCTTTGGTCCTCTCAGGGGGGGAGGACATTGATGGAAAGTAACTGGGGGAGCTGTGGACGACTGGAGCTGGCACTTGAATCTTGAAGAGTTTATAAAGCTGGAGAGAGAGGTAGCCTGTACCAAGCCCCTGAGATGGCAGGGTGAGCATGAGGGAAAAGTAATGGGGGCAGTTTGCTGAACAGTAATGTTGTAAAGGGGAATAATGGGTAATAGGGCTTGAAATGTAGGTTGGGACAAGACTGAAAAGGGCTTTAACTGCCATGTGGAAGATACTGCAGTTAATAGAGAATCATGGAGGTTCATGGTCAAACCTGTGCTCCAGGAAAATCACTTTGACCTCTGCTGGGAAGATGAATTGGAGTGGGGAAGAGATGAAGTGAGGCACCTCTATTGCAGTAGCCTAGGGAGAGGTATGAGGTCCTGAATAAGATGGTCACTGTATTAGCAGAGAGATGGGGAGATGCAAGAGAACAATGGAATGACAATGCTAATGCAGAAATAGGAGTGTTTAGGGGAAGAGGGAACCTGATTCTGTTGTGGATGTGGCTGAGTCTGACATGCAAATGTCCCAGAGGACAGCTATTAATACAGGACTGGTCCTGTGAGTTCAAACCCGCCTCAGACACTTTCTAGCTGTCTGACCCTGGGCAAGTCACTTAACCTTGTTTGCCTCTTTTCCTCATCTGTTCAAATGAGTTGGAGAAGGAAATGGCAAACCATTCCAGTATCTTTGCCAGAAAATCCCCAAATGGGGTCATGAAGAGGTAATACACAACTGAAATGACTGAACAACAACATTGCCCAGACACTGTGCATCTTGATCCCTACGTGGGACCTTGTAAGAAAATCTGACCGGACCAAGGAAAGAACATTCGTGGCTAGTAGCATCCCAGAGAATCGAGAGCCTAAAAAGTCCCCTGGGAAATATTCAGGGACAAATGAGGGCTACACCAAGTCTATTTCTGGCTTTCTCTTCTACTATCACATGTAGTGCTGACCCAGAAAGGGTGGGGCATCTGACTTGAAAACATTTAAACTGACAAAATTTCTGACTCCAAAAGCCAAGGAACAGAGGCCCTAAACTTTGTATTTCTGGAGAAGCCACTTCGTCATTTCTAAAGGGCAGTGGCTTGAATTCTGGTCCTTCTGATCATGGGCCTTCCCTTTGGTGGGGGCCATGGGGCTGGTACTTGTGGGATATCATAAAAGATTTGTACTGTGGAGATTACTGACTCAGGCTTCATTGTATGTCAATGTGTATATGAAATAGTTTGTGCTGCTGATGTGATTAGAACAGAATTGTCAACCTGTTCTGTGTCTCTGTTCCTATTCCAGTATTTTCCATAAGGCAAAATATATGAGGCTGTGGGGGCTGAGGGAAAACACAGAAACAGGAAATCGTGTGGGATATTGGAGAACAACAAGGAAATGAATGGCCTAATCTTTGGTGACCAGATTCCATTTCTGTAGAGAAGATCATGGAAAGAAAAGGGAGTTGAAGGGGCTTTTGATAACAAATGGAGCCATCTTAAACTGGTTTAGGTCAGACTCGAACCCTGCCCATTTAGGGGCCTTATACTTTTTATCCATTTGGTCGAGGGCGAGGGACCCTGATATATGACTGGGTTTCATAAGAGGAGTGGTGTTAATCCCTGTCTCTCCCCCCTTCCTTTCTTTCCAAGCAGAATCCTCATGAGTCTGTCTAGCTGGTGGTGAATGGGGGCTCTAGGGCCTTTATAGTAGGCTCCCCAAGGAAGCCTCTTCAAGACCAATGGATGCATTCACGAGCTCGAGTCTCAAGAGGAAGTTTGAAGATGTGGATGTGGGCTCTTCCATTTCTAACTCAGATGATGAGATCTCTAGCAGTGACAGTGCTGACAGCTGTGACAGCCTTAACCCTCCTAGCACTGCAGGCTTCACCCGTGAGTGTGCCAGCCCTTCTTTGGACCTAGACTCTGCCCAAGCTGTAGAACCAGGGCAGGTGATGGAGGGAGCTCTTGGCATTCTGTGGGCCCTTGGGAAGACAGCCTCTGCTTAGCGGCAGCTCAGTTCCACACTCATTCAGCCCCATATACAAGATACTAGACTCAGGATACAGAAATGAAATCGTTCTTGCCATTCAGCAGCTGACTTTCTAAAGACAGAATTAATGCCAAGTAATTGGATGATGGAGAGAGCACCATTCAGGCCTCCCTACTTTTTTGTCACACAGTGTCTCCTAAGAGATGTGTGAAACTCCAGAATTCACAGTGTTTTAGGAATCTGCAGCTGTACCAAGATGTAAATGGTGTCTGAGTGACTTGTAGAAATACAAAGTTCCTTGTTTATTATCCTGGCCTCACTTTAAAAAAAATAATAATGAATTGAGTAACAATATACAAAATAATATCCCAAATAAAATGGTAAAAGTTATTTAGGTTTTGATACTTTAAAGATAGACAGTTTTGTCAATGCGGTTCTTCCCTCCACTGACACAAGTTAGCAGCACTTTCTCTTCACTATAGTCAATGAATTTAAATTATTGTAAACCAAATTTCCAGTGATGAGCCTCTCTAAATTTAGCTAGGATTACTGAGCCCATAACTAAAGGCTGTTCTTTTGGGATAGCCTTTGAAAACCGTTGCTACAAATAGGGCATTGGAATAGGATCTTCACAAAAGTTAAATTTTGATGAAAGAAAAACATACTTGAACAAATTTATAACAACTTATTTATTCTGTGATCCATTCACAACTCTTTTTGTGTACTAAAACTCATGTTGCTTAAGTTTTTCAATTGTTTTTTTTCACATGTTCCATTTTATGATTCAACATTTTATTATATTGATAAACTACAATTTATTTGGGGTAGCTAGGTAGCGCAGTGGATACAGCAGTGCGCCTGGAATCAGGAAGAACTGAATTAAAATCTGGACACAGATACTTACTAGCTATGTCACCCTGGGCAAATTGCTTCACCCTGTTTGCCTCAGTTTCCTCATCTGTAAAATGAGCTGGAGAAGGAAATGGCAAACCATTCCAGTATCTTTGCCAAGAAAACCCCAAATGGGGTCATGAAGAGTGGAACATGACTGAAAACAATGCAGTTTAGTTACAATTAATCATTAGACATATTGACTGTATTTTTTTTATTACAAAGATATGAATGCTTTTGCATGGATTTTTTTCTTTTAATAACTTGATCTCAGACAAAAGGCCTAGAAATTGTAAGGGTTTTTCTTTCCTTTTTAATAACGTCCATAGGATATAATCGTGACATTGGGATCTTTAGGTGAAATGGTATAATCGCTTTTGTAGCTTGCGAGGTTGCCTTCCCAAAAGATTGTTCCAGTTTACACTTATATCAAATGTATTGCATGCCTCTTTCCTATCTTTGTTTTACCTTTTTTTTAAATTTGATGGAAATAAGGTATTAGCTTAAAATTGCTTTTGTATAACTATTAGAAATCGAACAGTTTTAAAACACTCTCAACTGTGTATTTCCTATTTTGAAATTGACTGTTGATATCCTTTGAACATTTTAGAAGAGTTGAGAGGGTTAGTGGATGGGTGTTCACCTCCAAACAATATTCCAAGCAATGAGATGGGAACTAGTAATGAAAGGGTAGACACTTAATTAATGATTCTGGGTTGATTGCACACTGTGCTCTGTCCTTTCCTCTCAGCCACATCTATCCTGAAACGGCAGAAACAACTCCGGAGGAAGAATGTGCGCTTCGATCAGGTGACGGTGTACTACTTTGCCAGGCGCCAGGGCTTCACCAGCGTGCCCAGCCAAGGCGGGAGTTCTCTGGGCATGGCCCAGCGCCACAATTCTGTGAGAAGCTACACGCTCTGTGAGTTTGCTCAGGAGCAGGAGGTCAACCACCGGGAGATCCTCCGTGAGCACCTGAAAGAAGAGAAGCTGCATGCCAAGAAAATGAAGGTGCTCAGGGGGAAGGGGAACAGGGGACAGAACTTGAGCAGGTCATTGCCAAGGAGAAGGGAGAAAGACATTTGGGTCCTTTGGTTGTGGCTAAGCCACTGTCCAGTTCTATAACATAACAGTAGTAGAGTGAGGAGCTTTGCAAATAGGTTGACAAGTCTACCTTACCTTCCAAGAAGGAGCTCTTACCTTCCCTGTCCTTTCTAGTTGGCTTACATGTGACCTGGCTTGACAGAATGACAGCTCTGTCATTGTTTAAATTTGTTTTCAAATTTATTGTCTTTGGCCTCATAAAACTGGGTTTTTTTTCTTTTGGCACTCCCTCCCCCCGAAACAACCCCTTGTTTGGTTACTCAAGTATCACTGTATTATTACTAAATTCATTTAACACTCAAATAGCTATTGAGAATACCATAGTTGTGCTCTCACACAACAGAACTTCAAGACTAGGAAGAAGAAGGACCGTGGCAGACCATTTCACCCAGCTCCTATATTCAGATGTTGGCTGCCAACACCAAAACATCTGGGGCTTTGCACTTCCAAGTACAGAATCATGTCTTTGGGATTTCCATCTTAGTTCCTAATTTGTGAAACATTGCTTTAGATACAGTCTAGTTTGTTTTGGGTCCACATGACTTCATCAGATTCAGAAACTCAGTGGGAGGAAAACAAGAAGTATGGTGGGACCAGAGGACTTTAGTCAGCAATTGTCTGTAGGCCTCATCTCGTTTCTAATTCTATGTGAGAGCTATGAGTCTGCTGCCTGCTCGTCCCCCATTCTGACAGGCACAACATTCAGTAGTATTCCCTTGCTTCTAGATGTTCAAGAGCTCCATCCTTGGCCCCATAACTACAATTTGGCAAATAGACACTGATCCATTTGCCATTCAGAGTTTATGGGCTTCCTCCCCTCTCTCCCTTAGAAGAAATGTCCCGGCTCCTGAACCTGGCAGAGGGATGCCCTGCCAGAGTGATTCCATCCTGACCCTAAGGGAGACCCTGGCCCCTGTAGGAGCCCCCAGGGCGAAATCAGGTAAACCTAAGACTTGTTTTGAGAGTTCCGCTTGTTTGCAGGAAACTGAGCCAAGAGCAACTAATGCTGCATCCAATAAAGATTCATACATCAGAAGAGAAATTCTCATCTTTTGTTTCCAATTTGCTCCTTTTTCAGGGGTTTTCCTTCCTTTGGCTTTGTTAATAACAATTTCATATTACAAAATACTTTGCATCTGTTGTCTCATTTGAGCCTCAAAACATCCTTTTGAGACAGGCAATAGAGGTTTTATAGATGAGAAAAGCTGAGTCTGGAAAAATGAACTGACTTCCCATGTCATAGGACTAGCAGGTGGCAAAGCTGGGGGGTTAGAGGTCAGATCTTTTAACTCCCAAGTCTCTCATTAAAAAACAAAACAAAACAAAACAAATTTTCATTATCTTACTCGTCTCTTCTTTTTTGAGGAGGTTCAGTCAGAAACAGTCCTTAGACCTGTCCTGCTATTGGTCTTTGATGTTTAATGTTTTATGGCATTTGCACATGTGGATAAAATCACTGCCTTGAGTAGTAGAATGCTCCCCCAGCTTAGTGAAGCATCCTTGGGACAGCTCCAGGAGCACACAGGACGCAGCAGGGATTATAGACACCTCATCTCGTTCCCACCTTTCTCCTCTGAAAACTTCCCCTTCACGTAGCTCAGAGGTTAGGAGTACTTGGTGACATGATGACATCTCTCAGGATGTTCTTGAGTTTTTATAAATCATTTCTGTTATGTGATTGGGTCTGTGCTCGTGCTCTAATCCTGGACATTTTATCGCTGGACTTTTCCAGGATGCTTTGAGTTTTGTATTTGTAGTGTGGGGATTCTCCAGGAGTCAGTCCCTAAAAGAAAGTGAGCTTCTGATGCATGTGATTCTAGCCATCACATCGTGCCTTGCTGGGCACTCTGTAGAGGCTACGTTTTTATAGCCTGCAGCGACGTGTTGTGGAGTTTCTGCCATTCCATATGTAATCTACATTGAACCGTAAGTCCAAATTCTTTAAGGATAACCCCTCTAAAACTCCTGGTCCACCATCATAGATTCCTCCGCATTCCCAATTCTGCACTACTCAGCTGTGTGTTCTGAGTTCACACAGAAGCTGCCACTGGGGACCTTTTGATTTCATCTCCGCATCTTAGCCATCTCCTATGCTCCGTCTTGAGGTTGTATTTAACAAATCCAGTGGCATATAGTTATCAGTCGTGACTATTTCTGCTTCACAGAAAGTGTATCATCAGTTGGAGTCCGAGCTACTTTAAGAAGGTACACCACTCCCCTTCTTCCTGTTTTGGAAACCCGGTGTTTATCTTTCTACAGCTGCCTTAGGGGAATGGGCCCTGTGTTTTGTTAATATTGTACAGGTCAGGTTTTCGTAAAGTTCTTTCCTGATCTCTAATGGTCCATTTTATAGTTCTAAAAGTGTACAGACATTAAGACTGCTGTTGCATAGGTGTTGTTTTCCATGTATTTTTCCAATTGAGCTTTGATTTCAGGATGCCATTAAGTCTCTTGACGTAATAGACAGCCACAGCCTTCTCTTTGATAGCTTTACATTCACAATATGTCTTGCCAAGTACCAGAGTATTTGTGGGTATTGCTTTCATCCACTGGTTTAATGAGACTTCCAGATTCAATTCAGTCATTAACTTTCCCTGGCATACAATAAGAATTTATGCTTATTGAGTCCGAATGACATTTTGATATCATAGGAGGAAGATTCCACAAAATGAAGGAGCTACTTAATGTACTTTGCACGTAGCAAGCGCTTAATAAATACTATCTCTTTATCTGATTTGCTTCTCTGTAGAGTCGTTTAGCTTGATTCCTGTATCCTGGCTGATTAATAAGATGTTTTGGTTTGACTTGCCCTTTAATATGGAAGCCATACTTAATTCTAATTAGGAGAGATGATTGATACTGAGTTTGAAGTTAGACAGGACCAACCATAATGGACTTGATTTAAACGCCTTGAAAAATGCCTTGTTTTTCTTGACAGTTGTATTGGTGATATGCTTCAAAAGAGAACAGTTTTCCATGTAGATAACAAATGCTTTAACATTCTTACATTACTTGAACCCATTTCATATATTTGCAGTATGTAAACAAGGCATGAGTGCAGAACTGAGTCAGGCTTTGACTCAGTCAATAACAGCAGCATAAACTTTGCAGCACTTTCAGACAGCTTGCTCAGTGATTTCCAAATTAAATATAAGTTCTTTATCCCAATTTTTTTTTTGGTTCTTAGCTGATATATTGTTTTCTTATGTTTATAGATGTTTTGTGTGTCTATAGGCTATGCATGCTTTGTATAAAGTACATAAATAACTGGCCTACATTTGGGAGTGTGGCTGGTGTTCTCATCTTGTGTAATAGTGATGCCTTCTGTTAAGAAAGGGAGATAAGGGGGGGCATCTAGATGGTGCAGTGGATAGAGCACCAGCCCTGGAGTCAGGAGTACCTGAGTTCAAATCCGGTCTCAGGCAGTTAACACTTACTGGCTGTGTGACCCTAGGCAAGTCACTTAACCCCAATTGCCTCACAAAATTAAAAAACAAAAACAAAAACAAACAAAAAAAGGGAGATAAGGTGTATGTCTCAGAGGAAAAGCTGGCGAGGCACCTTGCTAGTAATTCATGTGCTGCTGTGAAAGGCCTGAATGACTGGTTATGGATCTTCATTGGTTTCTGCCTTGACAGTTTAACAGAGAAGCTCCTATTTGTCATCTCCGTTGCTGGGATTGTTCTCTTGTTCACAGTGTTGATGGTACATAAGCTTGCTGTTTCTTGGTTGATCCATTTGTGTTGGACTTCTTTCAGTCATGTAGATGATCAGAAATTCTCCTCCTTTAGGAAGGTTCTCTCTCACCTCTCATTTCTTTACTTCTCAAGAGTTTTTGATTGATGTTGAATTGTTTATTTTCTTTGTGTGGCTTTGACTCCTGGTGTTGCCTTTCCTTTTTGGTTTCTGTTTTCTGGTACTGATGAAGGGAATCTAGAATTTCTGGATTTGTTTTTTGGATTTCTTTCTACTTTGTTGTTGCCTTTAATTAGGGTTTTCTACTATGCATAATTGGCTAGATAGTGACATAATATACAGTGCTTTTCTACAGATTTTAAGTAGCTCTCACAAGCTTCATATGGTGGGAATTGATGTTTTTCTTCAGGAGATAGTTCTACCTTTCTACCTGTGTTTCTTAAATCTACGGCAGTGTCAACCATATATACTGCTGTGTGCAAATCATGAGTTTTGTTTTGTTTCGTTTTTTGGGTGGGGCAATGTGGGTTAAGTGGCTTGCCCAGGGTCACACAGCTAGTAAGTGTCAAGTGTCTGAGGCCAGATTTTAACTCAGGACCTCCTGAATATAGAGCCAGTGCTTTATCCACTGCACCACCTAGCTGCCCCAAATCATGAATTTTTTAAAACAAATTTTGTTGATATGTGTGTGTGTAAATTTTTTACTTCACCAGCATTTTCCACTGTATCCTATTCCTTACCCCCTTTTAAGAGCACTAGTAACATCAAAAAGATCTGATGTTATATATAGTGTTCCATATCCCTAGTCTCCTACCTTTTGCTAAAAAGAGTGAAGAGATGTAGGCTCATTTCTCCTTAAAAGTGAAGATTAGTTATTATAAATACATAGCATTTGGCTTCAGCTTTGTTGTTATATATGTTGTTTTGCTGGTTCTCCTTGTTTCACTTGTCATTTCTTCATATAACTGAAATGTTCTTATAATTTCTTTCAAACACTGTGGAAGAATGAATTCATTCATGATGGTTATAACAGATACCACCATTTCATAATTACTGTTTGTTATACTTGGTCAGCTGTTTGGATTCTTGCCTTAAAAGTAAAAATGAACTTTCAGAATTAGTCTTAAGTATGTCCATCTCATTTTCAAAATCATTTGAGATACCAGTGTTGTTTTTTGTCTGTTTCATTATTAGGTGTAATTTCCAGATTTTCAATGACCAGGTTCTTCAATTTTTCTCTCTTCAAATATTAATTTCTCTTTGATGTTATCTCTTATTTAATCTAATCTATATTTAGGAATGGAGCTATTTTTTATGATTGCCCTGTACTGATCAGCAGTATATGCTGAGATCTGTTTCCAGTTTTGTTATGATGTACAATGAAAGGGTTCCTGTTTTGAGTTCATTTTGTTTATACTCCTGGTTTTTAGTGGTCAGAGTAATATGAACTGAAGCTGTTCTAGCAGATAGAATATTTCTATTTCCAATTTGTTCTAGTGTATCTTGCTTTCTTGTGGTACTAAAATATGAGTGACTGCCACTCACTCTACTGTTCTCCGTGTTGAGTGGATCATTGTCTGTTTTGAGTGGGATGAGCCAACAGCCCTGGGCTGCCCTCTCTCTATTTCTTTAACTCTTAGGCACAGTTGCATCCACTGGCAGGGGTGCCAACCCAGTGAAAGCCTCATTTGCCATTGTTTCAGAGTTCTTGCAGGGCCTTCACAAGAGAGCTGAATACTGACTCACAGCTCATGAAATACATGACTGCCATGTCCCCTGTTCTGCCATTATTCTGTCTCACATTGTGAACTTTGAGGGGGTCATTGAAAGTACTGCATTTTTTACTCAGTTCCACACGCACATCTTATTTCTGTACTGCAGACATATAAAATGGACACAAGTAGATTAAGAATGCCAGAGTATTTGCTATCCGCATAGAAAAGTGTTCTCTGTGTAAAAGATGGCATCTTTCAGGGAGATAATTTAAGCCTATTATGGTAATGCTTAGCCTGAAACCCATCATTATCTCTCCTAAATAGAACTAAGTATGGCTTCCAAGGTAAAGAGGGTATATTACCAAAATATCTTTTTAATCCCTTGATGTACATAAATGATGTCAAGTTATATGACTCCACAAAACAACAACAACAACAACACATTAAACAGCTCCTTCATTTCATAGAGTCTTTGATATCTGATGAGATCACTATGTCATTTGGATTCAGTGAGCGTGAAATTCTTAATGTACACCCATCGAGTGCCGTGCCCTTCTCAGAGAACAGCAGGCTTGGTGCTTCCAATCTGGAGGTAAAATTGAACCATTAGATAAAGGCAGTGCAAGCACTTAGGTCTTGTAAAGCTCTTATCAGAGAGAAGGCTGTGTGTGGCTGTGTATGTCTGGAAACTAAATGGAATCCTGAAATTAAAGCTCATTGGGAAAAACAACTTCAAAGCAATTAACTCATCGTATGCTTTTGGAATTGTAAAATCACCATAACAAATTGGGAGAAAATCCTTGAAAAGTTAATATGGTATGAAGGAAGCACAGCACCATCCTCCTGGGGCAGCTGTGGAAAGAGAAACCCTTTCTTAGAAAAGTAGACAACTCTTCCCTGGGCAAAGGTGGAAGCTGGCATGGGGTGCCCACTGTTGGATTCTTCAGATGTAGCTGGAAGCAGCTTTCCTCTTTGTGGAGCCCATAAAACAACTTAAAGTCAAGAATGAATTCCAGCAGCCCTCAATGGGCAACATTCACATGTAAACGTCTCATCATGTAGGTTTGTGAATAGAAACATAGGAGTTGGTCTTGACAGCCATCATCATGAAAAATTACAGAAAGTTTTTTCCTTAATACTAGTCTTATTGATCAGTGCAGATTGTACAAGGAGACAGTAGAAAAATCACAGCAGATTGAAAAACTACCTATCAAATACCTAGCGAGATACTGCCTGCTTGTTGGAGTTATACATCAGCAGCTCACTGTTTTTTCATGGACTGACAGATGGCCAATTCTAATACAAATACAGACCTGAAAGTATCTGTCAGTTCAGCAGAACTGTAAAAGGAACATTATCACAGACAGAGCTATATCATTGATCATTAAAATGTACATTAAAATGTATCTTAATAGATACCACCATACCAAACACTCACAGTCTTCAGGGGATGTTGAACAAAAAGCTTTCAGAATATAGATAGCGGAAGAAATCAGAATCACGTGGGAATAGGATGAAGCATATATCCCCTTTGTCCTGACAGCTACTGGAGTTCTCCCAAGGATGATTTCACCACGCCTATAGAGGATGTTTATATAAACTTAAAGCTTTTATTCAAGTACAAAAAGTGGGGCTTTTTTTAATCAACCATTCAGTAATCTGTAGAATATTAAATATTTAAAAAGCAGAATAACCTCTTATCCCATTACTATCTGAACTCCTTTGAAGTTGAGAAGAATAACAATAATATTTTAAATCTGTTCACTACTAATGAAACACAGGGCTCATCACCCTAAAGCAGCTACAGAAAGATGAACGTTTCTTTGCCAGAAAGGAGGAAGAAAATTATGTTAAGTAGGTCAGAAACCTACAGAAATACTTTCTGGCCTATGCAGACGCTATTTCATCAGGTAGCACATTTTTTCTCAAATATATCTGGAAGTGCTTTGCCTGTGAAATGGCGGATATCCAAGAAAAGAATCAAAAGACCCTCTCTGGGTGACATCTGCATGACTTCAATTCTAATTTTTGTTGGGGGAAGATAAGCATTTATAAGCACCTGCTCTATTCCAAGGCCCTGCAGGGCTAAGCATTTTTTCCACTTAACTCATTTGGTCCTCATGACAACCCTGAGAGAAAGAGGCCATTGTTATCTCCCTTTTTACCGTTGAGGAGACAGAGACATAGAGGTTGTGACTTGGCCAGAATCTCACTGGTAGGAAGTGTCTGAGGCTGGATTCGAACTCAAGACTTCATTATTCCAGGCCCACCTAAAGAAGTGGTGAACAGTTTGCAGGTTTGTGGAAATGGAAAGGTTTATTTATGATGGCCGTTTAAGACCAGGCCCTTGCTACCAGAAATGACAGAAGGATTATCTCAGACTTGATGTTCAGGTGTAGATTATATAAGGAAACAGTAGAAAGTGTACAAGGGTCATTACAGGCTATAAAAAAAAATCAGCATCCACAAAATCCCTAGTGGGGCATGACCTGATGGCTAGAATCATATAACATAGCGTAACAGTGATCCATAAAAAGAACATTTCTGACAGACGCTCTCATGTTGCCAAATATTCATGACCTCCAAGCCGTGTGTATGTGAAAAGAATTTCAAAATATAGAGAGACCAGACAGAGGGGATGAAAATGAGATGGCAACAGGCCGTCTCCTGCTGGAGTCATCTCCAGGAGGCTCTAGCTAAGCCTGAGGAAGATGAGTTGATATCCCAATACTTTTATTCCACTACAGAACACTAAATATAAAAGACTAATGGGGTAGCAGTGTGAGGTAACAAACCTTTCTTAAATGCCTTCTGTGTGCCTGGCGCTGCTGCGGTAGGGATGGGGATACCAGAAAAGGCAAGCCTGCACGGTCTAAGGAGGGGAAACAACCTACAAGCTACATTTGGGGTAAATTAGAGATAATTGGTAAAGGGAAGACCCTGGTGTTAAGTGAGGAAAAGCTACCTGTAGAAGGTTATTGTAGCTGGGCTTTCCAGGAAGGCAGGAGGCAGAGATGAAGGTGTGCAGGAGAGGCAGAAAGCACCTGGAGTCAGGAGAAGGTGGTGATTTGTTCCAGGAATAGCAAGACCAGTGTCACTAGATTTCAGTGTAGGGGGTGGGGTATGAAGAACTTCAAATGCCAGAAAGGATTCTGTTTGATCTTGGAGGTAACAGGGAGCCACGACGATTTATTGAGGAGGAAAAGTGACATGATTGGATTTATATACAACCCTTGAACCCTTTCTTGGTTCTCCATGGTCACAGGGAGCTGGAGCATTGAACTGAGTCCCTTCCTGGTGATATGACCTTGGACAAGTCACTTAACTACCTTGAGTCCTTATCTGTAAAATGGGGCTAATGTTCTTGGTTTGTTTTTCTTTTCTTTTTTGTGGGGCAATGAGGGTTAAGTGACTTGCCCAGGGTCACACAGCTAGTAAGTGTCATGTGCCTGAGGTTGGATTTGAACTCGGGTCCTTCTGAATCCAGGGCCGGTGCTTTATCCACTGTGCCACCTAGCTGTCCTTCTTGGTTTATTTTTCAAACTGCTATCACCACCCACCATTCAGTTGTAAATGTGATACACCTTTGGGCTTTCTCCTTCTGGATCTTAATCTGATAGGAAGGCAGAAGGGGAAAGTTGGTAAGGCGTGGGCCCACTTGTGGGTCATTTGAGTAAGATAATTAGGAATCAATAAACATTTGCTAAGCCTGGAGATACAAAAAGAGGCAAAAGATAGTTCCTGCCCTCGTGGAGTTTACAGTCCAACTGGAGAGATGATATGGAAACAAATGTATACAAAACAAGCTATATACAAGATAAAATAGAAAATAATTAAGAGGGAAGGCACTGGAATTAAGAGGAGTTAGGTGGCATAGTGGATAGAGTGTCAGGCCTGAAATCTGAAAATTCATCTTCTAATCCAACCTCAGACACTAGTTGCAAGACCCTGGATAAGGAAAGGGCAAACCACTCTAGTACCTTTGTCAAGAAAACCCCAAATGGGGTCGCGAACAATCCCACGACAGAGGAAGTGGGATTTTGGTTGGGACTTGGAGGAATAGGCCCCCATTACCAAATAGCTACCATTTGAGTCTTTGTGACCTCCACCACCATCTGGACCACAATTTGAGAGACATTGTTAAGCGATAGCAGTGGCATGGTGTGGCTTTGTTACCCTGGTATGGTAGGCAGGCTGACCTACAAAAATCACTCAGTGAACTCTTCTTTCTTTTCTTCCTCCTCAGTCCCCACCCTTGTATGGTTCTTTTACATCTGTTGCAGCATCTGTTCAGGGGTGTGTTTTTTGCCTGGACTCCTATGAAGTCCTGATAAAATAAGTCAACTACTTAAGTCACTTGGCTTTCATTATGACTGCCACCTCCAGGGCACTTGGTGTTATTTGGATTTTATTTCTTTGCTTAGCTAGCTATGAATTTTCAGAATTCACTGCCTCTCAGTTTCCCAGATCTCACTTGTTCTTAGATCAGAGAATCCAAGATACCTATAACCAACACATTCACAGTGTGCCATACTCCTCTTTCGCCAGGTAGATAACTCTTGAAAATTTATTTTAGTTTATTTTAGGCCAGAGGTTTAAGTATATCCTGTAATAGCTATAGCTCATTTCTTTTCTCTCCCTAATAGAAGGAAACTGCATCCATGTGTGTACATCCTTGATCACACAAAGGCACTCAAAATATATCAAAGGGGCCCGAGGTTAGATTTCTGCTATACGTCAATATGTAGTCCGCCCAATTCTGAGTGAACCCTGGTTAGATCTCATAAGCCTGCCCTGGAATGAATTTGAGAAGTTCCACTCACAGATAATGTTGCCCAGTGGAAGTTTGGGGTCTCCACTGAACTGTGGATTGAAAGATCTTTTAGAAGCTTATCTAGTTTTGTACTCACATTGATCCCTTGCAAGAAGCACTCAGTCACTGCAGTCCCTTGTCCACCCCTCCACATTTCACAACAAGCAGGAAGGCCAGAGGGCAAAGCAATCCTATGTTAAAGGAGTTTACTCGGGTAGTGAAAAGTGTCCACTAGATGGGTCAGTATCTTTCCTGTCTCTTTCCTCTCTGATTCATCTTTAGCCTAATAGTTGAACCACTTCTTTTTTTCCCCAAAATTTAATTGAATTTTTAAGATTCTGAATTTCAAAATGCCTAAAAATGAGCATTTCTTTACATGCAACAAAATATAAAAAGGGAATTGCATTTGAAACAGTGAATCTCCAGTTCATATTACTTGCTTTGTAAATATACACATGATTAATTCCACATGTTACTTTCAAAACTGTCTTGCTTGTCTGTGCTTCCTTTCAAACCTCCATTTGTATTTTTTAAAAGATGTTTCAAAGGCCTTTTTTTTTAATGGCATCCACATCCTCTATTCCCCATTTAAAACCAAGAGAGAAAAACACTTGTAAAAAATAACCTATGCCAAGCAAAATTAATCCATGGTGGCTATATCCTTGAATCCATCGCCTCTCTGTGAGGAGATGGGTAACATGCTTCACCCTAACTCGGCGCGCTGATTGTGCCCACAAGACTTTCCCGGCTGTTTTTCTTTGTGGTATTGTTATCCCTGTGTAAACTGGTCTCTTGGTTCTTCTTTCTTTGCCCTGCAAGTCTTATTGTCCAAAAGTTTCTCTTTTGTTTCTTGGGGTACGGTAATATGTTGTGACACTGCTTCAGCCCCTCCCCAGTGGATGGGCGCTTTGCTTTGAGGTTTCCCCCTTTCATCCCCACCTCAGGATCAGAAAGTTAGTTTGTGTTTCGCTGTTCTTTCCCCAGCGCCCCATCCCTGCTTTCTTCCCTGAAGAGATGGATGTATTTCTACACTAAACTGTTTGCATGTGTGTAGTTAAACCACCTCGCAGAGGTTGACAACTCATAATAACCGATTACTCAGTATGTTTTCCTCTCTAATGTCTTTTCCATTTCAAATTAAGGGAAGAAAGGAATCGGGCTTTTGAGAAACTAACAAGGCGGGGGGAGGGGGGTATGTGAACAGCTCGGTCACATAGGCCACTGCCACCGCCACCGCCCTGTTCTGGACTTTGCCCAGACCCTGCTGCCATCCTGATGGTTTTGTTCCCTGGTACTCCCCATAAGGTGACTTTGCTCATCTTTTGGCAGCTGACCAAGAACGGCACCGTGGAGTCGGTGGAGGCTGATGGCCTGACGCTGGACGACGTGTCCGATGAAGACATCGATGTGGAGAATGTAGAGGTGGACGATTACTTCTTCCTGCAGCCTCTCCCCACCAAGAGGCGCCGGGCCCTGCTCCGGGCCTCCGGTGTCCACCGCATAGACGCCGAGGAGAAGCAGGAGCTTCGGGCCATCCGGCTTTCGAGGGAGGAGTGCGGCTGTGACTGCCGGCTGTACTGCGACCCAGAGGCGTGTGCCTGTAGCCAAGCGGGGATTAAGTGCCAGGTGAGTGGGGGGCCGGGTGGCATCTGCAGCACAAGCAGGCTACCGTTGGATATGGATAGATCAAACCCACCTAAGAATGGGAAATGTCCCCTGAGGCCTGAAGCTCCCCGCAGAAGCAGGCTTTGAACGGCGCCCAGGTCTCTTAGGGTGACGGCAGTAAGTGAGGAGGTAATGATGTCCAGCATCCGTTGGTTGCTCAGAGACTGTTGGGATGCTGATATCTTTCTTCCCTCCATGCTTATTGCTGAACACCCGGATATTGTGGCGACTGCAGCCCATTGTATAAGGAAGACTGCCCTGGGGTAGTTGGTGGCGCAGTGGATAGAGCACTGTCCTTGGACTCAGGAGGACCTGAGGTCAAATCCAGCCTCAGACACTTCCTAGCTGTGTGACCCTGGGCAAGTCACTTCACCTTGATAGCCTCCAACAACAAAAAAGAAAAGAAATATTATTCATCCTCTCTAATAAGAGCAGAAGCAACGTGTGCCCTGACTGAGAGCCCAGGAAGACCTTCTTGAACCTCAGATTCTTCATCTATAAAATGGGGATAATCATGCCCGTAATACTTGGTTAGAGATCTCTTGTGAGGATCCAATGAGAATGATGTCTTTACAGAACTTCAGAACCCTCTCTATGACAACAGCCTGTCATTGTGGAGAGAAAACTGGCTTTGGGCTCAGAAGATGCTGCCTCCAGGCCCACCTCCTGCCTGGTCCAGTATTGTGTGTGATGCTGGAGGAGTCTCTTCATGCCCCAGGCAGCTAAGACTAGAAATTACAGGGCACTTGCAGAGCTGCACAGATAGGCAAAAGTTTCCTTACCCAAACAAATGAAGTCATAGATTCAACAACTCTCCCCTATCCCCACCCCCACCCTCAAAAAACCTCCTCATGTCAGCTTTTGTAGTTAGATGACAGGGGAGACAGGTGACAGGTGGTATCTTCCTTTGGGGAAGAAATCTTTTGCCTTGAAAGGGCCATTTCTTACCTTATTACCAAAAAAAAAAAAATTTACTATAAACCTGTCTTTGCAGAGTCACGTTTGACTATTTGTAACCCATGTTGGGGTTTTCTTGGCAGAGATACTGGAGTGGTTTGCTATTTTCTTCTCCAGCTCATTTGACAGATGAGGCAACTGAGGCAAGCAGGGTGAAGTGACTTGCCCAGGGTCATACAGCTAATGTGTCTGAGGCCAGGTTTGATATTCCTGACAGACACCAGACCCAGTGTTCTAGCCACTGTGCCACCTGACTGCCTCGCAGACTATATCTTTGTCAGTTAATCTACCTAGCTGCCCCCTCCCTGTGTATTTTGGGGGCCTTGGGTCTCATCTTTTGCCCTGTCCCTTCTTTTCCTTCCTCCTCAATTCCTCCCACTCCTCACAAGGTGGATCGCATGTCCTTCCCATGTGGCTGTTCCCGGGACGGTTGTGGAAATATGGCCGGGCGTATTGAATTTAATCCAATCCGGGTGCGGACTCATTACCTGCACACCATCATGAAACTGGAGCTGGAGAACAAGCGCCAGGTGAGCCGTCCTCCAGCCCCAGAAGAGGAGCTGCCTCCCGCACCCAGCGGCGACTCAGAGACGCAGGACTTTCAGGAGTTCATTGCTGAAAATGAGACGGCCGTGATGCACCTGCAGAGTGCCGAGGAGTTGGAGAGGCTCAAAGCAGAAGACTCCAGCGGCTCCAGTGCCAGCCTGGACTCCAGTCTGGAGAGCCTGGGTGTCTGTATCTTAGAGCAGCCCCTTTCAGTCCCTGAAGAGCTGTGCCCAGGCCTTACTGCCCCCATCCTCATCCAGGCCCAGCTCCCCCCGGGCTCTTCAGTCTTGTGCTTTGCTGAGAACTCTGAGCACCCAGCCGCCCCGACGGTGAATGAACCCCCTTACTTGAACAGTGGCCCTGTGGTCTATTACCAGGTGGAGCAAAGGTCAGTCTTGGGAATGAAGGAGGAACCTAATTCAGAAGCCTCTGAAATTCCCCCTTCATTTCCCATAGACAAGGATTTGAGTGTCTTTTCTCTCCCTGCTACCTCATTGGTGGCCTGTAGCCCCACAGACCCAGCTGCCCTTTGTAAACCAGAGGTGGGGAAAGCGCCCATTTCAGAATCCTTACCGCCAGATAGCTGTAACCCAGAAGGGCCCGACTGTGAGGATCTGCGCCCTGCCTGGTCCCCCCCAAACCTTCCGTTCCACACAGACAGTGAGGAAGGCTGTGGGCTAGATCAGGCCTCAGACGGGGTCTGTGATCAGGATCAGCCTCCTAAGGACTCTTCTCTGGCACTCCCTCTGCCGGTGTGACCCGAGGGACACTGTCCCTCTCCCAGTCTCTATTTATTCACTTCTTTTATCTAATACTATTTTAAAACAAAACTGAAAGAAGCCACTGCTGCTCCCATGTTATTTTGTTGGGGTCTGTGGAGGATGGGGGTGGAAGGGATATGTGGGGGTGGGGGGTGGGAGATGGGGTTTGTACAGATATTTTAAAAGACAGACACAAGGAGACCAAACTCCAGCTTTTGATCCCTTGAAGGGTCTTGGTGCCCAGGGGACTGTGCTGTCTTCCAACTCTGAGATTTCTGGGCCATTGGCAGGAAGAGGCTGAGATGTCCCAGGAAGGACTAGGTTACTCAAGCCCCTCTTCTTTCTGAGGGGATCTTGGAACAGCCCCTTCCCTTGAATTTCCCTTCATCCCAAGGGGGCCAGATAAAAGCTCATTTCCATCCATTGTTGGTCCGACACTTCTTATACAGGAGCCTGATATTACTGATTTGAATGTCGTGTGGTTCCCCATTCTAAGAGAGGAAAGGGCCAGAGTGGGCCTTCTGCTGTAGGAACCTCCAGCAGCCACCTCCTCCCCAAATTGGAGATCCCTGGTCCCTCATTCGAATTGTTTTTCCTGTAGGTCCTAGAGGGGAACTGACGTTAGGACTTTTCTGTCCCTGCCCCACCTTTTCTCGGGAATCCTCTTTCCTCTTTGTCTAACGCATAACTTTGCCAGGAAGCGTTAGGTTGGGCACCTTTGTTTGAGGAGGTCTCTCCTGTTCCCCTGAGCAGCAGGACCAAGCAGTTAGTTAGGCGCTTTCTGCATTCTGGAAGAGCAATGCCTGAATTTGTACTATGCTTATCTACTCGGTCAGGTTTTTCTTTGGGGAATGTGGTGCTGTTAATGGAGCGTAGAATGTGGCCAGCAAGGTCTGCAGTCAGTTTCCATTCCCCCTTTTCTACAAATAGAACACTTGCCCATCTTGGGATAAGGGATGAGGAAAGAGGAAAGCTTTTACACTCCAGTCCCGTCCCCCCCCCCCACACACACACACCCCCAGGGATTAAACTTCAACTGTCCATTAGGCTTAGATGCTACTTTAACTCTTTTTGTAAAATCTCAAATGCTAATAGTTCCAGATTTGAAAGGATTGGAGTTGGAGACATTTTGTAGAGTTGTCTCCTGAGATCTGCAGAGTAAGGCTTAAGTTAAGTTAAGTTAAGGTCCCTTGCTGAAGCAGAGGATGAAATGGCTATTTCTGTCTCTTTTGCTCCAAGACCTGCTCCTTAGACTACCAATGAATCCTCTTTATAAATGATAATTACCTCTGCTTTCTTTTCTTAAAGAGTAAGAAATAAAAATATTACTTTGGGCTCAGTTATCACCTGTTCCCCTAACGTAACCACATAAGCAAAGGAAGAGTATGAAGAACATGCCACACACCAAGTTTTGTCTGCCTGTCTTCTTTCAGGGGCTGGTGGTTTCAGTGGAATGTTTATCCACAGCATTTCAGCTGTGACCTCTTACTTTGGCTGTTAACTGAGTCTGAAGCACCTGAATTTAATAATTCTGCGCATTTCAGCCCATTCTGCAATTTTCTACAGTCTTCATTTTTTCTGCCTGGTCTAACCAAGTGTGGCATTCCTTCCCCGAAAGAGCATTTCATCTCCTGGCACATTTTCCCCTCACAGAGTTAGGCCTAGAGACTAGCCAACCTTGAGCTCCTTTCTCCGAAGCCATTGATTTACTGGGTCACAGGTAGAATTTTCTATCTCTAGAAAAAGGATCATTCTGTAATTTCCAATGCCAAGTTTAGGAGGCAGGGATCTGGAAAACGGTTTTTCATCGAGATGCCAGTCCAACCCAACCTGCATCCCAGGGCTTTTATCTGGAAATTCCTTCTTCACGCAGTCCCACTTGTTTTGCCCTAAACCAAATCCTATCTTCCTAATCCACGTCGGCCCCTTCACTTTTGATGGCCACATTAACTGTCTTGCTGAGCAGTGAGCCTTGTCTACCAACCAGCCCATCTTGTTTCTGGTGCTACTTGAATTGAACAGAACAGCTGTGGCTCACGGTTGCTAGGCAGCTAGGTCACTGACTGCAGAAGCAGATGGCTTCCTCTCTGCTCTGTCTTTACCTATTCTGAAGAAGTGACTCTGCAACCCCCCAATGATTCTTTTCAAATTTTCCCCCTGTATGCAGGTAGTATTTTCAATGTGAATCCAAAGCAGCTTGTCTGGTTCTTTGCATTTGGGGGGGTTGGGAGGGGAGGAGGGAGAACTTTTAGGTTCTTTACATTGTGATAATGCTGTATTTAAAGAAAATATTTAAATGTAAAATTAAAACAAATGCTCAAAAGAGTGGTGTGTGATGCTTTTTCCCTGGCAAAATTCAACTCCATTACTTTCTATGGGGAAAGAACACCTTTCCGGAGGCTCTCTTTGTAGAATGATGGTATGAGAATTAAGTTAATGTCAAGACCAGGAACATTTTACAAGGGAAAAATCCTTTATTCTATTAGAGCATCAATTACTATTGTCCTTCCTCTAATTTAACATGCATATTGTCTTTTTAGCTTAAGTTCCTGGGCCTTACATTGTTTCCTTTCTTGGGATCTTTGTCCAGCTGCCATTTGTTTTAGTTCTACAGATTTATTCATGAACTCCCTCTATCCACAATCAGGACCCTGAGAATTATTTTTCTTAAAGCACAATTTTAGTCTGTAGCTCTTTTTCTACATCGTAAGTCACAGAACTTATGACAGAGCAGTCTCAGTTATAAAATGATTACATTTAAGTAATTTGTAGCCATTAGTTTAATTAAATCTTTACTTGTGCTTGAACATGTTGGTTCATGCATTTACAATAATTTACAAGTCACTCACATGTACACATACAAACCAAACCCAATTCACAGACCTTGGGTGCAGACCTTCCCATGGATGGATGCACTGAGCCAGGCACTAACTGGTATTTTCCTGGTGTTATCCATGGCCCAAACACACGGCCACTGTGACAGTGATAGGTGGCTATCAGCAACACAGTGGGAGAGCCAGGAATCTTAAGATCCACAGGGGCTACAAGCCCAGAAATTAAGACAAGGTAGGTGAATCTGTAAACGTGTGAGGGAGAAGGGCAGGACGGGGGAGACATTCACTTCAAAGGAAATACTTCCCTTTTTCCTTTTCATTACAGAATCTCAGTTAGAGTTATTGTGAGGGATAAACTTAGAAAGGAATAGGGAGAAACAGTGTTCTTCTCTGGCTACTTTAGAAAGGGACAGAAGAATATTCTGGGGCATAAGTAAGTGCTTAAGTTTAAGTAGTTTTGTTCCCTATACGGTTTAAGAATTTAGTTCATCGGAAAACCAGCCAGAAAGAATATAGCAGCAGATAGGTACTTAAGGAACAAGAAATAGGCTGTGTCTCCTAGGCTCTGAACTTGATTACAATCACAAATGGGGGTCCAATGCCCAGGGCTGTCATCAGAAGATACTGATCATGGGATGAGCCCCACAGCACTTCCATCACTCGAATGGACTTTCACTTCTAGCTGGAAGGGAAATAATAGCTCTTCCTCCTACTTCAGGTACCACACTGCAAGGCCTGCAGCATTTTTTCCTCTCTCTGTGGGTCCGTGGCTGATGTGTGCTGTGTGGTTCCAGGCGGCATCTCCAAAAAAGATATGGGATAGTCTTGTTCTTTCTAGCAGCTCCTTCAGTGCCTTGTCCCAGGGAAGTTGGTGGAAAATAAGACCACGGCGTGCAGCAAGAAGGACACATCAGCATCTGAAAACGGCAGTATTGGTCCTGCAGTAAGTTAAGGTCCTGGCCCCAGGAGCCACAGCTTCCTGGGGTATGGAGTGGAAAGGATAGGAGGTACAGCAAGGTATATAAACTGATGTCAGAGACCCGGAATAGGGGGATGAATACTAGTGGTTTGAAATCAAAGGTCCCAGGAGTTTCACCCACTCTTATGCTCGAGTTTCCTCCCATGCCCTAGATTTCTTAATCTAGTGAGATAAGGAGAAGTTTCATTAATCTCTTGGGATTCTGCCAGTTCTTGAATTCAGCAGCAGACACCAGGGACATTTGTGGCTTCCCACCTGACACTCAAGGGCCAAGGCAGTTCAGAGCTGCAGAGTCCCCAGCAGACCCCACACTAGGGGAGTTGAGATCATAGCACTCTCAGCAGAGTACATAGAGAGATGTAAGTCTTACCCGTCAGACTAGAGGAAAACTGCAGCCATTCTGCTAGCCATATTCGGCACCAGTCCTCAGGAAGGTGGGTGGAATCCAGGCCTCGGAGATAGCAAGCCTAAACTCGCCCAAAGAAGAGTTTCTCAGTAGGCATGGATGGGGGCAGAGAGAACTGGGATAATGGAAATGGGTGATGGATCTGAGAACCTCCTTTTAGTAAGTTAGAATATCCCCACAACACACCTTTACCAGAGCAATTTAGTCTGGTTTGAGTTTCTCACATGCTGGTTGAGGAGCCAGTGAGGGAAAGCTGCTAAGAGGAAAGACAAAGGAAAGTCTGAACCCGGGGATATATAGTACATCGTCTTCAGACCTGGCACCCCAAATGTCGTGCCCAGTTTGTGCACAGTCACAGCTAAAACAGGAATAAGGGACTACTCGAGTATGGTGGTGATAACAGCTCCCCAGTGGCTTAGGGTGATCACTAAAACCCAGCTCTCACCGATTTTACTTCCTGAGCAGTCAGCTGGCCAATCCCCAGTCTTTTCAAAGCTTTGTCTAGCTGGTGAAGCACAGTGGTGTGTTTATTCAGACGGTATCTCAGCAAAACAGAGGGTAGGTGAGGTGTGAGAAGCATGGCCCGACTCAAGGCTTTCTGTGACACGGCAGCACACAAGGACAGGGTTCAGATGTCAGTCTACCAATTAGGAAGGGAGGTTCAAGGTAAGTAGGGGTTGGGAGGGAAGGAGAAGAAAAGATCCAAAAGACTTACCACGTGTGGAGTAGAAAGATGAGACATGTCCAGGGGATAGACAGAAAAACACTTCTTCAAAGGCAGCAGATCACCAACACTTGGGTGAGCACCTTTCTGAACCTTGCAAAAGCAAGAGATTGGTGGTGGTTAAATTCTGACATTATACCTGGGAGGAGAGAAATGGGACCCTGAGTGACCCCTCCATCCAGCACCACTATAAATCTGCTCTGTTTGGCAGCTGTTTCAGGGAAATTCTTGGGGTTTGCTCCTAAGGAAAGGTAAACCTGGAACACACCTTGGTGCACAATGATGTAAAATGCCGTTGGAGAGCTGCATTGGAGAGCAAAGGTATGGCTCTTTCCAAGCAGTCGAGGATCTCTGGATGGGACTGCTTTCGTCGTGCATGGTAGATGTCCAAGAATTCCAGCTGCTGCTTTGAGGTCCAGAAATGATGGATCAGCAGTTGCCGGGGATATAAGTACCTAAAGAAAAAAGTATTTGTCGGTATCAGCTTTTCATAAACTAAAGCTTTTGGAAGACATTGATACTAGGAAATGGGAGGGGATGCTTTATTTCCTTAACTGTTCCCTTCTAGATGAGTTTCTGACTAAGGAATAAAAAATACATTGAAATAAAATTTCAAGAGTAGTAGACTACTAGCCTGACACGCAGCAAACAAATGGAGTGAATTTTTTTGAACCAAGATGAAAAACATGAGTCAGAGTTACAAATGGTGGTTGATGCTGCACAGGAGAGCTGAGGCGTCCACCTTTAGGAACCATGTGTATGCACACAGCATAGAAAGAACTGCTGGGTTTGTGTATCAGTTTTGAGAGTCATTCATCCATATGTATGTTCTTCATTAACAGTGGCATCTGATTATAAAGGACAGCGATAAAATAAATTTATCAAAAAATGCAAAGCATAGTGTTTTCTTGGGGGAAATGGCCCCACATTGCTCTGCCTCTTTATGATTAGGCCGCTGCCTCCAGAACAGAGTCAAGTTGCTGCTCCATAAAACCCTGCTCAGCCCATCCAACCCTGCTTGCCTTGTTCTCTCAGGGACCTGCTGAGGAGCTGAGGCAACCTTCCAGAGGAACGAAATCTGAAGTGGCTACTTACATAAAATACACCAAGATCCAGAAATGAAATGCTTTTAAGTTTTTCATCAGAAATTGTGGGGTATGTTATATGGCATAAGAAGCAGCAAGGAAAGAGTACTGGATTTAGAATCAGAGGTTACGGGTTCAAATTCTACGGTCGGCCACTTGCTACCTAGATGAACTTGGGTAAATCTTCTCTGGGCCTTGGTTACTTCATCTGTACAATGTGGGGAGGAGAGGAAGGGAGGTTCTGCACTAAGGCATGGTATGGAAGCCCCTTCCAGCACTAAATCTATGACCCTGTGATCTCTCTAAAAATGCTGAGGCAAAGAAAGCCAGAGTCTATACTCACATCAACAGGAAGACCAGGTAGTTGGCAAAGGGTGGGATGGAAATGATGCCCAGGAAAAAACACTTGGCGACATCTCGTCGAAACTAAGCAGAAAGTAAACAGAGCTGCTATTTCTGCTTAGGAAGAGCCTTCCTACAGTGGGCTTCCCCCATCCCACTGAAGAAAGGGCTCCTCTCACTTCCCAGGAAGGCATCAGATGCCTTAAACCATCTCAGTGGATGTTGCTCATCTTTTGCTTCAAGGCTATTTACTAGTTTACTCTTACAGGTGTCTTCCTTTGCTTTGTATGTGTAGCAAGCCATTTGGATTTTAATGTTTACTTTTGTTGTTGTTGGGAAAATGGAGGTTAAGTGACTTGCCCAGGGTCACACAGCTGGTAAGTGTCAAGTGTCTGAGGTCGGATTTGAACTCAGGTACTCCTGAATCCAGGGCTGGTGCTTTATCCACTGCACCACCTAGCTGCCCCTCTTGCTGACCTTTTAATCCCTTAAAACTATCGGTGGAGGGGCAGCTAAGTGGCGCAGTGGATAGAGCACCGGCCCTGGAGTCAGGAGTACCTGAGTTCAAATCCGACCTCAGACACTTAACACTTACCAGCTGTGTGACCCTGGGCAAGTCACTTAACCCCAATTGCCTCACTAAAAAATAAATAAATAAATAAAAAGAAAACTATCGGTGGATAGAGCACCAGCCCTGGATTCAGGAGTATCTGAGTTCAAATCCAGCCTCAGACACTTGACACTTACTGGCTGTGTGACCCTGGGCAAGTCACTTAACCCCCATTTCCCCACCAAAAAAAAAAAAAAAAAGAAGGCAGGCCCTTCTGTAAAGAAAGGTTCCTAAAGCTCCAAGGAGATTTGCCCTAAAAAATAACTCTGACTCAGTCCACCCTCATCTGAACAGGAATGGCAGACTGCTGGTCTCATGGCCAGAACAGAAAATAAATCGTCTGATCTGTTCTTTAAGGAAAACCGTATGGAATATATTCCACCCCATGCAGCACAATTCTCTGGCCCCTACCTGTCTCAAATGTTCCATGTCCCGGTATGAGAGTTGGTGATACATTAGTTTTTTCTGGTTCATAAATGTCTTTATTCTTCTGGCTTTTTTTGCATCAGCCAAAAGCATCTGAAATCCTGCCTCATTAAAAGAAGAGCACAGAGCATAAGGTTATATCCAGGTTGGAATCCTATCAACCCCCTACTTTACATATATATTTACCCTTTATAACCCTATCATCCTATATCCAAAAAACAAGTGTTTAAAAAGGGGGGAGGGGAGGCAGCTAGGTGGCACAGTGGATAAAGCAGCAGCCCTGGATTCAGGAGGACTTGAGTTCAAATCTGGCCTCAGACACTTGACACTTACTACCTCTGTAACTGGGCAAGTCACTTAACCCTCATTGCCTCGAAGCAGGAAAAAATCCCACCTTTGTTACTAACAAAAAACAAGCGTTTATTATTGAACCCTCTTTTAAGACCACCCTAAATCTCCTCTCTCATCCTTTACTTTCCACTAGCAAATCCCTTCCTTTCCAGTCAGACTAGTTCCGTGACTTCTGCACCATGTCCTGGCACAGCTTGCTTAATTTTGTCTAATGAACTTTATAGGTTTTAATTTAAATCATGACCCATGGGCACCTTGACTTTTTTGCCCCATGA
Organism: Dromiciops gliroides; assembly: GCF_019393635.1. NCBI lineage: Eukaryota > Metazoa > Chordata > Mammalia > Microbiotheria > Microbiotheriidae > Dromiciops > Dromiciops gliroides. The sequence continues at coordinate 217,837,745 of NC_057865.1, read as the reverse complement.
TGTCTCCAGCAGTCATATTTCTGTCGACCGCGCCTATTTGCTGTTGTGCTTTCCTAGAGGGATCATGCCTAATAATCACTTCCTACCAAACAAGTACTAAATGCCTAGTGGACCAGCTTCAGACCTGGGCTAGAAGCTGGCAAGGAGATGTGTGTCCTCAACAGACAAGGCACAGAGTCTGAAGAACACTATCTCGTGTGTTACGGGGACTCTGCTACGATCCGTTTGTGTGGCCAAGAAAAGGACTTTAAAAACGGGAAGCCCACTTGTGTTGGAGGCGTGGCTGCGCATTTCCCCACCAAGACGCTCGGTGTCTGGGTACCTCTGGGTCCTGGAGGTCCTCCTCGGGGGCATTAACTTTGCTCGGCAGGCTCTCCTGTCGGTCTGACTTCCAGGGTTCAGCCTGTGGCTGATGTCCCTCATTCTTACCCTTGGGCGGCCGCGGCCACTCGCAATCTTGCCTGGTTTTTACCTTTAAAGAAGAGCGAGTACACCGCGTAGAAGCGGGGGAAGCGACGCTCCAGGAAGCGATTGTATTTCTCATTAACCACCTTGGTCTTGGCCACAAAGGAGGAGACGAGGCTCTTCACGTCTCCCTTTGGGGAGAGGTGAAGCCGGGAAGATCTGCAGGGGGGAGAGAACGCAGACTCCTTTTAACTGCGCGAGGTCCGGCCTTGACCAGGCTTCCCTTTAGCTGTCAGGTAACCGCCGGGGCCCGGGAGGAGGGGGCGCTGGATACCTAGGCAGAGGCCAAGGAAGGGGAGCGGGTCCAGGAGGAAGGGCGCTAGGGAGGCGGGGGGAGGGGAGGGCGCTGACCACCCGGGGCCGAACGGTTGGAGCGGAAGGGGCTGGGGCCGAGAAACTGAGCGCGGGAAGACGAGGCGGGTAGGAGAAAGGCCTCGGGGCGCTGGGAACGGAGGAAAAGTTGGGGCACTGCCCGGAAGCCGGGCCTGGAAGGAACAGGCCCGGGACCCGACGCCCGTCAAGTCCCTCACCTAGGAGGCCCCCAGGCCGGGCTCCGACGCCCAGGCTGTAGCCGCAGAGAGAGGAGGTGTCCTGGGGGAGCGCCCGCACCGCCCAGGGAGACGCGTCTCCAGTAGACCCTGGACAGCGCCATCTTGACACTGCCGGAGGGAGAAAAGAGGCCGCCGTGGGGTCAAAGGTCACCTAGGGGTCGCGAGTCTATTTGCGCACGCGCCTCCCGTGGGAGAGGATTGGTGTCTCCAGTTCTCCCGGCGCTGGTCCCTTAACCCGCCAGGCTCCAGTCCAAGGAGAGAGCTCGGAAAAGCTAGAACCTCGAGAGAGTCAGGACTGGGGCTCTCCGGGAGGGAGGGGAAGGGAGGAAACAGCCTTTCGGAAGTGCTATAGTTTCCGCAGGCAGGAGTGCAAGCGCAGTGGTCAACCTTAAGGGCCCTAGTGCTCCCGGAGGGCAGCATCTTAGGACGCCGCCCGGTTCCAACATGGCAGCTGCCAGTACTTTGGACCCGGGGCGCTCCCTGGCGACCCCTAGCGGACCACCTAGGTTCTGCGTGGAGATGGGGGCTGGAAGCGTCGTCAGCCTGTCGCTGCGCCGCATTCACCCTCAGTTGGTGGCCGCGACCCGGGCTTGTGACGAGTGTAGCTTGGATAGAGCTCTGGGCCTCGAGTCAGGAAGACCTGAGTTCAAATTCAATCTCAGACACTTCCTAGCCGAGGGACCCTGGGCAAGCCACCTAATAAAAAAAAAAAACCTGCCTCAGTTTCCCCGTCTGTAAAATGGAGACATACCAGCACCTACTTCCTAGGGTTGTGTGGCTAAAACGTGATAATATTTGTAAAGCGCTTAGCAAAGTGTTCTGCACATAGTAGATGCTTAATAAATATTTCTTTCCTGGAACAAGTCCCTGCCTCACTTTGGGCCTGAGTTTCTCCCACTGTACAACGAAGGGGAGGAAGAAGAATAAGACAGTGTGATTTCACTGGGATAGGAAACTCCCGGGTGAATAACTCCCTCTGCCAATGCAGCTCTGAACCTTAGCCTAGCCCTAGAACACCAAGAGGCCAGGTGGGGACCCAGGGTGGCCCAGGCAGGACTCAGTGGCTTGGAGGCTGGTTCTCTATACACTACATGGCCCCTACTCCAAGTAGCGAACTTGTACAAACACATATACAACCTCTGACTAAATCCGTGCTCTTGCTGTTGGTGTTGGAATTAGGATCCCAAAACAATCTTGCCAAGCTGAAATGGTAAACCAGAAGGCATAAGATTAAATGTAACCTTAAATTTTAAATGTAATTTGATGTAATTAAAATATAAATAAGGTCCTACGCCTAGGTGCCAAAAAGAAAGAAGAAAAAGAAGAAGAAGAAGAAGGAACCACCCAACACTCCTGAATAGACAGGATGGATGGGAGAAGGACCATATTTGTGATCCTTTATATAAAAAAGTCTTAAGAATTTTAGTTCCTTTATAGCAAGGTCAGACTATCCCGGAGATAATGGGGAATATTTACACTTGCCCCTAACCTGGCTATTACTTTCCTACACTCTTTCCAACAGAGATGGGAGAGAGTCATGGTTTGCACATCCAGCCGTTGCTTATGAGTAGGGTTATAAGTGAGTCTACTAGCTTGCGGTTAGGGATATTTTTCCAACCTAGCCCTCAAAGGAATCCAGGAGAATTTCTTTCTAATAATCTCTGAGGAAAACAGGTGGTTGTTCTTGTTGTTTTTAACCTCTACCTCTCCTCCCAGACTTCAATTCTTCTTTACTTATCCCCATTTTTCTCCCCATTTGTCCCTGTGTGATATACCTTTTAAAAATTAAATATTTTACTAAAAATTTATCAAACATTCCTTCATTCTCCCAGAGATTTGGGGGTCGGGGAAAGACAATATTTTACAGAATGTGATGTCTGTTTTCTGGGTGAACCATATGTATTGGTTTTGTTTGTCAGACTCCCCATTCCAAGACTCCATTTTACTATTAGGAAAACACTCTGTTTTCCAGAGCTATGGCCCAGCAAGCAAGCTGTGCCCCTGAGGCTTGGCATAACAACAGTCCTTTGAGCTCACCCTCTGGATGAATTCAGCCACAGCAAAATCCCAAAATTGTTTCACACCAAGCACCAGGTGGTCCCTGACCTTGGACAAGCACCTGCAGGAACCATGTTCCAATCATGAAGCCCTGCTTTAAATCAAACTTGCCTCATTGTTGTTGTTACCCCATCATTGCCATGGCTACAGCTCGATGTGTGTTTGTCTAGCCACTACTTATTTGGAGATGGATACTATATGTCAAGGCTGAGCCTCACTGCAGTGGGTCTCCTTGGGCTTAGAGGACATCCTGGCACATTGTCTAGTTTCTCTCCTCTAACAGAATAAAGAATTTTATTGCTTATAACCACTGTTAGCTCTTGTTTTATTTTATTCTATTTTATTTTTCAGAATTTTAACAGTTGGTATATAACCTCTGTAGTACTTTGTTCATTTATATTCTGGGGTTTGACATGCTAAATGTTTTTCTTCATTAAAAAGGAGTTCAGGTGGAGGAGCCATTAAGAAAAAAAATACTTTGGGTGTAAGAAACAACAGATATTACATAATTTTTAAAAATATGTTTATTAAATGCATAATAAGTGGGGCAGCTAGGTAGTAAAGTGGATAGAGTGCCAGGTAGAATCAGGAAGACTCATTTTCCTGAGGTCAAAACTGGCCTTAGACACTTACTAGTTCTGTGACCCTGGGCAAGTTACTTAATCTGTTTACTGTCATTTCCTTGTATAAAATGAGCTATAGAAGGAAATGGTAAGCCACTCCAGTGTTTTTGCCAAGAAAACCCCAATGGGGCAACAAAGAGTTGGACACTGAAAACAACTGGACAACAACAAACATAATAGGGCTACATCACCCCCCCCCAAAAAAAACCCCAAACCAAAACAAAAATCCTCAGTCATGGTTTGGGCTGGGGCTAGAAGGGAGTGGGGATGGGGAAGAATAACTACCCCCTGTTCTAGGTACTCTCCGGGTTCTTTTTTGTTTTGTTTTGTTTTTTGTTTGTTTTGCAGGGCAATGGGGGTTAAGTGACTTGCCCAGGGTCACACAGCTAGTAAGTGTCAAGTGTCTGAGGCCGGATTTGAACTCAGGTACTCCTGAATCCAGGGCCAGTGCTTTATCCACTTCACCACCTAGCCACCCTCTCTGGGTTCTTACTCCTAAACTACAACTCACACACACATACATCTTTACCTTTAGTCAGCCAGTAGACACAGTTAGCTCAAAGCAAAATATTTACTCAAATGCCATCACAAAAATAATAGTAACAAGACATTCTCCCCCTAAACCTAGGGCTCATTATCCCACAAATACTGTGTGAGTAGGTAAATACATAGAGTACACTGGTAGTAATGAAGGTTACACTTGTGGAGAATCCCCTACCCCTACTATACCTCAGCTACACTCCCTCAGCTTGCTCCCATCCACTGCTTGACCCCCAACTAGCAGAGCTAATGTTCTCTTGAACTCATAGCTGACCCAGCTGCCCTTCCAATGGTCATGCTCCTCTGAGTAGCCTCTGATCCTTAAGATGCTAGGAATAGTGTCTCCTATTAGTTGAGTAACTCTATTGCAAGATGTCATGCCCTATGGTGAGGTCCAGGGGGTAGTTGTTTGTCCTTTGTTCTCAAAGAGGACCAATTACTTTGGGGTGATGTCATGACTTGCACTGAATTAAATGGAAGGGCACCAACCTCCCTCTCTCCTTCAGAGCCATCTGGGTCCCAGTGGCAAGATATTATATCAGGAGACTGGAGATGGCCCCGGATGTTTAGGCAATTGGGGTTTGTGACTTGCCCAGGTCACACAGCTAGTAAGTGTCTGAGGTGAATTTGAACTCGAGTCCTCCCAATTTCACCACCTAGCTGCCCCTTGAGGGGCTTAGAAGTATGGAAAAGAAGCTCCCCTTCCCCCAGCTGCCCTCTGGTGGAGGGGCGATGGGAAAGGCAAAGAAGATGCCCTCTCAAGAGTTCTTTCTTCATAGCTGGCTTGGCCCATAGACTACCAAGGGTCACAGCTTCATCCTGCCAGTCTTAGACTTATCTTTGTACTTAATTATCACCTACAATCAACTTGAGAGGGCAGGGAAAGAGGAGAGGAAATGTTGATCAGGGTTTCTTGACTGACTTCCCTGCTCAGCCTCACACACACAGTTTAATTTTTTTTTAGAGATATCAGAATATCAATATAAATTACTAAACTTCATCAGTAGCTGTTTATATTATTTCCAGCATATAAAATACCTTGATTTGTAGTTACTTCTTCTAAATGCCTGTCAGGGGATTTATTCATTGTCATTTTTTTCTCTCATGGTAGTATGTACTCCATAGTTTCGCTGTATTTACATCAACATAACATAAAACAAATATGAACAAAACGATAAAAAGATAGAAGAAAATGGAATAAATTTCTCACTTATGGATAAGATTAACTTTTGATTCAATAAATAGAATGATTAGGAAAAAACAGCTCTGTTTGACCACATTAACATAAATTTCTATGCAACCAAAGCAATATAAAAGAAAAATAGCAGAATGACCAAAAAATTTACTGCAAATATGACAGATTAAAAACTTGACATCTAAAATTTATTATAAGGCACTACTAAGAAATAACAGAGGGAGCAGCTAGGTGGCACAGGGGATAGAGCACCAGCCCTGGATACAGGAGTATCTGAGTTCAAAATCTGGCCTCAGACACTTGACACTAGCTGTGTGACCCTGGGCAAGTCACTTAACCCCAATTGCCTCACAAAAAAAAAGAAAAGAAAAATAACAGAGGCAATATCTGGTCCACAATGGTTGTATGGTCAAAGATTATAAACAGAATTTAAATATATACACACATAAATATGTATATCCTAAATGTATATATATAAGAAACTTTTCATTAAACATCATTACAAACAATTGTACTTATTCAATAAATAAATTTGTTTCAATACATAAAGTATCAATCATTTTAAAAGTTTTCTGACAGTTTTCAAAAGGGGTAATAAGTTGATAATAAATATTTGGGAAAATATTCAGCCTTTGGGGGGCTCAGGGGAAGGTGTAAGGTGTAAGAAGACTGTAAAGATTGGGGTGGCAGATGATAGGGAGCCAATGGAGCATAGTGTCAGGGAGGGACTGGGGTAGGGTGGGAAGATGTGTAATGTGGTCAAATCTTCTACTAATAGGTTTTCTGATCCATCAAGGATCAGGCCAGTATGAGCTAAGGGTTGTTGTCCATTCTGAAAGAAGACCAAAATAATAGCACTATGTTAGAGTCTAGTTACAGTGTGTCCCACTGTGGCTGATCAGAACAATGCAGGCTTCAAATGCTCCACCACAGGCATAAATAGTCCATGTGAACATTTGGGGTGGATTCTCTAAATTTGCACCTATCAAGTTTCTTTTGAGCTACTTGGCACATCATGCCACTGGTCCTGTGCCGGTGTCTCCCAAGTCACACAAAATCAATTTAGGCCAATATGGGCTAATAACATTCAAGTTGAAGAAGTTTGAGAGGTTTCCTAAGGGTAAAACACTCAAAGTTAACCTTACTGAACAATCCACGTACTTTGAAAGATATCATCCCATCAATCAATATGGCAACCATCAAAAGATCATTTGTTAAGTACTTACTTACATTCTGTTCACTCCTAGGATTCTAAATTGAAAATCGAGGCTAAGGTAGAACACAATTGCTAACATTCTATGAATGCACAATTTAAGATCCTGTGACATGGACAGATAAGGCAAATTGCATATTGTAGCTAATAAAAGTCTCAGTACTGCTGGAGTATAGTAAAGTATTAACATCAAGCACCTGCAACCTTGGGGTGAGGGTAAGTTTTATCATTATCAGCTTCGGTAGGATCATTAGGGCTATTCTAAGCACAGGCAGGACAGGGAAATCCTGACTTGATCAATCCATGAATCTTTCTTTTGACAATTCCTCTCCTTCACTCCTCCCTGAAACCAAAGGTACTACTCCGCCCCAATTACTGACCTCACCCAGGTCTCATAACTTTTTGCCAAGGCCTGAGATCAGAGGAATTTTTTTCTCCATATGATGCATCGGCTCTAAATATCTGGACCTTTACCCAGCATTGGCTTGGAACTGACTACCTTCAGCTACAACTCAGTTGTGCAGGCTGGCACGTCCACAGCAATTATGTCAAAAGAATAGAGTTTTAAAATTCTACAAAGGGCAGGACTTTTTTTTTTTTAAGTAACACCTATAGATAGCCTTCTTAGTTTTTACTACCTGAATTATTAATATTCGGCACAGCACAAAGAACATTATTTATTTAGAATGACCCCTGTGGGCCATTACCCCACTCTCCTTTTTTCCCCATCTTGACCACATGATGAACCAGTTCAGCTCTACAATGTCCTCTTCTCTTTGACCTTGACCCCTTAATGAGCAAATTTGCCCTTCAAAACTTCAGCCTTGGGGCAGCTAGGTGGGGCAGTGAATAAAGCACTGGCCCTCGAGTCAGGAGGACCTGAGCTCAAATCCAGCCTCAGACACTTAACACTTACTGGCTGTGTGACCCTGGGCAAGTCACTTAACCCCAATTGCCTCACCAAAAAAAAAAAATAATAACTTCAGCCTTGGATCACTCCCACCATTACTTCACTTCTATACATGTTCTGCTGAATAAAATCACTTCTCCAACAACCCTTTTACTTCTCCCTAATTAATTCACTATCCCATTTAACACAGTTGCCCTTCTAAACCTTTTCATCCCTCCTCAAACCTCACATGCTTCCCCCTCCACCCATCCTCTAAGCTGAGGACCCTACCTCATATTTCAATGAAAAAACCAAAACCACTCACCAAGAATTCCCTCTTCCCCTCCCTTTTTCATCTATATTACCTAACTACTGCCTTCTGCCACCATTTCCTTTACCCCATCTCAAATAATGCCTTGCTAAGGCAGACCCATCTGCATGCACAAGTGATCCTATTCTATTTTCATGTTCTTCATATGCCCCTTTCTAGCCTCCCATTCTTTCACTTATCTTCAATCTCTCTCTCTCTCTCTCTCTCTCTCTCTCTCTCTCTCTCCCCCCCTCTCTCCTCCTGCCTACCCCACTGCCTATAAAGATGCCCATCCTCAAAAACTTCTCACTTGATCATTCCATTCCCAATAGCTATCATTCCATAGTTCTCTTCTCTTTGGTGGCTAAACTCTTTGAGATGGCCATCTAGAATAGATGTCTCCCCTTCCTCTCTTTTTACCCTCTTCTTAATTCTCTATAATCCAGTTTTCAATCTCAACACACACACACACACACACACACACACACACACACTCACCTTTGCAGTCTTTTTATGTCATACATCCCCACGCTCTATTGTACTGGCCTCCTCACTGCTCCTTGAACAAGATATTCCATCTCCAGGATCCGGGTATTCTCACTAGTTGTCTCCCCCATGCCCAGAAGGCTCTCCCTTGTCATCTCTACCATTCAGCTTTCCTGACTTCCTTCAAGTCCCAGCTAAAATCCCACCTTCTGTAAGAAGACTTTCTCAATCTCCCTTATTTCTAGTCTCTTCCCTTTCTTGATCATTTCAGATTTATCCTGTATAATACGGCTTAACTGGGGCAGCTAGGTGGCACAGTGGATAGAGCACCAGCCCTGGATTCAGGAGGACCTGAGTTCAAATCCGACCTCAGACATTTGACACTAGCTGTGTGACCCTGGGCAAGTCACTTAACCCCAATTGCCTCACCCCCCCAAAAAAAATTTAAAAATAATAATAATATGGCTTAATTGTAAATAGTTGTTTACATGTTGTTTCCCCGTTAGACTGTGAGCTCCATGAAAGCAGGGACTGTGTTTACCTTTCTTTGCATTCCCAGTGATTAGTACAGTGGCTAGCAAGTAGTAAACACTTTAAGTAATGTTCATTTGACTCACTGTCTAGTACTAAATAACTTCAGAGAAGACATAAGAAAAGTTTCTCAAGAGCTCCCAGACAAATGAAAGAATATCATACACACAGATGAAATATAAAAATGCAAAGACAAAAATTATTCAAATTAACAAAGCAAACTCAGGCATCCTTTGAGGCAATTATAAGCTAGCATACCACAAAGAAAAAATGTTGTGTTTTTTTTTTCTGAAATGTATATGTATACACTTAAATGTTTGGGTTCTTTGGAGCCTTCATTTTTGTAAAGGCAAGGTAAGATGATAATATAAACATAAATCATATCTAGAATGACATTGCTGAGGGAAGCTAGGTGGTACACCAGCCCTGGATTCAGGAGGACCTGAGTTCAAATGTGACCTCAGACACTTAACACTACCTATGTGACCCTGGGCAAATCATTTAACCCTTATTATCCTGCCAAAAAAAAATCATTAAAATGACATTGCTTTCGAGGCAGCTAGGTGGTACAGTGGATAGAGCACTGGCCCTGGAGTCAGGAGGCCCTGAGTTCAAATCTGGCCTCAGACACTTAACACTTGCTAGCTGTGTGACCCTAGGCAAGTCACTTAACCCTAATTGCCTCACCCCCCAAAAAAATAAATAAATAAAATGACATTGCTGTATGATAACTCTGAAGGACTTGTGAAAATTGCATTCCATCTACAGAGAAAGAATTTTTGAAGCATATATTTTTTTTACAATTCCTTAATATGAAGTTTTGTTTTTGTCTGCTTTCTCTCACAACCTAGCTAATGTGGAGATGTTTTCCATGACTGCTCATATATAACTTACATTGAATCGCTTGAGTTCTTGGGGTGGGGGTGGGAAGGGAGGGAGGAAGAAAAGTTGGAACACAAAGTTTTCAAAAATTGATATCAAAATTTGTTTTTGCATGTAATTTGGAAAATAAAATTCTTTTTAAAAATGACATTGCTTTATTTGAGCAGTATGAAATTAAGAAAAATAGAGGTAAGTAAATAGCAAGCTGGACAGAGCACTGGCCTCCAGGGTGATGAATCACATCCAAGTCCACCTAGTCCATTACTCTTGAGTTCCCAGAGCACTTATTATTCAGCAAGTTATCCCTTGAAGGTCTAATTAGTGCAAGTTGATGTGTTGAAGATAATACAATCATGTCTCTTCCCAGTCACAGACTCAGCAGGAAGTTTCTCCCTTTGGTAGTTTTCTAGTAGTTCCCAGAAGATGGTTTGTGTTTTTTTCTCTCATCCATGGCTACCTTGGAATGATCCTCTCTCCTGTCACTATAACATCTGCCCTTTCATGACTTGTCTCTTGTCTACCTCTCCTTTCTAATAAGCTTCAGTGGTCTGTCTCCTGGATCTTCTGATTCCTTCCGGTATTAAATTTCTCTTTGCTTTCATAGTTATCTTTTGACAAATTTCCTCATCTGTAAAACGAAGGATTTGAATTAGATGACCTCTGAGGCAGAGAATCTATGATCCCTGCTGAGATAAAATCATTTGGTTAATCCTTCAGAATATTTGGGTAGGTGTGATACAGGGACAATGAGCTTGGCCCAGAGTTGAACAGGTAAGAATATCAGCATGTGTTGAACATGGAAAATGGAAAATTTGGAAATTTGCTTACAGTAACCCCAAGTTATTCTTTGCCTTGAAATCCCACCAGATCTCCTAGTGATGCTATATGTGAATCATGAAAAGATATGGAGAGGGTTCAGGCTCGACCAGAAGAGAAAGGACGTATGTTGATGAGAGTGTGGATTCATCAAAAATATCAAAGTCATGTCTTTATTCTTTTCCTATATTATACAACAGCTTTCCTGATGTACAGAGACCCTTTCTCCCCTTCCTCCTTAGTGTGAATATTATCTTAGTTCTTCATCAGCCACTAATAATAATTAATAATAATAAGATGGTATTTATAAAAGTGCTTAGCATAGTACATGGCACATAGTAGGTGCTTAATATATGTTTGTTCCGGGGGCGGCTAGGTGGCGCAGTGGATTAAGCACCGGCCCTGGATTCAGGAGGACCTGAGTTCAAATCCAGCCTCAGACACTTGACACTTACTAGCTATGTGACCCTAGTCAAGTCACTTAACCCCCATTGCCCTGCAAAAAAAAACCCAAAAACAATATATGCTTGTTCCCTTCTCCCCACCCCACCCCCACCCTGCTGCCACTGGTTTTGTTAGAATTGAATCTTTTTTCCATCAGAGGGTGATCTTGACATTGTCTAGTAGAAAGACTGCTGGCTTCATCTACTATCTGTGTGCCCTTTGGTAAGTCACTTAAACTCTTTGAACCTCTGTTTCTTCAATCTCAAAATGAAGTCATTGTCCAAAATGACCCTGGAGGATTCTTGCATCCCTAAACCTATGTTCTTATGATCCCTCCCTCTTCTGATGTTAATAGTGACGGTGTTTTAGGGTCACTGTCACCTGCCCTAGTCATGTGGAATTAGAAAAACAAACTAAATCCTTCTAGCAGCCTTAGTAATAGTAAGTAGTAGTGCAGCATTTGGGTCCTTGATTGTCTGGGCTGGCTTAGCAGTGGAAATCTACAGACCACTTTCAAGATCAGCTATTTCCAAACCACATGTCTGAAACAGACGCAGAGTCTGAATAAAACACATACTGTTGAACCATAGGAAATGGTGAAAAGGATGGATTCAGAGAAACCCAAGAGGATTTTATGAACCGATGTAGAGTGAAGTGAGAGGAACCACATGATCACAACATTGTAAAGGAAAACAAGGGAAATAGCCAAGAACAATAATCACGACTTCAGAAATGATGATGAATCATTCTTTTATTCTCTGTCATTCAAAGCCCTTCATAACTTAGCAGCCCCCTCCTAACTTTCTAGGCTTCTTACACCTTACTCCTCTCCCCTCTATTCTTCTATTCACCGACACTTCCCTCGTGACTATTCTATGAACAAGATACACTATCTCTTAGCTGTGGGCTTTTTCTTTAGCTGTCCCTTATGTATGGAACACTCTTCCTCCTTGGATCTGACTACTGATGTCCATGGCTTCCTTTAAGTCCCAACTAAAATCCCATCATGTTGGGAGTCAGTTAGGTGGATCAATGGATAGAGCACTGGGTGGGGAGTCAGGAAGATCTGAGTTAAAATTCAGCCTCAGACATGTACTAGCTGTGTGACCCTGGGCAATTCACTTGACCTCTGTTTGCCTTAATCCACTGGAGAAAGAAATGGCAAACCACTCCAGTATCTTTGCCCCAAAAAACCCCAAATCCATGGACAGTAAAGTCCACAGGGTCATTGTGGAGAATCAGGCACAACTAAAGAACAACAAAATCCTACCTTCTACAAGAAGCTTCCCCTAACCCCTCTTAATTTCATTGCCTTCCCTCTTTTTTTATCTTTTTTTTTTTTTTTTTAGTGAGGCAATTGGGGCCAAGTGACTTGCCCAGGGTCACACAGCTAGTAAGTGTTAAGTGTCTAAGGCCGGATCCGAACTCAGGTACTCCTGACTCCAGGGCCGGTGCTCCAACCACTGTGCCACCTAGCTGCCCCTGCCTTCCCTCTTTTAATTACCTCCTATTTATCCTGTATAGAACTTACTTTGTATAAACTTGTTTGCATGTTGTCTCCTCTATTAGACTGTAACCACCTTGAAGTCAGTTACTGTCATTTGCTTCTTTTTGTGTTTCCAGTACTTAGCACAGTGCTTGGCACTTTAATAAATGTTTATTGATTGATTGATGATTGATTGATTGATTGATTCTACCTTCTTGACAGAGAGGTGATGAACCAGGAAGAATAGAATGAGATACACAGTTTCAGGCACAGCTAATGTTTTGATTTATTTTGTGGGACTATTCTTATTTATTACAAGGAAAGGTTTTTACATTTTTGTGTGTGTGAGGGGGAAAAGCTATGAAGAGAAGTGTGAGAGTAGTGATAGCAATGCCAAAAATAAAAAAGAGAAGAAAGAAAAAAATCAGTGAAACATTTAAAAAAAATAAACAAAGCAGAAGGAATTTCAGAAGGGGACATAGGTGAGGGGGACAGTGCTGGTACTTCTGAATTAAAGGTGTCATACACAATCTACATTTCCTCTTCTTTATATAAGGAAACATTCGTTATTGCTGATATTTATCAAGTTTTATCAATAAAAACACTTTCACTCATTCTGTATAATTCATAAATGTGTGTATGTCTATATGTACACATATGTATATGTCCATGTATATACCTACACACAAATACATATATGCTATAAGGAAATGTTGACAGTAAAGACCAAAAAAAATGAAAAAGTGTCTTTTCTCTCTCTCTCTCTCTCTCTCTCTCTCTCTCTCTCTCTCTCTCTCTCTCATTCCTTCCCTCCCATTGATAAAGTGAAATTCTTGTAAACTTTGGAAGGTTGGAATATCTGGAGTTCCTCTGTAGCAATATCTCCTGGATCCAGTAGCAATGTCCCTGGATCAGCAGTGGCCAATGGCAGCATCTACATTGGAAGCTGAGAATCACATTGAGAACAAATAGGAAAAAGTAACTTCAGGAATAAAAGGGATCTCCCCGAGAGCTAAGCAGAACTTCATTAGGACTCCATGAAATGAAAAAAAAAAAAAAACAAACCCAACAACTTCCAGTAAAGGAAGGCTTTAAATTCGAGCCCATTCTCCCCAGTGACCTTGTGTGTGTTCAAGTAGAGAATGCACAAGGTTTTATTTTGGTGGGGGGTGGGGGGGTGGGGGGGAGGGAATGTTTCTGTAACAACTATCCTTGCTATACTTCTTTAGTAAATGCCTTTTCCAAAAGCTAATCGGCTGATAATCAGTGGAAAGGGCACCAATGGGGTTTTTTTGAGCCACACTACCAGGAAACCTGGCTTCTCATGTAGTAGTAGCCAACCACCCTCTGGGTATCCAACGTTTCAGTGTGAGTAAGAATGGGAAAGTAGCCCCATAGGGTACTTTTAAACCTGTTGTCTTCTTTTAGAATGTAAGCTTCTATAGGGCAAGGACTGTTTCATTTTTGTCTTTGTATCCTTGGCTCTTGGCATATAGTTTATTGAAATGTTTATTGATTGGCATAAAGTCAATTATTTGTTAGTTAGATTGATGCCTTAAAGTATGTTTGTTGGATTACATGAACAAAAGAATGAATGAGTGAATGTATTGCAACTCTTGTCTTGAACACAATGGTAATTCATGAAAGGAGCCCAGAGAAAATTCGAATGAGCACCAGGTTAGAGCTGATGATTTATTGATGCTAGTAGGGAAGAAAATCTAGCCTTTTGGAGTACTCTTTCTTCCCCCCCCCCCAATCTTAATAATATTTTTTCCAGTTACATGTAAATATAGTTTTCAACATTTGGTTTTTTTTACATATAAGGTATTTTATTTTTTCCATTACATGTAAAGATAGTTCTCAACTTTTGTTTATACAAGCTTTACAATTTCAGATTTTTCTCCCTCCCCCCTCCCTTAGACAGCAGGTAATCTGATATAGGTTATATCTATATACATATATATATATACACACACATATATATACACATAATAACATTAATCCTATTTCTGCATTAATCCTGTTATAAGAGAAAAAAATCAGAGCAGTAATGCAAAACCTCAAAATAGGAAAAAAAACCAATAGCACCCAAAACAAAAGAAATAGTATGGTTCAATCAGCATCTATACTCCACAGTTCTTTTTTTTTTTTTCTTGGATTTGGAGATCCTCTTCTATCATGAGTTCCCTGGAACTCTTCTGTACCATTGCATTGGTGAGAAGAATATAGTCCATCACAGTAGGTCAACACTCAATGTTGATGATACTTGTGTACAATGTTCTTCTGGTTCTGCTCATCTCACTCATCATCAGAACATGCAAGACCCTCCAGGTTTCTCTGAACTCCTGCTCATCATTTCTTTTCTTTTTTTTTTTTTTTAGTGAGGCAATTGGGGTTAAGTGACTTGCCCAGGGTCACACAGCTAGTAAGTGTTAAGTGTCTGAGGCCAGATTTGAACCCAGGGCCTCCTGACTCCAGGGCCGGTGCTCTATCCACTGCGCCATCTAGCTGCCCCCCCCTCATCATTTCTTACAGCACAATAGTATTCCATTGTATTCATATACCACAACTTGTCCAGCCATTCCCCAATTGATGGGCACCCCCTCAACTTCCAATTTGGAGTACTCTTTCAAGGACTTTCACTTTTCAAACCAACTCTGCTGCATCCCATAAGGCTTCCCATTACCTCTGATTTGGGGGATCCCCAGGGGATCAATAGGTGATGATCTTCCGTGTCCTTAGATCCCACTAAGAATTAATTAATTCAAATTGAATTAATTAAACTATCAGCATATATAAGTTATTTGAATTTGATTTCCTTAGTGTGAAATATTACTTGCGGGAATTCCAAGCTTATGGAACCAAAACCCCTTCCTAAGTCACCACTCTCCACCCCTACCAGGAGCCCCTTACCACTGATGAACAATAGATAGGTAAGCCCAAGGATGATGGCAACAGCATCTGCTTAGCACAGTCTTTTGCACTTAGTAAGCACTTAATAAAGGCGGTTTTTGTTTATTCATGTGTATCTTCTCCCACACTTAGAGTTAAGCTCTTTAAAGGCAGGGACTATTTTGTTTTCATATTAGTATCTCCTGTGTGGTGCTTGGCATATAGTAAGAGCTTAATACATGATTTTTTCCTTCATTTATTTATTTATAGGAACGTAAACAACTCATTCACTAATGCTTACTAGAAGCATTAATGAAAGCACAAGGCAAAAATTAGTCAGTTGTCAAGAGAACACTAGACCTGAGTCCCAAAATCCTCTTATTTACTAGGTGTGTGACTAGGGTAAATTACATCATCTCTCTAAAGGCTTACTTTCCTTATATGTTCAATAGGTACAATGTATTTGCACTAGCCTATTGCATCAGGTTATTCTGAGGAAAACACCATCAAAAATTTTATATCTCTATATAAATGTTTTAGACATTTTTTTTTTTAGTGAGGCAATTGGGTTTAAGTGACTTGCCCAGGGTCACACAGTTAGTAAGTGTTAAGTGTCTGAGGCCGGATTTGAACTCAGGTACTCCTGACTCCAGGGCTGGTGCTTAATCCCCTAGCTGCCCTTTAGACATCTTTTGATGCCTTAGTTAAATAACTCTAAGAAGAGTCGTTTCAGTTTTAAAATAATGTCTTTGCTCATTATTCTGCACTAGAAACCCAGGTATAAACCCTTGATAGAAACATAGACGAAGGACTAAGCTCGGTGGTGCAGTGAATAAAGCACCAGCCCTGGATTCAGGAGGACCTGAGTTCAAATTCGACCTCAGATACTTGACACTTACTAGCTGTGTGACCCTGGGCAAGTCACTTAACCCTCATTGCCCCGCCAAAAGAAAGAAAGAAAGAAAGAAGGAAACATAGATGAAGAAAATGCAGACCTAAATTTAATGAAATACCTATGTTGGTACCAACATCTTGGCTTATATTCAGAGAAAAGTAAGTGGTAGGGGCAGGGGTAGGGGCAGGGGTGGGGGTGGGGGTGGGAGAGGCAAAGATTTGTGTGATGTGGATTTCTTAAACCAAGAAGACTTTGTGGAAGACTTGAGTCAGGTTTGAAAAGAAGAGAGGTAACCGGAATATTGTTCTTGCAAGATACGAAGTCATGGGACTGGGGAGAGGAAAAGAGGGATGGATGGAAGTGTCCCATGTGAAGACAAGGAAAGACACATAAGAGAAGGAAGCAGTGGGGTGTGGCATAAACATTCCATTATGAGTAACCTATAGTGTCTCAAAAATTGCTTAACTTTCCTCCTTGGAGTCCTCATTTCCCAAATGGCTTCACACATATAAACATTACCTGGAAGAGAACATTCCCTGTTTGGTATAGCAATGGTTCCACAAGGGTTCAGAGCAAGACCACGTGGGTGGTTGAAATAAGCAGGTCCCTGAGTTTAATGATTTAGAATTCTACTTAATACAGGGTCCTTGGATGGAGTTCCCTGGGCCCTTTTTAAAAACCCTATGGCAAACCTGGCTGGGAACAGTAATAGGTCTTCCTGATTAGCATAACCTGTTTGATCACTAATTCATAATATATCGCAACTGTTTGTTGGGTGCAGTAGAAAAAACATTGGAACTAAACATCTTATGACTTGGGGCTGCCATATGGCATAGTGGATAACAGGGTGCTGGTCCTGGAATCAGGAGGACAGACCAGTTCAGTTGCTGTGTAACTGGGCCATTCACTCAACCTGTTTGCCTCAGTTTCCTCAACTGTAAAATTGTGGAAGGGTTGTTGTGGGGAATCAAATGAGATAATATCTGTAAAGTGCTGATCTGGGGGATCATTTGGCAAGTCAGTTGGGCATCAGTTTCCTAATCTGTAAAATGGGGCTTTTGACCAAATGACCTCTAAAGTCCCTTTTCCAGTTCTATCTCTATGATCTTAGGAACTTTATCCTGTGCGGCTTTCCTACATGCCTTTGCTCCCAGAGGAATTCCCAGGGGCACTGATTGCTTTGGATCTCCCTCCAGTGGCCAGTGCAGGGCTCTAGGAGTTTTCATTCGACACTGGCTGACTAAAAAAAGGGGACAGGGCTTCATGATTTGCTTTTTGACTATCTAAGTCACTTCCCTCTGGCCCCTTCACAGCAAATCATATCTTCAGACTTACGTTGAAAGGCACTGCCTATCACCAGAGAAAGAACTGGTGAGGTCTGAATGCAGATTGAAGGGTACTTTTTCACTGATTTCTTTATTTTTCTTGTGTGTGTGGGTTTTTTATGGTCTGTATTTTCATTCACAGCATGACCTACATGTATAAAATCAAATTGCTTGCCTTCTCAATGTAGGGGAGGGAAGGGAGGGAGGGAGAAAATTTGGAACTCGAAATTTGAAAAAAAGAATGTTAAAATTGTTTTTTACATGTAATTGAGGAAAAATAAAATATTAAATACTTTTTTATCTTTTATTCTTCTTGAAACTGGAGGAAACCCCTCCCCCCAAATGCTGCGTTGGCTGGGGGAATGGCAACCTCCGTGTTCTCTTTCTGCATTCTCATGATTACAAATCTGGGCTCTTAAGAGATATGTGGCCAGAAAGAAAGCTTACAGATTGATACCTCGTAATTTTATCAGTGATCCACTCATCTAATGGAAAATGCAAGTCGAGTACCTGAGGTTAATTATCCCTAACTAACCTTCTTAGGAAACAGAGGTCTAATAGAAAACCCTGACACTAGTGACAGACCAGTCACTCTTCAGTGAACCTAATGGAGGGTTGTTTCTAATCCATTAACTGTGATGCCGGTGTTGATTCAGAAGGAGAGCTCCCGCCCCACTCCCCACCCCACACTAGTGTACACGTCCCGTTTCAACTCTGGCCAAATGGCACAGAAGATGACTTAAGAATAAAGATTTCTTTACCTAATTAATAGCTCATTAATATCTAAAGATGACAGGTATATGATATCTATCTATTTTTCTATAACAGGTCAAAGATGAAATTTGATTGTGCTTGGGAGCCAAAGAGGGTGTGGGTCAGTTTTTTGAATTCACATCTTACACTTTTCTGCCTAAGGCTAGAATCTGAAGTGCTTTTATCTTATCTAAGGAGTCGGCTCAGGTCTTATATAGGTGGAGGAACACTCGTGAGAGAGCAAACCAGTTCTGCACCATGGGGAAGAAGCAGGCTAAGAACGAGGCTGCTCCCAGCTGTGAACTAAGTAAGTAGCAACAGCAGAAGACAAAAGACACTCCTAAACTGAACCGGCAGGAGTGGAGGGGGAGATAGATTAAATCTTTTTTCTCTGTTACCTCCAGTTGGTTTTGGGTTCTCCTTTCTACCTCAATTAGACATATCTGAAGAAAAGGCTCCTATCCTAGGAAAGTTGAGGCAAACTTTTCCTGAATCCCAGATGGCTGCAAAATTTTCCAAATCATCTGATTTCTATGCTTTTCTCTTTTCTGATTTCTATGCTTTTCTCTTCTCTCCAGGAGAAAATTATTTTGGAGGCTAAAGTAGTCTTAAGGCTAATTGCGGGGTGATTCGATTTTGTTTGTCTGGTCTGCTCCTTTTTTCCCCCTGCTTTACTGCTTCCCTCCCCTCTCCTTTTGAGGTTCGTTCCTAACTAACGATCTTGCTCAGAGCACTTTGTGTAAGGCATACCAAGCAACAATGAACAGAAAATGGAACAATTCGATTTTTCCTGCAATGGGTATGCCTCCAACCTTCATTTTTCCTTAAGTTCTCCCCTCCCCAACAAATAATGCTTTTTAAAAATCCTTAAAGAGAGCATGTTGAAATTGTATTTTATTAGATTGCTTATTTACTCGTCCCAAAAGATGACCCAGAAACCAGCTGGTCTCTGCTTCCCGCCCCTCTCCCCAATGTTTCTGGGTTCACTTCTCCGTCTTTCCACTCTCAAAGAAGAACCGGACAACCGAGGTCAGCTATCGATGGAGTGAAACTGAATATTGGAAAGTAACGAGAATAGGGGGCATTGTGTACGGGCGAGGTGCAGGAGTCCGGACTAGTGAACAAAACAAGAGGAGGGGGCCGAAGTACAGGTGCCCGGTGCGGTACCAGATGGCTTGCATTCCTCTCCCGGGTGGTGGAGGATGACACTATGAAGTGGCAACACTGACGATTAAGGCAGGCGGGAGAGTTGGTTTGTTTGTTTTTCCACCCTCTTCGGATGGAACAGCAAGAAGTGGCGTCTTGAAGACATCCCTGTTACCAAAGTTCACCGAAGTGCTTGCAGTGGATGGAAATCCAACGTTTACGGTGGAGTGGGGACTCACCTTACTCCCAAGGAGAGCTCCGGCCCCAGGAGAGCTCCCGCAGGAGCCCGCATATCCCCAGAACGGATGCTCACCCGGAGAATGCCCGGACCTCGGGCGCTCCAAAGCCGGCTTTTAGCGCCGGGCGGCACTTCACTTGTGCCTCTTCCCTCCGGACGCAGCGGGGCGCTGCTCCGAAGGGCCACGCGTTGTGTCTTTCGCTTCGCCACGCTGCACAGCTAGGAGATCCGGCCAATGAGAGTGCGCGTTCGCGGCAGCGCCGACCAATCGCACTGGGGGGGCCGCGGGGGGTGGGGGGGAGAGGGACTGTCCGGACTTTGAGCGTGCGGGCTGTAATGGAGATACCGGGCCTGGGAAAGCCTGTTTGGAAAGGGCAGAGGTGCAGGTGAGTTTCGGATCCCTCGGCCGCCGCGAGGTCAGAGGTCAGGCAAGGCTAACGAGGCCCAACTTTACTTGTTAAACCTTCGTGCGCCCCTTGCGGCTCGTGAGGGGCGGGTGGTGGGGTGGGTGAGGGGCTCCTGAGTTTCCCGGGAGTTTTACGGGGCGGGGGGGGCGGAGGGCGGAGGTAAAGGAGGGGGTCTTCGTCGCTCCCCTTTTTCTCCCCCCGCCAGGGGGTACGCGCGTACCCCGTGACCCGCAGCCTGGCGCCGCCGCAGTGGATCTCGGCCCCGGGCAAAGTCTCCAGTTTACAGAAGCCCCTGATCCGGGCGAGCTCCGCTGCCCCGGAAACCCGGCCCGCCTCGAGGAGGTGCGCAGACAGGGATGCGGGCGGGGGGCGCGCGGAGCCGGGGCGAAATCTCCCCGTGGCCTCCGGGAAATGGGTCAATAACTCCCCCCGCCTTCCCCCGAAGCAGTAATGGTAACGATAATGGCAGCCGTCATCTGTATAACGCTTTGAGGTCTGCAAACAATTTGCAAAAAATTATCGTTTTATCCACTCAAAGGGAAGCCTGGGGGGGGGAGGGCGGGGGGAACCTGTTACTTTCCTCATTTTACAAATGAGGAAATTGAGGCAGGCAGCGGTCCGGAGGTCGGATTCGAACTCGGGTTTTCCCTCGGCGCCGCCTAGAGTCTTAAGAGCTGGGAAGCACATGAGGCACCACATCGAGGGCATTGGGTTCTTTTCTTTTTGGCGAGGCAATTGGGGTTAAGTGACTTGCCCGGGGTCACACAGCTAATAAGTGTCTAGTGTCGAAGGCTGAATTTGAACTCAGGGCCTCCTGAATCCTGGGTCGGTGCTTTATCCACTGTGCCACCTAGCTGCCCCTTCTCTTTTCTTTTTTTTCTTTTTCTTTTTGAGGGCATTGGGTTCTTAATCACGGACGATATGATAGACCGAGGCCCCGGGCTTCAGTGTCCCCGTCGGTGAAATGGCAAGCTCGAGGACAAGAAAAGCTCTTTGAGAGTTAGTTCTTGTTTGTTTGTTTTAAAGGAAACTACAAGAGAAAAGTTACTGATTCGCTGTTGGGGAGGGTTTGTTGGAAAAGGAGTTTTCTTTGGCTCAAGAGGACAGAACCTGGAGGGCATCAGTGGAAATTTAGAGGAAGAACATTTACACCCAGTAAAGGGGAAATAATAACTGTCCAAGAATGACATGGGCCACCCCGGGGAATGGCTGTTTCCTGGTCATTGAAGGTCTTCTAGTGGAGGCTGGGGGGACTTCCTGGAGGAGAGGGTTCCTGCTAAAGTGGGGGAGGGGTTGGAATAGAGCCCCTTCCAAGGTCTCGTTCAGCTTCAAGGTCTTGTTACGTTTCTGGGCCAAGGAGGGTTTGACTTTGGAACATCAGATTACTGACCTTTCCTACATCCGCTTAGTCCCACTCCCTTCACCTCCCAAATGAGATAGTTCGCAATTCTGGCTTTTCTTTTCATTTTAGTAGATCTTTGAGAGAGACCTTGGGCGGGAGATTTTCCTGGGTGTTTGATTTCCTTTGTTCCTTGTTACTGTAAATTGATCTGAGTTGGTCTGAGCTGCGGTCACCTGTACTCTCACCCTGGGTTTCTGTCTTCTCCCTTGATCTATTTTGGGTAACTAGCCTAAAGCGTTTCTGGGCCCTTTGTTTCTTTATCAGATAACATCTGCACTTGGTTCTGTTCCACACCTAGGTAGTTTCGGATGGAGGAAGAAGAAAAGCCGGGATTGCAGGCTGTTGTCTCTTGTGTTCCAGGAACTACTTGCTGGGAGTTGAGATTTCCTGGAACAGTGTGACAACATTTCTTAGACTCTGTAGGGGGGAGACTCGGTAGAACTTGCATTGCAGCCCTTTGGATATTGTGTATGCTGATGGGTAGGCCCTAAGAGGAGTGAAGGTCGAGGTAGGATCAGTAGATGTCATCCACACAGTGGAAATAATGTGGCTTTACCCTTGTGTCCCGATCTCCAGTTTAAAGAGTTCATTGACTCATGTTTATCTCATTTGATTTTCAGGGCAGGTAGTATCATTTGTTTTAAGAATTGTAGCCAGAAACAACTGCCATTTATCTAGTGTATTCAGGGTTGCAAATTGCTTTGCATGTATCATCTCACTTGATCCCTTCAAACAACCTGAAGAGAGGCCTTTTAGACATTACTCACTATGCTCATTTTCTAAATGAAGAAATAGGCTCAAAGTGTCAGGAGTGGGATTTGTACCCAAGTATTTCTGCACTTCATGTCCTTACACCAGGTAAGGAAACTGAAGATGAACCCAGGGGTACACAGACCATCAACATGGGACTAGACTGCTTCAGACTTGTGATCCATCCACTTCTGCCTGTCATAGGAAGTGAGGTTATTGACTTGAAGTTTCACATTAAGAGCCATGGGGTAGATGCTCCCTTCACAAAGAAACCTCTTCCTCCCTTCGATATACGCCATCCCTTCTGGGAAGTAAAAAACCCTCTTCTGACCCCTGAAACTCTGAGAGGCCATAATGAAAGACCATTCTGTTGCCTGCTTTTTCCTCCTTCCGAGGAAGTTGCGATTTATATAGTTAACCCCGACAAGAACTAATCCCTAAATGGGGAACTTAGAATTTGTAGAGAACTCATTGCTTACTTGGGCACTTTTCACTGAAATCCACATAACCACGTGGAATTTAGTTACTTAACTCTGGAATAAGGCAGGCAAACTAAATTCTTATGACTAAACGTCTGCTGACTAGCATGATGAGATTGAAAAGCAGTCTCTCCCTGAAAGACGTGGGTGAAGAAAAGGGACACGATCTTTAAAGGGTTGAGTTTATTTGAGGTGAGGTGGAAATTCATTGTAGGCTGCTTTTTGGTGCTTTCTTTGTTCTTCCCCCTTAGACTTTTGTGGTTTGATAAAGGTAGTTGGAAAAGTGGTCAGCAGACAGGCAAAGGCAGGAGCCAAGAGAGACCTCTCCTCAATGGTTTGTCAGACCTCTAGTAAGCCTCCATTTGTTCTGCTGTAAGTTGGGATATTATAATGTAAAAGTGCTCTATGCCTAATTAAACCTTTCAGTTGAAACTGGAGTAGAAGTGGAAAGTGTAGGAACGCACATCAGAACATCGAAGTGGTTTTTGACTTTTTTCTGGGAATGATAAAAATCTAATTATAAAACCCTTGTAACAAATATGTGTAGTCAAACAAAATAAATTCTACATTGACCATATCCTAAAACGTAACATATACATCCCACCCAGATGCTCCTGTCATCTGCAAGGAATTTTCCTTATAAATAATTCTATGTGTGTGTATATGTGTGTGTACATACACACATGAAACAAAAGAGGGGACACCAGAAAGGAGGAATGAGGAATAGAAGGGATAAAGAGGTCAGAGAAAGAGACAGAAAGCTGAAGTATTTCAAGCATCATTTGCTTTTCCAACTCCAGGTCCCTCTGCTGTGCTAGCTAACTGCCTGGGTACTACAAAAGATAATGTTCTCTCTGATGACTTGTTTGTGCTGCAGAAGAGAGGCTCGGCATTTGAAGAGGCAGAGAAACATGTTCTAAGAGAAACTAGCCCTTATTAGGGGACACTTTATTTTCCCCATTTATTCAAATCATACAGAGGAAAATATGTAAGCAACATTGTTAAGGTCAGTTTTGTGCTAGGGGAAGAGAGCCTTTTTATTTACCCCATTTGTTTGAAAGCAAGCTAAATCGGAGAGCCTGTTTGCATGCCAACCTTGGATGGCACAGGTGGGAAGACCTAAGTTCAGATGTGTTACCAAACATTAGCAGTGTGACCATGAGCTTCTTTAACCTTTGCTTGCCATAGTTTCCTCAAAATGTGAAATGGAATTAATAGCCCCTACTTTGTGGGGTTGTTGCATTAAATGAGATGAAGTATTGTAAAATGCTTAGAACAGTGGTAACAGTTAGACCATGGTAAGCCTGCTAGAAATGTTGGTTATTTTTGTTTTTGTTATTCCTATTTGAGAATGACAAACTCATTTTGGTAGTTGAGCTGATGTCAGGGTCAGCTTATTTCTTCTTTTTTTTGCAGGGCAATGAGGGTTAAGTGACTTGTCCAGGGTCACACAGCTAGTAAGTGTCAAGTGTCAGAAATCAAATTTGAACTCAGGTCCTCCTGACTCCAGGGCCGGTGCTCTATCTACGTCAACACCTAGCTGCCCCTGGATCAACTTATTTCTGAAGACAAGGGAGTGATTGGTCTAGGGCAAAGGTTTTTATCTTTTTTTTTTTTTTTTGCAGGGCAATGAAGGTTAAGTGACTTGCCCAAGGTCACACAGCTAGAAAGTGTCAAGTGTCTGAGGTCAAATTTGAACTCAGTCCTTCTGAATCCAGGGCCGGTGCTTTATCCACTGCACTACCTAGCTGCCCCTAGGGCAAAGGTTTTAAAAAAAAAAAAAATACTTGTGACCTGGACCCCTTTGGTCATGTGGTAGAGCCTGTGGACCCTTTTTCTGAGTGTTATGGTTCTTTTTAATGTGTAAAAAAAGATGCAGAAGAATAAAAAGGAAACCAATTATATTAATTTTTTTAAATTTTAGATTTTTTAAAACATTTTTTGGCAGGGCAGTGAGGTTTAAGTGACTTGCCCAGGGTCACACAGCTAGTAAGTGTCAAGTGTCTGGGGCTGGATTTGAACTCAGGTCCTCCTGAATCCACTGCAAGCTGCCCCCAGGAAACCAATTATATTGAAATAAAGATATAATTTTCCCTCCATCCAAGTTCATGCACCCCCTGAAATCTGTCCACTGACTCCTTTTACATCTGTGGACTCCAGATGATCAACATCTGGCCTAGAGTATACTGGTAATCTAAGGAACTTCTGGTTCCCTTGGAATCCTGTCGAATCAATCAGCCCTAGGGGAAGGTCTTGAAAGTTGGATTTACAGCCTCTTTGCTAGGATAGTTCAGCAAACCTGGCTATTCTCTAGCAGGAAAATGGTTCTGGTTGGAATGAAAGTACAAGAGGAAATGCATGCTGTGAGGGCTGGGATGAACAAAGCCCTGGGCTTTAGCCAATAAGAATGTGACTATTGCACCGGGAAAGGGAGGTTTCAGAAAGGTTGGGATGTGGTCATGGGCTGCAATATGCCACAGAGGACATGCATAGAGCTTTCGACAGGTACTGGGCCTCTTCATTTGAAGACTCCTTGGTTGGCAAGTGATATTCACTCCCTTTCACCTGATCTGGCCTCTTTCCCCCTACTTCTGACATCTTTGTTATCAGCCACCCTTTCCAGGCACATTGCTTTTGTCGCCCAGCCCTAAGTTCATTTATTTTTGTTCTTGGACTTTTTCGGGGTCAGTTTCCTTGTCACCACTCAAGAGGATAGACTTCTGGCTCAGGTGAGAAACGGGGTCAGCTGTTGGAAGGAGGTTTTGTTTACCAGCTAGGCTGGTAACACAAGTGGTTAATGCAACACAGTAGAGCTCAAGTTAGCAAACCTAAAGAAACTGGCTATACTTGTATCCTAATGACCAGTTGTGGGAGAGAGTGGGCTGACCTTAGCTCCAGCTGCTGTGGGAGGGACCGGCATCCTTAAGGACGTTGTACAATAGCTGGATTGTACCTGGTGAACAGGGTGTGTTTATGTGGCTGTGGGTCTGGGAAATAACTGGTATTGCCCATGAATAAGTGATGCTTCTGCCTTGGATCGTTTTCAGAATGTCATTCTTGGCTTGGATAAGCGAGAGAGTGCCTCTTCCTCCTTCTCCCCTTCCCCTTTTTCCAGTAAGACGAACATATGGAACCCCTGATTTCATTTAGCTATTTTATATCAAGGCTTCTTGAAGAAGAGGAAAATAGAACACTGAAAATTTAACAGACTTTTTAACTGGAAATTTCATGCGGCTTTTCTAGCAGTTTTTGCAAGTGGTCAACTGAGTTTTGGAAAATCTTAGTCTGATTACTTCCACTGAGTATTTTATAGATCCATGACAGAATCAATGGAAGTAATTAATTATTCCTAATAAAATAAAACTAGTTAAGTATTCCTACTTAACAGTACAGGGCACAGAAAACCAGTAATTATTAACATTAGTCCATTGTGCTGCTGAAGGCTCTCTGAAGGAGGTACCTTAGGCTCTTAGGGGCTCAGAACTGTCCTTTATGGAAAACACTTCAATAGATGCCAAAGGCTTGTGAAGGAATAAGATCAATTTCTGCTTCTGAGAATAATGTTTCAAAAGAGGAATGCCTAAAACACAGTGTGTTCTTCAAGGTCAGATGAAATCCTTTTACAGGCAGTCCCTAGCATGGATCTGTGACTTCCTTCTTACAGCCATCATGGGCTCATTGGATAAATTACATGATGGTAGGGGCAGCTAGATGGCGAAGTGGATAGAGCACTGGCCCTGGATTCAGGAGGACCTGCGTTCAAATCCAGCCTCAGACACTTGACATGTACTAGCTGTGTGACCCTGGGCAAGTCACTTAACCCCAATTGCCTCACCCCCCAAAAAATAAAATAAAATAAATTACATGATGGTAACAAACATGTCAGCTAGGCGGCTCTTCCTAAAAGGTCCCCGAAGTTCTATCCTAATAGTATAATAATAATAATAATAATAATAATAATAATAATAATAATAATAATAATAATAATAATATCCTCCTGTACATTATGCCCAAGTCTCAAATGGTCACAAAGTCCAAGGAGCCCTCCTCAAACTGCCTTAGATTTTATTTTATTTTAAGGCTTCGGGAGAGAGAAATAATCTAGGAAGGAACAGCAACTAAAAAGACTGGACAAAAAGAGCAGAACCAAGTGGCTTTTATTCAAATTGTCACAGCTGAAGTTGTTAAATCTTAGAATCAGATATTATAATCTCTAGATTAAAAAAATGTGAGCCTTATTTTGAAAAGGGCGCTAAGGTCTAAGGTGATTTGGGATGATTTTTAATGCCTTTACTAGAAACAGAAATTTATCTTGAGAAAAAGAAAGGTATTGGTTTAGACTTCTAGGCAACTTTTGAAATAGACATGAACCATCTAAATTAGACCCTCAAGTTCTTTCTAAATTCTAAGAAAGCAAGTAGAATTATTATTTAATGTTCATGGTAACTAGAATATTAATTTTAGACTAGTCACATTTATGATACAGTATATTGTGTCAAGATAATGGAATGTGATAGATGAGATTTAGCAGATATTCAGGGGCCCACCTGGAGACTGGTTTAAACTGATTGAATTGGATAAAGTGACTGACTGGATTACTGGTTTAATTCCATTTTACTAGATTGTAAACACATCCGGCTGGTACTTAAGAAGGTAATTATTCTCAGAAGCTAAAAACTTTGAACGTTACATCGAGACCACCAAATAAATTTGGTCCAGTGAACCAATGAATTTGAATGACACTAGCCAATCAGCTTGAAGAACTTCCCATTTCTGGGAGGGGACCGTGAAGCAGGAAGCAGACTCTGAGGAGAGAGTTCTGCGCTTTTTGGTACAAGAGGTCATTGTGGTGAGCAGAAGACTTCAGAAGTGGGAGCTTAGGAAGGTTAGCATTGCCAAGTTATAGGAAATCTGTTCTCAATCTTTCTCTTTCTTTTACTATCTTTCAATAAACCCTTAGAAAACCTAAACTCGTTCATCAGTGATTTAGTCAGTTCCCCCCAAAACTGGGGGGAAAGATTAGATCCCACATTTAGAATTTTAAATTACACAATAGTTTTATTTTTATGTGCTATTATATGTCTAAGTATAAAATAGAAAAACCACAGTATCTTCTGAAATAACTTTTGCCCATTTTAAAAGATTCAGGGCGTAAGTTACATTGCTCTTATAATTTTGTATATTTTCCTGGTTTTGCTTACTTCATTCTGCATTGTATCATAGATCTTCCCATGGTTATTTATAGTCTTCATATTAATCTGTGCAGTTGGTTTAACTATTCCCAAGTTGATGGACCTCGACTTTGTTTCCGTTTCTTTGATGTTTAAAATATTTTGAAGTATATGGAAGCTTTCTTTTTATTTTTTACCTCCATGAGATATGGGATCTCTGGGTCAAAGATTATGGTCATTTTCATCACATTCATAGCACAATTCCAATTTGCTTTCCAGAAAGTTTGGACCAATTAATAGCTCCACTAAGTGTGCCTATCTTTGCACAATCTCTTCATCACTGACATATCATCTTTGCTATTTTTCTGGGTGTGAGGACAAATCCCTGTGGTTTTAATTTATATTTCTTTTTAGTGGCTTGGAGTAAATTTTATGTGGTTGTTAATATTTTGCACTTCTTTTGAGAACTGTTCATATCCATTAGGGGAGCATTTATTTTCTATTTTAAATGATAGACGTTTAGAGTATTAGCTTTTAAAATTTATATCAGCAAAATTCTTCCACAATTATGACCCCCCCTCTACCTTCCCAGAGAGCCATCCCATATACAAACATTCCTTTTAAAGGAAAGGGGGGAGGTGTAGTAAAAGCAGTTTGGGCATTGAAAAAGTCTGACCACTGAGTGGCTTCTCACCTCTTCAAAGGACTTGGGGCAAGGAGGGTCTACCTCTTTCTTTTCCATGTAGTCATGCTTGTTCTCTAATTCTCTAGTCTTCACTCTTGTTTTGTTCTTCCATTTACATTTTTGTGGTCCTTCTATGGTGTTGTGCTTGTTGTTTTCAGGTCTCTACCTACTTCACTTTGCATCAGATCATGAACATCTTTTCATGCTTCTCTGTATTTATTATATTCATGATTTCTTCCCACATTCACGTACCATGATTTGTTTAGTTATTCCTCAGTCAATGGACAACCACTTTGTTTTCCAATTCTTTGCCCAGTTTTGTTTTAAGTGACAGATTTTTGGTTACATTTCAGACTTAGTACAAAATTCCTGATTGCAAAATTGCTTTTCTGGGAAATAGTTGATTACACTTTTCTCTAGCAGTTTATGGTGTACAAAATACTATTGTTTTTATGGCAAGTTTTATTAAGAATGTCACAAAGCAGGGACAGTGAATTTTTTCTATATCTATTATAAATTTTCCTCAGAATTTTCACAGCTGTGTGACCTGTGTTAATAAATGACAAGAGCAATGGTGTCCTGAGAGTCTTGGGTGTGCCTAAGTATGCATCTCTTCTGCACTACAGATAAGAGAAGTAGGTTTCATTCACACCCATAATCATGTTGTCCAGACGGATACATACACCAATTTTTTGACCACCAGATGGGTGGGGAGGCCATGAAAAGTTCTTAGAATTCACTCTGACCATTCAAGGAACCTCTCTGTGAACTCTCTCACTCTCTCTTTTCACTCTTTCTCTGTCCCTCTTTTTGTTTTTCTTTGTCTCTAATTATATGTTTTTTCTATCATTCATTTCTGAATATATTCCACCATCAACCCCTCTTCCCTTCCTAGGGTCTTTCATTGTAATAATCATTTAAAAAGAAAAAAGAGACAGGAGGAAAAAAGTGGCTCCATGAGGTAGTGGCAGAGCTGACTCTGAAGTTCAGAAGCTTGGGGTTAGTATTTCAGGTATTGGAAAATATCTCGATGACCTTGGGCAAGTCAGTTTACCTCCCTGAGCTTCAGTTTCCTCCTCTGTAAAGTGAGAGTTTTGTGCTAGACAGGCCTCGCCAGCTCCAAATTTATGTGATTCCAGCTGGGTCTGATAATATATGCCATATTCCTTACTGGGACTTCACCTTGGCAATGAATGAAGAAACAGGTTCATTTTGTAAGTCTTTCTTTGGGGACAAGCTTGGTCATTATAATTACACATATATCACACATTGTTGTATTCTTCTTGTCATTTATCTTCTGGCAGGTTTGTGTGATTTTTCTGCTTCTTTGTACTTTATCCTTAATAATTATATCAAATTTTAAAAGTCCTTGTGTGCTTAGAAGGCACATGCTATGTTACATGCACGGTACTAAGTGTTGGGGACAGGCAGAAACAGTCCCCGATTTCCAGGAGCTCACACACAGAGGAAGAACTGATCAGTTCAAACAAGTCTTCCCACGTTGCCTTTATTCTTACTCATTATTGCTTATGGCACAGGATGTTTACATGCCACATGAATATAAACTTCAGTTTAGCTATTTTCTTGTCACTGGATCGTTGTTTCCAACTCTTTGCAAACACAGAGTGCTGCTATGGGTATTTTGGTGTGTATGGGACTTTTGTTTTTTATCTCTTTGGGGTGAAGGAAGGAGGGCAAATAGTTCTAGGTGTAGGATCTCTGGGTCAAACTTTTTATATGTTTTGTTCTTTTTAACTTAATTCCAAATTGTTTTTCAGAATGGTTCACAAAACCACCAGCAGCGGGCTGATCTTGTGGCAGACCACCCAGTATTGCCAACTTTAATCATCTCTGCCTCTTTGCATGTGAAGGCACCACTCTATAATTGTTTTAATTTGAATTTATCTTCTTATTAGTGATCTAAAGCAATCTTTCATGTGATCAGTTAGCATTTTTTTAAAACTGTTCATATCCTTTGACTACTTACTTATCTATTAGGGAATGGTTCTTGTTAATTCTCTATAGTTTTTGTAATTATCCTTACCAGATTTTCATGGTGGTGGTTGTTGTTGTTTCTCAGGGCATTGAGGATTAAGTGACTTGTCCAGGGTCACAGAGTTAAGTAAGTGTCAAGTGTTTGAGGCTGGATTTGAACTCGAGTCCTCCTGAATTCAGGGCCAGTGCTTTATCCACTGCGCCACCTAGCTGCCCCTTGCACTGAGTCACCTCTCTCATCAGGAGGTGGTGGGTAGCAGGTTCCATCATTAGTCCTCAGGAATCATGATTGGTCATTATGCTGGTCAGAGTTCCTAAGTCTTTCACAGTTGTTCGATTCTGCAATACTGTTGTCTTTGTATAAATTGTTCTGGGTTCTGCTTACTTTACTCTGTATTGGTTTGTAGAGGTTTTCCCAGTTTTCTCTGAAATCATCATTTCTTATAGCACAATATTATCCCATCTCATTACATACCTTAACTTGTTTGACCATTTCTCAGTAGACTGGCACCCTGTCAGTTTCTAATTCTTTCACCATACAAAAAAAGAGGTACAAATATTTTTGTATATTCTTAATCTGTTTTTCTTTTTCTTTTTCTTTTTCTTTTTGGTGAGGCAATTGGGGTCAAGTGACTTGTCCAGGGTCACACAGCTAGTAAGTGTTAAGTGTCTGAGGCCAGATTTGAACTCAGGTACTCCTGAATCCAGGGCTGGTGTCTATCCACTGCGCCACCTAGCTGCCCCATCTGTTTTTCTTAAGATCAATTGTTCCCTTAATCTATTCTCCCACAAATTCCCCCTTCCTCTTCTTTTCTTCCCCTCCTATTTCTCTGCTGAATGAAATGTATTTCTATAGCCACCTGTGTGCACATAAATTCTTCTCGAGGGTCAGCCTTTCCCCCACCCCTTCCTCCCTGTTTGTATAGCTATATACTTGCTCACCTTGATTATGTGAGATAATTTCCCCCTAATTTTTCTTCTTTCTTTCCATTCATTCAAGATCATTGTGATATGACAGAATTACTCCGAGTCATCCTGTCCAATTAACTTTTCTCTATGACCATTGATCATAATGGAATTCAGAGGGGACACATATTTCCCCATATTAGAATGTAAAGAGTTTGTCCTTTTGACACTTACTAGCTGTGTGACCCTGGGCAAGTCACTTAACCCTCATTGCCCAGCAAAAAAAAAAAAAAGAGTTTGTCCTTGTTTAGTTCCTTGTGATTGTTCATTCATCTTGACTTCTGTGTTTGTACTTCAGAGTTTTTCTACATAAATCAGGTCTTTTCGTTGTGAATGCATAGGAGTCCTGTTTCATTAAAAGTCTGTTCTTCCACCTGTAGGATTATCTTTAGTTTTACTGGGTAAGTTTTTCTTGGCTGTAAGCCCATCTCCTTTGACTTCTGGAATTCCACATTATATTCTAAGCTTTCTATTCCTTTATAGTGTTGGCTGCTAAGTCATCTGGTCCAGACTGTGACTCCTTGGTACTTGAATTCTTTCTTTCCATCTGCTTGTAATAGTCTTTCTTTGACTCAGAAGTTCTGGATTTTGGCTGTGATGTTCCAATGGCTAGTGGACTTTTTTCCCTACTTTGCCTGCTGATGCTACGAGATCTGGGAGGTTTTCTTTTATAATTTCTTTAAATATGGTATCTAGGCTCTTTTGGGGTGACTTTCAGGTGATTCTTACTTTTTTTTCTCTCCTTAATCTATTTTCCAGGCCATTTATTTTTGCTGAGATACCTTATTTTTTTCCCATTCATTCATTTTTTTCATTTGTTTTAATATTTGTCATCATCTTCTATTTGGTTCTTTTTGATTTTCAAAGTTTTTGTACCTGTTGTTCCAGGTTGTTCCTTTTCCAATTCTTTCTTCCATAGCTCTCCTTTTCATATTTTTTCCCTCTAATGCTCTCACTTTTCTTTTTTTTCTTTTCTTTCTTTTTTTTTTTTTTTTTGGTGGGGCAATGGGAGTTAAGTGACTTGCCCAGTGTCACACAGCTAGTAAGTGTCACGTGTCTGAGGCTAGATTTGAACTCAGGTCCTCCTGAATCCAGGGCCAGTGCTTTATCCACTGTGCCACCTAGCTGCCCCTCTCATTTTTCATTCATAAAAACATTTTAAGTCTTAAATTTCTTTACAAATTCTTCCTTTATCTCTTCCTGGAATCTTAGCCAAATTCTCACAGATTCATTTTTTCTCTGAAGTTTTGCTTAGAGTATTTCTTTTTTTTGGGGGGTTCCTTGAGCATTCCTGCCACCACATGATGATGATGGCACTCTTTTTGGGGGTGGCAGGAAAGGGAAGGGGAATAAACATTAAGCACCTACTATGTGCCAATGTGCTAATAAGAAGTTAAGTACTTTACAAATGTTCTGTCAGTTGTACCTCACCCCAGTTCTGAGGCAGGTCCTATTATTACCCCCATTTTACAGTTGAAGAAATTGAACCACCAAAAGATGAAGTGACTTGCCCCGGGGTCACACAGCTAGTAAGTGTCAAAGATCATATTCAGACACAAGTCTTCCTGACTCCAGGCCCAGCACTGTCTACTATATCACCTTTATGACTTTAGGGTGAGAATCTCTTTTGGTCATTTTCCTAACTACTTCCTGACTCTAGACTTCAAGAGACCCAGGCTCTACACACTTCTAGGGGGAATGGCTCAGCTGCCTGCTGTTGCTTTCTTGGGATGTTGAGAGTTGCGTTATTTCAGGATCTCAGGGATAGCTCAGGTTGGTGGGGATCCATAAGCTTTCAACTTGATCTGAGCTCTGGGTTTGGGTCTGAGCAGCAAGCCTGGAGGCTTGCCTTCTTTGGAGCTTCAGTAGACCCTGCTGGCCCCAGCTAACTGTAAAGCTCTACCAGTTCTAGCAGAACCATAGGCTCTGAATTTGTATCCTCACTCCTTATAAAACCTGGGTCCTGTGCACACTCCTTAGTCCAGAATCCCACCTCCAGGTATGGGTCCCACCATCTGTGCACAGTGTAGATTCTCTGTCAGTTTCTGGGCTCCTGGCCCCAGTGGCCACAAACCTTCCTCCCTAACCCAGGACCTTTTTCTTGGATTTCCTCATCGGGATTTAGGCTGGTGCATTTTCTAGGTTTGGGATTGAGGGGGAGGAGGGGAGACGCTCTCTGTCTGTCTTCCTG
This sequence comes from Dromiciops gliroides, assembly GCF_019393635.1. Lineage (NCBI taxonomy): Eukaryota > Metazoa > Chordata > Mammalia > Microbiotheria > Microbiotheriidae > Dromiciops > Dromiciops gliroides. The sequence continues at coordinate 217,803,961 of NC_057865.1, read as the reverse complement.
ATATTCTTTGTGCCTGTCTTGGACCTTTATCTATTGTCCTCCTTTTATATTTGAGTTGGGTGTCCTTTTAGAACTTATGGTAAAATAGGGTGTAAGATACTGCTTTAAACTGATTTTTTGCCAAATTCCTTTCCAATATTTCTAGAAATGTTTGTCAATAAGGACTCTTTTCTCAAGTATTTTATATTCTTGGGTTTATTTAAACACTGGGTTATTGACTTCATTTTCAAAGGACATTTATTAAACATATCTGGTATATGCAAAAAAACCCACTAAAAATTAGAGGGAAAGGAATTTCCATAATATAATTCCAGATTATGGCCTCTGGATTCATTCCCACTGGGTACACGTAGACTAATCTTTTGATTTAAGCTTAACAAATGTCGTCCGTTTAGACAGTTTTAAGAGCTTCAGTGATCATTTACATAGAGCTTTATTAGAAAGTTGAACTGACCTTCCCAAATCTTAGCCTAGTAGCTCCTGATGTGTTCTTTTTCATTTAAAAAAAGCAAACAAACCTTTTGCAATCTTGGGGATAAAGTTTAATGATCCCTCTTTCCCTACTTCCTTTTTATCTAGTGTGAACAAACCACCTTTTAACTTTTGGACAGAGATAGGAGATAAACTAGTCACATTAAACCTAACCTTAAATTGTTGTGTTAGGATTACTGATTATAGAGTAATATTTTCTTTTAGGGGTGGAGATGAGAAATGCATTGATGATGGATCCAAAGATCAAAGCTTTTGAGTTAAGAACTCACTGTTTTACAAAAATTGCTGGGAAAATTAGAAAGGAGTTTGGCAGAGGCTAGGTGTAGACCAATATGTTACACCATCCACCAAGATACGGTCAAAATGGGTACATGATTTAGACACAAAGGGTGATATTATAAACCAATTAGGGGAGTATGGAATATTTTACCTGTCAGATTCCTGGATAAGGGAAGGACCAAACAAAATAGAGAGAATATCAGGAAGTAAAATGGATAATTTTGATTACATTAAATTTTTTTAAATTACATTAAATTTAAAAGATTTTACACAAACAAAACTAATACAGCCAGTATTTGAAGGAAAGTGGGAAACGGGGGGGGGGGGGGAATTTTATAGCAAGTTTTTCTGATACAGGCCTTAGTACTTCTATATAAGGATGATGTTGTTTAATTGTTTCAGTCATGTGTGACTTCTTCTTGGCCCCTGTCTGGGAGTTTTCTTGGCAAAGATACTGGAGTGGTTTGCCATTTCCTTCTCTAGCTTATTTTACAAATGAGGAAACTGAAGCAAACAAGATGAAGTGACTCTCCCAGGGTCACACAGCTAGTAAGTGTCTGAGGCCAGCTTTGAACTCAGGAAGATGAGTCTTCCTGACTCTAGGCCTGGCACTCTATCCACTGTGCCACCTGACTACCCTTTAAAGATATGTTTTGACCGTTGATCTATTAGGAAATTACTCTTATTTTTATAAATGACTCTGCTTTCTATATGTGGGGTTGCTAGATGGTGCAGTGGCTAGAGTGCCAGGCCTAGGGTCAGAAAGACTCCTCTTCCTGAGTTCACATCTGGCCTCAGGTGCTTACTAGCTGTGTGACCCTGAATGAGTCACTTCACCCTGTTTGCCTCAGTTTCCTCATATGTAAAATGAGCTGGAGAAGGAAATGGCAAACCACTCTAGTATCTTTGCCAAGAAAACTCCCAGTGGGGTTGTGAAGAGTTGGGCACAACTGGAAAATGACTCAAAGCATACGAACAGGCAGTTTTCAGAAGAAGAAATCAAAGCTATCTATAGTCATAGGAAAAAATGTTCTAATTCACTATTAGAGAAATGCACATTAAAACAGCTCTGAGGTATTACCTATCATACTGACTGACATGATAGGAAAGGGAAATGACAAATGCTGAAGGGGATGTGGAAAAATAGAAATACTAAATGCACCGTTGGTGGAATTGTGAATTGGTCCAACCATTCTGGAGAACAATTTGGAACTATGTCCAAAGGGCTTATAAAACTGCGCACACACTTTAACCCTGCAATACCACTGCTATATATCTGTATCGCAAAGAGATCAAAGGAAAGGGAAAATTTGAAACTCTTATGTACAAAAATATTTATAGCAGCAAATAATTGGAAACTGAGGGGATACCCATCAGCTGGGGAATGGCTGAATAGGTTGTGGTATATGATTGTGATGAAAGACAATTGTGTTGTAAGAAATGAACAAGGGGGTGGTTTCAGGAAAACCTGGGGCAACTGATGCAAAGACTAGGAGAACATTGTATAGAGTAAACAGCAATATTGTAATGATGACAAACTATGAAAGTCCTAACTACTCTGCTCGATACAGTGATCCAAGACAATTCCGAAGAAATCCTGATGAAAAATGCCATCCCCTTCCAGAGAATGAACTGAAGAACTCTGAGTACAGATTGAAACGTTTTTTTCAGTTCGTTTTTCTTTTCCTTTTGGGGGGGGGGGCGGTTGCAATGTGGCTATATGGAAATATGTTTTGCATAATTGTACATTGCTTATCTTCTCAATGGGTAGAAAAGGGAGAGAATTAGGAACTCAATTTTTAAAAATTAGTGTTAAAAATAACTATTTTTTTTTTCTGGGGCAATGAGGGTTAAGTGACTTGCCCGGGGTCACAAAGTTAGTAAGTGTCAAGTATCTGAGACCAAATTTGAACTCAGGTCCTCCTGAATCCAGGGCCGGTGCTTTATCCACTGCACCACTTAGCTGCCCCCAAATAATTCTTTTAAAAAAGAAAAATGCACAGATGTTTTTGCTAGTTTCTAGCTGTTTACGGAAGTGAATCTTGAGCTGGTAGTTGGGACTGTCCCACTGAACAAAACTGTGCAATATTGAATGACTATTTCCTTGTAACCAGATTTGATGGAGGTTCAGGTAGCATTCCTAACTAATCTGCTACTTTCTCCAGAACCCAAAGGATGTAGTTGGGGGATTAATGACTTCAGTGGTATAAATTATAAGTTGTAGTCCAATTTCTCTTCTCTTCCTTCCTCTCCCTTTGAATATAGGAGGGCAATAGATACTCAACCTTGAGTCTGAAGAGAGAAGACCAGTCCCTTTGTACTCTCTTCCACCCTGGTCATAGTGTTTTCTTCTTCTCATAGATTTTTAAATTGTTACTTGCTAAGCTAGTACACCTTCCCAGATGCTGTTTTTGCTTTCTAGTTTATAGAAAAAGCAGAACCTCTGTTATCCAGAAAAGAATATGCTGCTGTAGTTGCCTGTCTTTTCTTCAGTGTCAGTGTTCCTATAGCAACCACACTTTCTGCTGTTTTTCATCTGCCTTAAGATTGGAAATCAAATTAGGAAATTTATTAGAACTGTTATGTAATAAAAACATATGTTCTGAGGGAGGGCCTGTATGAAGCACCTTCTGATAAAGTGCATGAGCTTTATGACCTGTCTCTTTGCACTGTCCAGAGCTCCTTTTTCTCTTTTTAAACTTATTTCCTGGTTCTGAGCTCTGTTTTGGATATGTGAGATGCCAGATAGCTAAAGATAGGTGAGCTGTTAACTTTAATAGACTCAAGACAGATTGGATCTCATAATTCATTCTTTTTATTATTATTATTACTTTTTAAAAAAGTAATAAACATTTTTATTTATAGTTTTGAGTTCCAATTTTTATCCCTCCTTCCTTCCCTCCCCAATAAGCAATCACATATGGGTTATACATGTATGATTATGTAAAATATTCGTCATTCATTTGTAACAGCTTTTTAGAGTTCAGGTCATTTGGCTGAGCACTCTTATTCAGCGGCTGGGCACCAAAATGATCATATGATAATTATTATATATGAATCACTTTGGTGACGTTGGAATGACGGCCCAGCTTAGGTCTGCCAAGGTCACAGAAGATGTAAATAGGGTAAAAAAAAATCTTGTGGCAAAGTAGAGAACTTGCCTATCAGAAACGAGGAAGCTGTCCCTAAGAGAGCTACATAGTGTCAGGGTGGAAGAACAGAACTTGTGAGAGGTCCAAACAATTTATTTAACCTGAAGAAGGAGGGACTAAAATAGGCTGCGCCACACTGGGAGAAGGGAATGCTTAGCAGTGGCCCTTGGCCTCCCAGGACTGAACAGAAGGCAGGAAGGCAGCAGGAACCTCTGATGTAAGAACAGATGTAAAAATCTTGACTGCTAAGAAGGATTTACATGCTGGTGGAGGCAGCCATCTATTTTTAGAGGGGCTGGATTTGGGGAAAGGTGGCAGCTGTACTATTTAAACTCTGAGAACTCTTTTAGATCTATACTTCTCATGTGATGCATGTTTTCTTGCACAAGGAGCATTGTTTGTTTTTTGGTTTTTGTGTGTGTGGCAATGGGGGTTAAGTGACTTGCCCAGGGTCACCCAGCTAGTAAGTATCAAGTGTCTAAGGCCGGATTTGAACTCAGATCCTCCTGAATCCAGGGCTGGTGCTTTATCCACTGTGCCACCTAGCTGCCCCCCATAAGGAGCATTGAATAAGATCTTTTTTGTAGCACTGCAATTGTATGACTCTGGGACTCCAATAATAGAAGATAAACTTGCCCCTTTGTGATCATTCTCTTTACTTCTCCAGGTTGTGAAGCCTTGCTAACAGAAAGATTTCTTACAGAATTTAAACTCCTCTTATTTGATTAGATACTGGTTTGATCACAGTCCAAAAAGAGTTTTTAAAACTATCTCACGTTTGTCTGTGACACTGTTCATGAAGTGGGAGTCACGCTGAATTGTAAGAGCGGGAATGTTGACAAGTGCTGATCCTTTGCTTGTGAATTTATTCTTGTTCATTTTCTCTCCTTGTTTCTAGAATCCTATAAGTCCTCAGATGTGCCTGCATCCACCATGACGTTGAGTTCTAACCAGAAGATGCCTGCTGGTAATGTGAAACTTTGTGTTATTTATTGATGATGTTCTAACCAGCCTTGTGAATCATCTCCTCTGTCCCATTCCAGAATTTTTTCTTCTTGATATAATAGTGATGTCCACAAGTTTACTCTGCTTTTAGGCATAGCTAGTAAATTCCTGAGGAAGTATTCAAATCAGGCAGGTCTTCCTGAGTTCTAGCCCAGTGTACTTTATCCATTCTGCCACTCAGAATGAGAGCTTTTCCTTAACTGCCTCCCCCACCCCCCAAAACCCCACCCCAACCCTCGAGGTTATAGGGTCACAGCTGTACTCCAGGCAAACATGTGGGCATGGTGGTGGCTTTGGGAGCCTGGTCTTCTTATGAATGGAGTGAGCTGATTGTCCCTATGCCCCCTCCCCACCCCCCCAGCCTCTGCTCCCTCCTCTCTAAGATAATTGCTGAATGGGGAAGGAGTATAGATAGTAACCTGCTTTGAACTAGCCTGTCCTGAGGCCTTGATCAGCATGTGACTGCCTAATGGTGACTGAGTCAGGAATAAAGGGGAGACAGAACACATGGGAAAATTCTGCACTCATTGACTTTCTTCTGCATTTTGTCCTGAGTGTCAGAGTTCTGTAGAGTTGTTGTTATTATTATTAATTTCTGGGAAGCACCTGAACCTGAGACATAATGGTCAAGGAGAATCTTCACCGTGAATCCTGCCACTTTCCTGGCTTGATTGATTTCTTTAAATGTTAGGAATTTTCTGCTGAGGATGAGGTGGCCCACAGAGAGTGAGGTTTGCGGGGAAAGTGCATCATAGCAAATAAGATATTTTTTGCTCTTTGGGTACTGGAGGAGACATAGGAAAGTTCTTATTGACAAGTGCCATTTTCCATGATTGGTCTGGCTGAGTTATAGGGCTGGGCTGCTGCTTTCTCTTCGGGTCTGTATGTCTCCACATCGAATTTTTGTGCTGATCACAATGATGTGATGGAGTACTACGGTTTTTGGGGGGTGGGCAGAGGGTTTGTTGTGAATTCCTCCCCAAACGGATTCTTTCCATTTTCACATGAATTTAGAGGAGGGTTCTGGAGACCATGGGGATACTGCCAGCCTGGGTGCTGTTAACACCATCTACAGCAGTCCCTTCCCTTCACAATCACCTGCATTTCCAGAGGAGCCCTTCACCACCTACTTTGATGAGAAGATCTCCATTCCTGAGGAGGAGGTTAGTAGAGAGGACACGGAGGCAAGGCCTCAGGAGCTCCCAGGATACAGCCTTGGCTCCCTGCAGGGGTAGCTCATTAGCCTCCTGCTCAGTGAAATCTGAAGGTCGTGCACTTTGGCACACAGTCTCTAAGGACTGGACTTTGGCCGTGTGTGACCTGGCCGGGAGACAAGGGGCTAGATTGCTCCCTTCCGTGGGCACCTGTGTCTCTGTCTGTCTCATGGTGGCTCCAGGGCTGTTTGGATTTTACTTGATTGGGTGGTGTGTGTTGGTCTAGTTATAGGGTAAGGGTGGTGGGAATGATCGGGACATTCTTCTTCTGGGCGTGTTGTGAGACCTATTCACCCCAAAGGGAGGTGCTGCAGCCATCATCAGAGTGGGAGGGAGGCGGGGAGGACCACCCAAGGCCCTTCTCTTTTGCTAAGGTTAACAGGTGCTAGTGCCCTTCTGTGATAATGGTTTTGCAGTTTTCAATTTGGAGCAAAGCTCTATTTGTCCTCCTCACATCTTGTTTCTTGTGTAGTATTCTTGTTTTAGCTTCCGCAAACTCTGGGCCTTTACAGGGCCTGGCTTCCTCATGAGCATCGCTTATCTGGATCCAGGGAACATAGAGTCAGACTTGCAGTCTGGGGCTGTGGCCCAGTTTAAGGTGAGTCTCCAGCCTTTCCCCTTTCTGTGTGTCACACACACCCTTTCTGCTCACAGCATATCAGGATGGAGGGCTATTGGCAGTCCTTAACCAGATGCTGGAGAAGCAGCAAGAGGGGCAGGTACCAGAGGTTCAGGTCCTCCCTCAGGGGCCATCTCTCTGAGACAGGGGCTTCAGGGAAGGTGTTGCCTGCACTGGGGGGATCATTTCCTGCTTTAAGAGTTCCCTGTCCCAGTGAAATCTCAGGACCAGTCCCTCATCCTAACCCTAGCCCTACCCTTTAGTGTTTCAGAATCCAGAATTTTAGGGGAGCCTGAAAAAATCTGACTCCTTTCAAGTGCAGAACACTTTTCCCAGCAGGCCTTTCTCTGTTCCTCTAAAAAAGGAGGGGGTGAGGCTAGAGTGGGAAAAGCTGAGACACAGGGACAGGGCTTTGCTCAGCCTGGCCCGGCAGGTCGGCTCTGGGGCTTTGTGACTGAGAGGAAGGAAGGTCTCTTGGGATGCTCTAATGAGTGTGTCCCCCATCCTGGGGGAATTCTTTTTTCCAGCTGCTCTGGGTTCTCCTCCTGGCCACCATAGTGGGGCTCCTGCTGCAGCGCCTGGCCGCCAGGCTGGGCGTGGTCACAGGCCTGCATCTGGCTGAAGTCTGTCACAGGCAGTATCCCAAGGTCAGTGAGCTGGGGCCCTGCCACTGAATGCCAAGCCTCATTCCTCCCTCCCCTCCTTCACCACAGGGAGACTCATTCCAGGAACATCCCCCACACCAACTGCATTCTGTAGTCCTTCCTCCCCCCACCCCTGCCTGCCCTGCCCTTTGTCTGCACTTCCCACCAGGCTCTCAAGTTTGGTCTGCTGCATTTCCCCTGAAATGGGCCTGTGGTCCCATGGGTGTAGAAGTTCTCCTCTTAATGATGAATGACAATAGCTTGCACTTACATAGCACTTTAGACTTTACAAAAACACCTTGGAAAGGTTAATCCTGTGAAGTGGGGGGGGGTGGGGGTGGGGCAGCAGATAAGATTATCTTCACTTTAAAGGAGAGGAATCTGACCGGGGTCTTTTGCCTGCCTCCTGTCATCCCCTGAGAGGTCTGGAGAGCAGTAACTGGCCCCAGTGCAGAGATGACCCTGAGTGTCTGCTTCACATCTGTAACAGGCCCCCCGGACCTTTCAGGGCCAGCACCTCACACCTTCCCTCCTTCCTTCCAGGGCCCATTTTCCTCTTGTATTTCTGGCATGTGGAAGAAGAAATCTCTTTCTCTGTCCTTGCAGGAGTTTTGCCCTCTGGCTTGCATAGCCAGGTCATTAGTGTCCTTTCTCTCTCTGTTGCTACCATTGTTCATTCTTCCTTTTTCCAACCAGACTGGACTCCTCTTTATCTGCCTTCTCTTCCCCTTCTGCCTTTGCATGCACTTTTCCCTGGGCCTAGGATATTTTCCCTCTTTGCCTGTTTCATTTCTATCTACCCTTTAAAGCTTCATTCAGATACTGCCTAGTAAGTGTTAAGTATCTGAGGCCAGATTTGAACTCAGGTCCTCCTGACTCCAGGGCCAGTGCTCTATCCACTGTGCCACCTAGCTGCCCCTGCATCCTCCATCTCAATAGAAATCACATGGACCTCACAAAGCCACTGGTTTTGTACCTCTCTAATATTGTGGATTAGTCATCTCTATGTGTAGCTTACCTGTCTTCTAGACTGTAATGTCCATGAACGTAGAGACCTTGTTTTACCTCAACATTGTCTTCCCCAGTAACTAGCACGGTGCTCTGTAGGTGCAGTGGGAAGATGCCTTTCCTTCCTCTCCATCTGCTTTATGTCTCCAGTGAGCCAATCAGATCTTCCCTTGGCCCCTTGGCTATTGAGGCTCAGCCTGACCCACCTGGGGGCTCCCTTACTGGAAGGTTGCTCTGGACCTAGGTCCCTAATGCCACTGGACATTGATTTGTTTGCTGGTGGGCCTCTGATCTTTCCACATTTAGGTGTGTTTGGCTTCTGAATTAGATTTCCCCTAAAGGAGGCCCCTTTTCTTCTTCTGCATTGCTTTTATTCATTGCCCTTCTGGCCCTTTTCACTGTACCTGCACACAGTAGGTACTTAATACATGTTTATTGGTTAAATATTAATCCCTTAGACCTTTAGGACATTTTCAGCTGGGCAGGATGGTAAGCCTCTGCCTGTCCTAAGGGCGTCGAATGGAACAGGAATAAAAGCAGCTTCCTCATTAAGTGCCCCACCAATCTCCTTGTCCCCCAATAACAGGAGAAAGAAGCTCACTTGCCTCTCTGTGCTGACTATGGTTTGAAAAGGTCCTAGCTAAGAATTGGAAATCAAATGAACGCCCATCAATTGGGGAATGACTAAAGAAACTGCTGTATGATGGTGGTGGAATATTATTGTGCTATAAGAAATGACAGGCAGGATGATTTCAGAAAGGATTGTATGAACTGAACCGATGTATAGTGAAGTGAGCAGAACCAAGAGAACCTTGTGCACAGAGACAGCAATATTGTTTGATGAAGAACTTATGAAGGATTCGACTATTCTCAATAATACAAGGATCCAGGGCAGTCCCAAAGGACTATTGATGAAACATACTATCCACCTCCGAAGAAAGAACTGATACTGATGGAACTGACTGAAGCATGCTATTTTTCACTTTCTTTCATTTTTTTCTTTTAATCATGTTTTTTTGTACAAAATGACAAATATGGTCATTTTTTACATATATAACCCATATCTGATTGTTTGCCACCTCAGGGAGGGGACAAGGGAGGGAGAAAAAGAGGGACAAAAATTGGAATCCAAAACTATAAATAAAAAAGCTAAAAAAATAAACAAGCAAATAAACAAGTAAATAAATAAAAGAGGTCTGAGAATAGCACGGAAGGGACAGGTGGGGCAAAGATGCGTTACTTGGCTACATGTAGCTGGGTAGCTTGTAGCTTTGCTCACAGGCCTGTGCCAGGGTATAGGGTGTGCCAAGAGTCTTAGTGCAGCTTTTAGCTTTTCCAGCTTTAATCTGTTAAAAACTGCACTAGAATTTGGGGGACAAACCCCCAAGCAAGTGTGATCTGCAGTGGCAATTTAATTTTGAACCGTGTCTCTCCACGCTTTGTGTTAAGGTTCCCCGGATTATTCTGTGGCTGATGGTGGAGACGGCCATCATAGGCTCTGATATGCAAGAAGTCATCGGATCAGCTATTGCCATCAATCTCCTGTCTGCTGGAAAGTGAGTGAGTCCCCCCATTGCCAGCCCTTCCCGGAGCCTCCCCAGATGAAGAGAGAAAGGCAGCCAAATGGAGGCCCGTGGGGAAGTGTTGCTGAGAACCTCTTAACAGTGAAGTCTTGAGCAGGGCCAGGGTAGCCATGCAGTGCAGGGAGGAGGGCTTTCTGTCCTCTCCCTGCCGTGGCATCTCCTCCGAAGGAAGAGGCTGTCATCTTCTCTTCTCAGTGGCCACTGTGCTTCTCCCACTAGTGGGTGCCTGGCCCCCTGCCCCCTCCACAGTTTGGCCTGCCTGGGGCTTTGGGAGACGTGGGTTTTCCACCCAATTCCCCTACCTCCCCTCATCTTCATTTCTCTTCTCTGGCCTAGGATTCCTCTGTGGGGCGGAGTTCTCATTACCATAGCAGATACCTTCGTATTTCTCTTTCTGGACAAATATGGTAAGGAGGAGTTATGGGGGTGGGCATGGGGGGGCGGAGTATTAGAGAAAGGGTCACGTTTCACCTTAGAAGCAGTGTGTGTCTCATTAAGGAAACTGTCCACGTTTCTTTCCTCAGGTTTGCGGAAACTGGAAGCATTTTTTGGCTTTCTCATCACCATCATGGCCCTCACATTTGGATATGAAGTAAGTTTCACAGATCGCTGCTTAGCTTCTAAAAGCCAGTTACTTTTTAGAAAGGGGAAGTCAGCCTTGGATGATTCAGTACCACATGTGGAAAACAGAAGCCAGTTTGTAGCTTGGTCAATCCTGAGTAGACATGGTCAGTCCCAGAGGTCCAGAGGTCCAGAGATCCCTGCACGCACGCCAGACCATCCTGGCACGTGTGGGGCTTCCCGGATCGATCAGAGCCTGGACCAGAGCAGACTTCCCTTGGGTCTCTCTCCCAAAGCAGCAGCTGCTCTCACATTCTGCTCCTCCTTGGGGAAGGGACATCAGCTGCCAGGGTGGGCCTTGGATAGCAGTCTAGCTTTAGCTTCCTGGCTGCTGCTTGTCACTTAGGGACAGAAGGGATCCCAGATTGATATTGGAGGGGCAGGAGGCCTCATTGTTTGTGCCACAACACATGGACCCACGGAGCTGTAGAGGCCACTGTTGGGATGGGGTGGCCAGGGCAGGGATGGGTATGTGGGAGAGGACAAACGGCCCCTTCTGATTCTGGTTCCCAAGTGATTGCAGGTGACTGGCCTAGATGAACATTAGTTCTCAATTACATGTGGATTAGCCCTCAGACTTCCAAGCCAGAGGAAATGTTGAAGGAAACACCCGAGTCAGATGGAAATGATTTTTCTTAGATTATTTATTCTTTTTGCCTCCATTTGTAACCCCTGTGAGGCTGCTGACAAGGTTAAGGTCCTGGGCCCCTTCTGTCTGTCCTCCAGCTCTGTGCTCCTCAGGATGGTTGTCAGGGCCAAGGCTGAAGGCCTGCCAGGGCTGCTGCCCTGAGGAGCAGAACATGGTTCCCATCAGGCTAGTCAGGAACAGTGGGGACTCTAAGGTCAGCTTGAGCCCAGCCTCGGGCTCCCGTTTCCTTCTGGTCCTTGGTCAGGGCCAAGCACGAGTCGTCGATGCTAACCTCTCTGATGTTGGTGTCCAGTATGTTACAGTGAAACCCAACCAGTCCGAGGTCCTGAGGGGCATGTTCGTGCCCTCTTGTTCAGGCTGTAGCACCCCGCAGGTCGAGCAGGCCGTGGGCATCGTGGGGGCTGTTATCATGCCCCATAACATGTACCTGCACTCTGCACTAGTCAAGGTAAGTGAGTGTCCCAGAACTCACTTTGTGAGGGCTTTTCCTCTAGTCACAGGTGAAGCAAATTTCAATTAACTTGCCCATTTCCTCTTCAAGGGTCAGCTTTGCAGGTTTGGAAGGAGCAGGACATCCTCTCTGTGCTGAAGGTCTGTTTTACACCTGCTCCACAGCAGAGGCTCAAGGGCTTTGTAAAAAGACTGAGTGTGTCCTGAGTCTGAGGGGCCCTAGGGGAAAAGGCTCCATTGTGAAGACAGGACCTCTTCTCCCCCACCACCCCCAGTACATCCTATGTCCCCCATCTGTCCCTTCATGGGCACGGCTAGTCCTGGGTGCCTACCTTGCTTCCCAGGACAGTGGTCCTCCTCTTTTGCCCCTGGACCCTCTAGAAGAATGAAGTGAAAGTGCTGGGGACCCTTGTTAACAGGCCAGCAAAACGTTTCCTCCCCTTGGGGGTGAGGACAGGTTTGGGGGAGGAGGCTTGTGGGAGATTATAAATGAGAAGCCAGGGGTCAGGAAGGTGACCTGGGCTGGCTGGCTGTTGGCCATCGCAAATTGGGAGACAAAGGCCACTTTTCTGGAGCAACAACTCCTGGTTCCTTAAGGCATAGATAGCCAGAGCGACTGCAAAGCAGAGAACCTGTCATGGTAAGAATTCCCCCTAGCACTTATCACACAGCAGAGAATGAGAAGGGAATGTCACCTTCCTGATGCACAAGAATTCTAGTAAAAAAAAAATGTCCTCAAAAGGATTTATTCCACCTTCTCTTCAGTCTTGAGGTGAAGGAGGACTTGAATTCAAATCCAGCCTCTGACACTAGTTTTTTATGACCCTGGGCAAGTCATTTGGCCTCACCTTCCTACTCTCAAGGATGTGAGGATCAAAAGAAATAATAATTATAAAATGCTTAGCACAGCACCCAGCAGGAGCTCTATGAATATTGTTCTCCTCCTCAGATTGGAGGGCATTGTGTTAGAGAAAATCCTTCACATTTACAGAGCAGTGGGCTGATTGTTCTTTCTCTTTCCTTACTTCTTTCTATCTCTTTCAATTTTCTTCCTTTCTTCTATCAGAAGAGAGTCATTCTGACTTTATTGGTTGGTTTAGCTCAGAAATGTCACATGCAAATAGGAACACTGAGTGTGAACTTAGAAAACCACAAATTAGCATTATCTGTGTTTATGATGTTTTGATTTTTGTTAGACATTTCCTAATGACATTGTACTGCGGTTTTGTGGCTGCCTGGGGCTTGCCTGAGAGCTGGACAGCGCTGGTTTAGAAGGGCTCTAAAGCCCTTCACAGACTGGCTCCTTTCTCTGACACAACTTCTTGTTCATCTTGTGTGACTGAGCCTGGGCCTGGGATGCCCTCCCTGCCTCCTCCACCTCTTGGAATCCCTGGCTGCCTGCCCAGCTTAGCTCTGGGTCCTCACCTGATCTCCCGCCTCCCCCGTTTCCACAACAAGGGGTTCTTAACCTTTTTTGTGTCATGGACTCCTTTGATAGTTTAGTGGAGCCTGTGGACCCTTTTCCAGAAGAATGATTTTAAATGCAGAAGGTAAAACACATTGGCTTACAAAGGAAAGATCCCAGTTCTAATGTGGCCTCAGTTTGGCTGTTATTGTCTGTGTGACCCTGGGCAAGTCATTTGACCTTTCGGTTTTCTAAAATGAGGACAAATGATAGCACTTACGTCATGGGGTTGTTGGGAGGTGAAATGAGCACTTTGTAAACCTTAAAGCCCTACGTAAATGATGGCTATAAATATTATTATATTGAAATACAGTTATCAAAGTGGTTTTTTAAGTTCATGGACCCCAGCTTAAGAACCCTTCTTTTGGTGCCTTCTCCACTAGTGGTTACTTACCTCTTTTGTACTTGACATATTTTATCTATGTGGGTAAGTGTTTTTTCTCCTGGTAATGTGGAAGCTCATTTTTATCTCTGTACCTAGTGCCTACCTAGTACTTAGTAGGTGCTTACTAGTTGCTTGGTTGGTTTTTTTTGTTTGTTTCTTTTGTTTGGTTGTGGGGGTTTTTTTGTTGTTTTTTGTTTTATTTTGCAGGGCAATGAGGGTTAAGTGACTTGCCCAGGGTTACACAGCTAGTAAACGTCAAATGTCTGAGGTCGGATTTGAACTCTGGTCCTCCTGAATCCAGGACCAGTGCTTTATCTACTGCACCACCTAGCTGCCCTTTGTTAATTGTTTGATTGTGTTGCTGTTGTTCTGATAAGAAAGCGCCTCAGGTCATTCACCTGCCAGATCACCAGATCCTTCACTTAGCCTGGTGGGTCCCTTGGCAGGTCACTGAAGGCCGCTTCTACTGACCATGCTCATGGCTACCTCTGTCCTCTCTAGTCCAGGCAGGTAAACAGAGCCAACAAGCGGGAGGTCCGAGAAGCCAACAAGTACTTCTTCATCGAGTCCTGCATTGCTCTTTTTGTCTCCTTCATCATCAATGTCTTTGTCGTCTCAGTCTTTGCTGAAGCCTTTTATAATCAAACCAATAAGCAAGTGGTGAGTGAGTGTGGGCCAAATAGGGTGGGGGAGTGGGCCAAATGATGAAGAAGATGTTGGGATCAATGTGAAGGGACAGTCCTGGGCGGGGGATCGGGAGAAAGCAGCAGGAAGAACAAGGGCCAGAACCAGGAGCTGTAGGAGCCAAAGGGGAAGGGCAAAGATGCCTTGAATCTTACAGAAGGAATGCCAGGCAGGCCCTGGCCTCAAGAAGTCAATTCTAAGCTCTCTGGAGACCAATCCCAGGGCCTTGTTTCTGTTGTTGGTGCCCCCCATCCTATCATGTTCAGAATTTCCGTCATCATTGACTTTTCCGTCTTCCCCTCCCCTTTAAGCAGTTGCTAAAGCGATTGGATCTCCATGCTATGTTTGGCATCTGTCCTCTTCTCTCCACTTATACTACTACTCTTGATCAGATTTTTTTCCTTTTTGCTTGGATTATTTTCCTTCACCTCCAGGGTCTCCTTTGTCATACTCATTCTTCACACATGTCAACATAATCTCCTGAATGAACAATACTGAACATGTTAACACCTCCCTTTGTTCTAGTACCCCCAGACCTTTAGCAGCTCCCTATTGGGAGTATCCTGTAAGGAGCTAAAATTCTAACTATACTATCTAAAATCTAATGAGTGGTCGCCAATAAATGATAAACTTTAGCAAGAATATTTAAGTGTTAAGTATTTATTAAAGAGCATTAGGATCAGAGAGAAAGATAAAAATCTAGAGACCCCATCATCTAATCCGCCATGGCGAGGTCAGGAACAAAAAGGACCCCAGGCCTCCTGTGAAGCTGGGAACATTCCCCCCCCACCCCATGCACACACAGCTCGAAGCTAATTGGCTGGTAGCTTTGATAGCACCCACCAGCAAACATCACTTACTGACTCCAAGGACCTGACCACATGGCTTGCCCTTAGACGCCTTCTCCTCATGGCGGAGCTTTCCTACAGTAGCTCTCCAGCAGATGGCGTCACTCCAATTGTTACAATCCTGACCGGCAGAGAAGTTGGGAGCTCCCACCACACTTTTGAGACTGGCCACACACAGCGGAAGGCCTTCTTTTGACACCTAGGAGGTCCGCTGTCCTGCCGAGAGGAAAATGAAATGAAACATTGATTTTAGGAGAGATGGGATCTGAAGTACTGTCAGGCACAGAGCTTGCGGGGTTGTGTGGGGGTCCTTGACAGAAACAATTTTGGAGGCCTACACATTAAATAAATATTTCTGAGGATGGTAATAACTTGGGGGAGCGAGGCCACCATTTGGAGGGGAGATCTTGTGAGCTGGCTGCTGATCCAGGCTTAGTTCCCGATCTCTAGCTGTAATCACCTTGGTGCCCCTGCTGTAAGGGTCTGCCCTTTCAACCCTCCTCCTCTCATTTAATCTCTTTTGTCTTTTGGACTCCAGCATGAAATCTGCGTCAATAATAGCAGTCCTCACAGTGACCTCTTCCCTCAAAACGACACCATGCTGACTGTGGACCTCTACAAGGGGGTGAGTAACTTCAAGTAAGGTCAGGAGTCCATAGGAGTAGATCTTTCTGCATGGGCCTCTTTAAGAGGCACTTCTATATTTCCAAAGTACACGTGTCAGGCAGGCTCCTGATTCTTTGGGGAAGATGCGGGGAGCAGCTGGTCAGATGGGTAATGGCAATTTTAATAAGTAGATTTAAAAGAGGGCAAAAAAGAAGCAGTAAGAGCCTAGAGCGAGCCTAGAGCTGGGGAGGAAGGCTTAGGGAAGTGGGAGGAAGCATAAAGTGAAGATTGGTTTTGTAATCAAAAGCTTGGGGCTTCTTTGTTGAAATGTCTTTGTAAGTGCCCAGCCTCTTGGTTTGTGTGGGTGGGGTACATTGGGTCTACTGAGAGGAGGAAACCAGGAAGGATGGTTCTGTAGTTGTTGTGTCAGTGGGACAGGGGCTGAGGCATATCACTGGCTTTCTTCCCTGTCTTCTCTTTCTCCAGGGAGTGGTGCTGGGATGTTACTTTGGGCCTGCAGCACTCTACATCTGGGCAGTGGGCATCCTGGCTGCCGGACAGAGCTCTACCATGACTGGCACCTATTCTGGCCAGTTTGTCATGGAGGTACAAGCACCATTCCTGCTGGATCACAAGGGAGAGGGGGAGATGGGAGGGATGGGGAGCAAACTAGACTCACTGCTTTCATTTCTTCTCATCTCCCCCAGATTCCCTTCTGTTTCTGATTCCTCTCTGATGGGAGTTAGATTTATCTTGGCCTTCTGTTCTTCTCCTCAGGGATTCCTGAACCTTAGGTGGTCACGGTTTGCACGAGTGATCTTCACACGTTCTATTGCTATCATCCCAACACTGTTGATCTCAGTCTTCCAGGATGTGGAGCATCTGACAGGGATGAATGACTTCCTGAATGTGCTTCAGAGCTTACAGGTGAAGAGACAGCCATAGGTGGCTTCAATTTGTGCCTTACCACCCTGAGGGCAGCACCATGTGCCAGGTCTTTATGGGAGAGCCAGCCCACAATTTGGGCACTCCCTGGGTATAGCTAGAATCCTATCTGGCGTGTTGGGAGATGATTCAGATGGGGGAGAGCAAGTCCCTACCATGGCAGTTAATTCTACAGTCATGGAAAGAAGCCCCTATAGTTGGCTCTCAGCCAATCACTGCCTTTCATAGGCTGTCCACCTTCTGAGTGTTGTTTACTTCTATGGGCTTCAGTTTCTTTATCTGTTAAATGAGGATGATAATACTTAGACACTCTGCCTCATAGCATTCTTTTAAAACTGTTTTGAGACCTTGTTTTTTGCATTACATTTTATATCTCCTCCCCCAAAAGCCATCCCTTGTAACAAAGAATAAAAAAAAAAAAATCAGTTGAGCACATAATCAAATCAGTCTGACCGTGTTCCACACTCAGGTATCTCTGGAGTTGTTTGGAGAAGGTATTTTAATACCTTTAATAAGAAGAAACTATTAATTAAGTGTGCCCTATTATAGCCTGGAGGGCAGTCTGGCAGAAACATAGGAAAAGGGACCAGACACATAAAAGAAAAAAATCAGTGTGAACTAATAGTGCTGACCTCAGCAATATCTGTGGAGCATTGACCCGGGTGCATCATGGGGGCTGACAAGGACGCTGGGGATTAGGATAGCTACTGACTTTGCCTCATCCTTGGTGGCAGATGCCCTCCTGAGACAGTGTTTGGCACATAGCAGGCAATTAATAATGTGCTTCTTGAATGGAAGGGAGTGTTCAGAGGGGAGGTGTGGGGGTGGGGCAGGACTGCATTAGGAAAAGATACTTATTTCAAAGATCCTGGGGGCTGTAGAGAGGGGGGTGTGTGTGTGGAGAGACAAGGACAATAGTGCTGGGGGGTGGACCAATAGTAAGTGATTTGTATTAAGTGGTGGTGATTGGGTAAGAAGACTTGGAGGAGTGGGAAGTGGGCCAGGAGATGGGGATGATTTCAGTATGTTCTTCATCTGCCTTTGGCACTTCCTCTCTGGAATGATTCAGGCAGTAGGGCATCTAGGTGGCCCAGTAGATAGAGCACAGGCCCTGGAGTCAGGAGTATCTGAGTTCAAATTCGGCCTCAGACACTTAACACTTACTAGCTGTGTGACCCTGGGCAAGTCACTTAACCCCAATTGCCTACCAAAAAAAAAAAAAGAAAGAAAAAAGAAAAAAAAGGAATGATTCAGACACTTGGGGCCCCTCTCTCATGAGTGTTCTCTCTCTTTTCCAGCTTCCCTTTGCCCTCATTCCCGTCCTCACATTTACCAGTTTGCGTCCAGTGATGAGTGACTTTGCCAATGGACTGTGAGTATGCCATAGATGTTTCCCTCTGGCTCCCCATGGCAGGTGCCAGTGTTGTAGGGACCCTAATAGCATCATCCTGGGGATCAAAGACCTTTTGAGGGAGGAGGGGGCGTTGAGGGCCACCATTTAACATGTTGCAGTGGCCCTGTCCTCCGTGATGGTGTTGGAGAAATTTAATTCAAGGATGTACTGTGTGCAGGGCAGAACACTATGCAGTGTGATGGGGGACAAAAAGATAAAAACAACCCAGACCTTGTTCTCAAGGAGCTTACAGTTTAATGCTGGGGTGTGGGTGGGGACAAGAGCTATGTCCACAGAT
Source organism: Dromiciops gliroides (assembly GCF_019393635.1). Classification (NCBI taxonomy): domain Eukaryota; kingdom Metazoa; phylum Chordata; class Mammalia; order Microbiotheria; family Microbiotheriidae; genus Dromiciops; species Dromiciops gliroides. The sequence continues at coordinate 217,785,621 of NC_057865.1, read as the reverse complement.
GACTGTGATACAAGGGGAAAATGAGATGGCCAGGCATAGGACCATGTGAGGAAGTTTGAGGACGAAAGTTGCTTTCATATAGGAAGCTCAGGGGAAGCTTCAGGCAGGAGGGGGCCCTTATTTGTACTTTGAAGGACAAGAGTGACTTCAGCACGCAGAGTTGGGGCCAGGCCAGCCCATTCCCAGCGCGAGGGATGGCATGAATCAGGGTGTAGAAGCTGGAGGAGACAGGACGAGATGGGGTCCCAGAGGGTGCAGTCTGGCCTGGCTGGAAGAGAAGGTATGGGAAGGAACACTAAGGAACCTAAGATGGTAGAGGAGGTAGGGCAGGACTCTGCTGAGTATGTCTGTGAGCCATGGCCTAAGCACTTTTTGACTTGGTTCAGTTGGCAATGGGAGCCATGGAAGTCTTTTTAGTAGAAGAGTTATGTGAATAGTAGTACATTGGGAGCATTGGGGGAGCCCTGTAAAGGAAGGACCTAAAAGGGGTGAAGCAAAGGGAAGAGGGTCTGTTCAGACAGCCTAGTTGGGATGAGATGAGGCCAGAGTTAGGCTGGTTCCAAGGGGAACGGAAAGAGGGAAAACAGGGAGAAGATCCAAAAGGTATCGTAAGGGTAGAATTGAGAGAGTGTGTGGTCATTGATCGGGGGTCTGAGGAGTCAGGATTCTGAGGCTCCCTGCCGGGCTGACTGGGAGAAAGGGAGGGGCCAGTGGGTGGGGGACTAGGATGAGCTCATTATTGGACCTGTTGTGAGATATCCAGGTGGAGTCAACAGTTGCAAATATGGAGCTGGAGCTCTGGTAGTTGGGGGCCATCCCATTGGAAATTGCCTTCATAGGGAATAGCTAGGTGGTGCAGTGGATAAAGCACTGGCCCTGGATTCAGGAGGACCTGAGTTCAAATTCAGCCTCTGACACTTAACACTTATTAGCTGTGTGGCCCTGGGCAAGTCACTTAACCCCCATTGCCCTGCCCAAAAAAAAAAAAAGAAAAAGAGGAAATCGCCTTCATAGAGGTGAAGTTTGGGGGGGGGGATGTATTAGGTTTATCAAAGAGACTGGAGCAAGATGAGGACAGAACTTGAAACGACTCTTCTTTTAAGGAGAATATGGAACCAACAAAGAGTCAAAGAGGTGGGAAGGAAACCTTGGTAGCATCAGGAAGGTGGTGATCAGGAGACCCAACACAGAGAAAGGAAGGAGGTCGTTATTATTAGATTTAGCTATGAGCAAGTTATTAATGATCATGGAAATGAAAATTGACATCAGGGGTGTTTTTGTGGGAGCAATCCTGACAAAAGAACCTTTGCAGTCTCTGCCCAGGAGCCTTGAGCTCGATCGTCCTCTCTCTGCCTTTCCCCAGCAGAAATCTTTCTTGGTCTGAAGGGCTTCCTGCTCAGCTCTGTGCCGGGGAGCCAAGGGTCCTCCTATTGATGGGAGGAAAGCTCCTTTTTTGTTTAGTCCTATCTGAAATCTCAAGATGTCTCATTGCTTCTCTGTGAGGGTATAATGCAGAGCTTTGCTACATTTTAAAAAAATTTATTTTTATTTGTGATATAATTATATTTTATGCATATATCAAACATAGATAGAATATATACATACACATATGACATATATATAATGTAAATATTCTACATTACTACATTTAGATATACCTATATATATTCTAATACATATAACATAGTATTTTAAATCTTTAAATAACTGTTTTATAAATTATGTATACATATCAATTTATATAAATAATATATATGGCAAATTGGTTTAAATATACATTTTCAGGATAATAATAGTCACAGATTTGGGGCTTCAGAAGGTGCCTGTAGGCTGACACATCCAGAAAAGGACAGCCCTTAGGGCCCCTATTGGCCCCCCACAAGAGAGTGTCAGACTCCTTCCTGAAGACCTCCAAGGGGAAGACAGTGTCCTGTCCTGACCCATTTTTGAACAGCTCGAGTAGTTAGAAGTTTTCCCTGACAGGAAACCTCCACTTGTTTCATTTCATCTTCTTCTTTTGTTTTTTTTTCCCCTTTTTTGGGTGTTTTTTTAAATTAAATTATGAAAGTATTTTATTATTTTCCAGTTATATGTAGAGATAGTTTTCAACATTTGTTTTTGTAAGATTTCTAGTTTCAAATTTTTTCCCCTCCCTCCCCCCTCCCCAAGACAGCAAGTAATCTTATGTAGGTTATATATGTACAATAACATTAAACATAATTCTGCATTAGTCATGTTATGAGAGAAGAATCAGAGCAAAAAGGAAAAACCTCAAAAAAGAAAAACAACAACAAAAAAAAACCCAATAGAAATAGTATGGCTCAATCTGCATCCAGATTCAACCGTTCTTTTTTTTTTCTGGATTTGGAGAGCATTTTCTGTCATGAGTCTTTTGGAGCTAACTTGGACCATTGTATTTTTGAGAAGAATCAAGTCTATCACAGTTGATCAACACACTTCATTGCATCTTCTACATATTGTTCCTACTTCTATTTCAAGTACTTGAAAACAGCTTTTGTCCCTCCCTTTTCTGCCCACTTCCTTCACTTTTGCTGCTGCCTCCCTTGAACTTAAACTCAGTGGTGGCTCTCCAAGCGGCAGGCTGCTTTCTTATTTAGAAAAGCAGACTCAGGGGGCAGCTAGGTGGCGGCGCAGTGTATAGAGCACTGGCCCTGGGTCAGGAGGACCTGAGTTTGGATCCAGCCTCAGACACTTAACACTTACTAGCTGTGTGACCCTGGGCAAGTCACTTAGCCCCAGTTGCCTCACCAAAAAAATAAAAAGAAAGAAAAGCAGACTCAGAATAGAATGTTGGACATCGTCAGATTCAGTGCCCTTGTTTTTATGGAGGAAGGTGAGAGCTGTCACTGGACAGTGGCAGAGAGAAGCAGGCCTGGCACCCACGTTTCTGGCCCCCAAGTCCAGTGCTCTTTCTGCCATAGATGCCCAGTGATCAAGCCCTGGGCTTTGGTTACCCTGGCTTCTTTCTCAATTCTCCCTGTCATTTCCCATCCCAAGGATGCTTGGCACCCACCTTGGCATGGGGGGAAGACCCTTCTTTGCTCTGCTGCCTGAAAAGAACGCACAGCCTCTCTCTCTTGGGTTTCTGAAGAATACTGTGGCACTCCAGGAGAACTTGCAGAAGTGTAAAAGTCAAGGGGGCTAGGTGGCGCAGTGGATAGAGCACCGGCCCTGGATTCAGGAGTACCTGAGTTCAAATCCGGCCTCAGACACTTAACACTTACTAGCTGTGTGACCCTGGGCAAGTCACTTAACCCTAATTGCCTCACCAAAAAAAAAAAAGTCAAGGGGGGGAATTATAAAGTGGGTGGAGTTTTTTGGGACTCCTACTTTTCTGTCTACATTTACTGGGAATTAGGCCATGCTCTTCCTCCATTCTCTTTCATGGGCCTTAATATTTGTTCTTGAGTTGTCTAAGATGGTGTTAAGGGCTAAAATTCTAGCTAAACTGACTAAAATATCTAATGAGTGGTCGCCAATAAATTATAAGCTTTAGCAAGAGTTAGACTTTTAAGCATTTATTAAGGAGGATAAGAATTTGGTAAAAAGAGAAGAAAAGGCCTAGATTCCTATCTATTAAAGGGAGAGCACATTTCTAGCTCCCCTCTCCGCCAGAGTCCTAAGGAAAAAGCCCCAGTCAGAGCACCAGGTTCCTCCTTCTTCCTCCCACTAGCAAACATCACTTCCTGATGCCAAAGAAAAGATGCATGTTTTTGCCCTCAAAGACCTTCCTTTCATGGCGGAATTTTTCTACAGTAAGTCTCCAGCAGGTGGCGTCATTCCAATCGTTACAGTGGAATTAGTTGGTCAAAGGTTTGATGTCTCAGCCGTTCCCCATAGCTGTACCTTCACAGATAATCTCTTCCTTCCGGCCTCTAGCTTGACTTCTTGGAGTAGATGTGCCTAAGAAAGGTACTGGGTGAGCCCTTGGACTTGTTCAGCAGAGTAGCTGTCAATTACTGGGTGATTGGAAGGAACAGAGAGTGATCCCACCAAAAGGTGGGTAGAGTCTGGTGTAGAGAAGAAGTGATTTCCAATGGCCAAAGGACTTTGAAGTGGGAGGGAAGTTTCTCAGCTCCAGAGAGGAGGACTGGGCTCTGTACTCTGCTCTTCTCTCTCAGTCTTATCCATGGGGAGAGTGGATAATTGTACTGAGCCCTCATCACTCTTCTTCTCTTCTTTTTTTTTTTTTTTTTAGTAAGGCAAATGGGGTTAAGTGACTTGCCCAGGGTCACACAGCTAGTAAGTGTTAAGTGTCTGAGGCCGGATTTGAACTCAGGTACTCCCGACTCCAGGGCCGTGCTCTATCCACTGTGCCACCTAGCTGCCCCTGCCCTCATCACTCTTACTGTAGTTAGCTCCCTGTTCTTGGTGATGGTGGAAGGTGATAGCATGAATTATTCCAACTTGGGCATCCAGAGAGGCATCTATTAAGTGCCTGCTATGAGTCAGGAACTGTATGTGGTGCTGGGGGCACAAAACAAAATCAGAACAATTCCTGCCCTCAAGAAGCTGTGCATGTATAGGTGTAGAGAATATGGATACAAGGTAATGGGAAATGAGCTGGGAAGACCAAGGCCTCATGCAGAATGTGGAGCTGAGCTGAGTCTGGATGGGGGACCAAGGGACTCTCAGGCACAGGGAAGGGGGAGTGCATCCCAGGATGGATAGAAGAGGGGCATGGAGTGTGCTATTCTAGCTGGGCCCTAGATTTTGTGGAGTAACATGTAATAAAACTGGAAAAGTGCCATTTCTTTATTTGAGGGCCTTCCCCCCACATACTGCACTTTGTCTTAAGAATAATTCCAGCCCTTTTGTAATTCCTATCACCCTCTTGTTGTCTATAATGAGGCCTCAGGGTCCAAAACACTGAGCCAGTGGCCCTCCTGGGCACCTTATCTAGTTTGAATGTGAAAAATCTTCATCTTTATCTGTGACTTTGTTGACCATGACCCACTGTGTCAATTTGACTGTAATGAACGTTTTCCCCCAGTTTGGGAAACTTGCAGATCAGATGGTTGGCTGGGGTGGCACTGCCATTTCTCCAGTGACATTACCCGCTTCTCTCTTTCAGGGGCTGGAGGATCGCAGGGGGGCTCCTCGTTCTTCTCATCTGTTGCATCAACATGTACTTTGTGGTTATCTATGTTCAAGACCTGGGGAACCTGGTGCTCTATGTGGTGGCTGCTGTAGCCTCTGTGGCCTATCTCTGTTTTGTATTTTACCTGGTGAGTGATTTGCGAGGAGTGTGGGGGAAGGAGCCATGGAGGTCCCACTCTCTGTTGGTAGATGGGTCTCACTGCTGGGGGTAAAGTTTAGAAACAGAGAATGACAGGATGACACGGTGTTGCATACGTTGCCCAATCAGGATTTACAGTAAAACTGTCTGAGGAATAACCATGTGTAAAAAAATCATCTACAGGGATTTCTAAGACCTGCCCTTGCCAGCCCCCCCCCCTTGTGGTTCCCTTTCTGGCCCCAGCAAAGGCTAACAGCCTTGAAGGTAAAGACCCCCAGAGAGCTTTATGGAACCCCATCCTCTGGGTCAGGAAGAGAAGCCAGACAGCTTTCTGTCCACTCTCCTTCAGAACAGGACCTGCCCTGTCCATCATGTCCCCTGGTTTGTCTGGAGCCCAGCCTCCGGGCCAGTTCCTTTTGTCCCATAAGGATTCTTTATCTGACGCTATGCCTGGATTCCCGTGACTTTTGAAGGGCCAGAAGCAGTACCTTTATTTTCACTCAGTTGTCATTGAAACGTAGCATGTTCCTCAGTTGGGAACATAAACAGTACATTGTTCTGAGAAGGGTTCCACAAGCTTCAGCAGACCAAGGGCTCAGTGGCTCATAAAGGGTTAAGGACCCTGCCCAACATGAACCTTCAGCTTTCCATCTGCTCTGTGCCCTCCAGGGCCACCCCTTCCAAAGGGTTGCTGCTGCACAGCATAAAGCGCTCCCCTGGCCTCCTGGCTGGGCCCAGCCCCTAGACTGACCCATTCACCAAGTCCATGGGCTTCAGACTAGGCCAGGAAGCAGTTCCCTGTCCTCTCTCCATGCCTGGCAGTGCACCATGACAGACGGCTGGGTGGTTGCCTCTCAGCAGTGGTAGAGACCTTGCTGGGTGTTGGAGGTTAGATCCAGAGGAGTGTCTGGACCATCTGTGCCCTTTGCTGGTATTCCCCTCCCTGTCTACTTCCCTTCTCCCCTGGCTCCAGTCCTCCCACAGGAACCAGCGGTTCTGGGGCAAGCTGAGACCAGATGAGCTTGTGGTGTTTTGTGCTTATTGAATGCCTGCTCTCAGCCTGAGCCCTGTGGAGCACTGGAGTAGCTTACTTCAAAGTCAATAAGCAAGCTTAGGCCTTATCAGGCACAGTTCTGAAAATCCTCCCTGGGGGAAGGAGAATGTCCTCCTTGGATAAGAGAGTCCTTGGGGAGATGAGATGAGGGACACACATTCATGTGAAATAGATCCCAGATATGATACCATGTATGACATGGAGGAGACACGTTTTCTGTAAGGAACAGTCATCTAGATCCCAAACAGCTACCCCATGAAGCCTGGGCTTTACGTTTAAGTGACTAGTGGTCTGCTGTTCATCTTTAGCTCTAGCTAATGGAAGCAGCCACAGAGGTCAGCTTTTCATCTCCTCCCCCACCAACTTCCCATCCTAGGCACCCTGGTCTGTGCAGGCTCTTACTCTGATGTGAAAGACCAGACACACACCAGAGCAGAGACATAGCTAGTTCTCAGAGTTCTAGACTAGGGAAAAATATTAGCAGTGCCTGGGCAGCCTTTATAGGGGGGGTGATGGTTAAGGGTGAGGGTGACTGTGCTGGGAAGGAGGGAGAGGCTGGTGCTAGCAGGGGGTGGTAAGCATGGGTTTGACTTGGAGCTGGACACCAGTGGGAAACAAAGAATGTGGACAAGGCAGGAGTGAGTGACAGTTGTATCTTCTCTTTCAGAGTTGGCAATGTTTGATTGCTTTGGGCATGTCCTTCATGGACTGTGGACAGACGGTAAGAATCACTAAAGCACTGCTGACTGAAGAAGCCACCAGCGGCCACAGTAGCTAAGCAATGGGTTAGCCTGTCTGTCTGTACTAGGTAGCCATCAGAGCCAGTGTGTTTCTATGGTTTACTGTGTGAACTTAACCATATGTATGTGCCATTGCACAAAAGTTCCAGGGTTCCCTTGTTTTTTTCTAAGGTCCATCATGTATCTGGGGGAAGATTGTCCCGCAAAGATGTCAAAAGCATGGAATATTTTTTTAACCTACCTTATGACCTTCCTCTTTTGAACTGTGGATGTCATCTGGGTTTTGGGGAGTTAGATGTGAACTTTAAATTCTGACTTTTGCTGCTATTATAAAAATACTAAACTACTGTCCTGACATTAAGCTACAGAGGAGTCACCCTGAGTAGAGCCAAATTCCCTTGTCTTTCCTCTTGATCTATATTTGGGTGCCCCTTTAACTGTGAAGCCCTTTCATTTGCTGGGTTTTAATTATAAAAAGAAAAAAATAGAATCCATGGCCAGAGCTGCTTACTAGATGTGAAGGTCAGGAAAATGTGCTGCATCCTGCGTGTCTCTCCTCTGATTTCCCCTTTGTGCACAGAGGAAGCAGAGCAAGGTTAAGCAGGATCAAACCTCATCCTGCCATCACCATAACTCTTGTCATAGATGATGGGCAGCAATGAAGAAACATTTGCACATTTCTTTGTATTTATAAGCTTTCAATGGCTTCCCATTTGGGGAGGCTTCTGATTTCCTACCTTTCATGTGAAACTAGGCAGTTCATTCACACTCACTCTTGGGCACCTGAGAGGGGGTGGCAGTATGCACAGCTGTTGATGGTGCGGTGATGATGGACATTAGTGATGGTCTCATCCACTTAGCAGAGGAAGAAAGACTTTTTAAAAATATATAAAATTTTTTCATTGAATAAAAATCAAATTTCTCTCATTCCCCCCTCCACTATATCCCCTCCCTCTAAAAAAAACCCCAAACCCCATATAATGAATGTGCAGTCAAATTCCCACATTGGCTATTCCAAAAAATACGCATTTCCTTCTGCTCCATGAGTTCGAAGGAGACTCTTGAAAGGGTACAAATCATTCTGCCATCACCCTTGGACTGTGACTTGGGAAGACTGTCCTCATCATCTCCCTTTACCCACTGTGTTTCTGTAAGACAAAAAGGGGAAGGAAGTACACTGATGTCCCATATGGTGCATGCTCTCCACTCAGGCACTTTGGCTGATTTTCCTCCCTTGAGAGGTCTGTCTCTGACATCCTTTTTGGTGGTTAGGAAAGATTTGGGATTTGCATTCTTGGAGTCTTCTTTCCAGAGCCCCACTTGGTTTCTAATCTGCCCTTGTTTGACTCCAGATAGCATCATTTCTGCAATTTTGCACACAGCACCAGATACAGATCAGAGGGGTCATCAGTCATGTGATACTTGCACAGTTAGAACACTAAGGAGAGCACCTGATGCTGTATACGGGCCTCTGAGCACAGCTCAGGCTTTCCAGTCATGGAGCATAGCACCCCCTCACTCCCACCCTCTGAGGATCCGGGAGGTGTGGGTAGTGGTCACCGAAAGGGAGCTCTCAGTGGAGAGAGGTGTTTACTCTGGATGGTCCAGTGAGCAGCCTCTTCATCACCTTGTCTGCCTCAGCTCCTTGAGTCTTGAGTTTCAGTCACAGACATTCAGGAGCCCAAAGAAAAGCTGCTGGTAATGAACTAAAACAAATGCACACTTAGATTTTTGATGGGCAGAAAACTCAACCCCCAACTTAAATGAGAAAAACTCATTCCCAAACAATAAACATTTAAGTCAAGTCTTCCCAAACCCAATGTGCAAGTCACATTTTAATGAGTGTGTATTTAGGGCTGGAGCTGTTGTAATTTATGTACGTGAACCATATGTATAAGCCCTTTGAACACCGAGACTGTCTGATTTTTGTCTTTGTCGTCCCCCAAGCGCCTCCTATGGTGCCTGGCCCACAGTAGACACTTAATAAATGCTCTTGTGTTCGATGATGTTCCCCCCACCCTTGTGTATCTGAACATCCCTACCCAGTGGTCTGTGATGGGGGAGACTGTCTGAGAACAGTCTGGGATTTCTTGTGGGTTCCTAAGGAGGTCCCTGGCAGGCAGGAGTTTTTTCTGTGAAACTTTTAGTGATTTTATCGACCATGAAACACTATGTAAATTTGATTTGTAATTAAATTTTTTTTCCAATTTGATTTCTTGGGTGTGTTTTTTCCACCATGATAATTTATTAAGAAGCCTTAGTAATAACTCCACATCAGTGAACATGCTCTAACTATTTATTATCTGAAATAAAGCTACCTTCCTTTATTTAGAACTGGTAGAGAAACCTGGCCCATCAAATCTAGAGAAAGAATTGTTTTTGGTCAGCCCCTGGCCAGCCAGGTTGAACTTGCAGATCAACTTGCTACTTGTGTTAAATAAAGTTCTCCCATGCGTGGTTCTACCAAAAGTGAGGCTTCCCCTGCCATGCACCAAGTCTTCTTTTCTGCATCAGTATGAAGAACTACATAGATTAGCAGGCATCTTGATCCTATACAAGATGTCAAAAATAGCAAAGAACTTCTTCAGATGTATTTTAATATTCTCTCAAAGAAACCTGATACAAATAAATTTCACTATTTGCACTGAGAAGTCAGTGTGGAGAGAACACTGATGTTGGAATTCAGACATGGGTCAGATCTCAGCCCCAGCTATTTACTAGCTATGTAATCCTGGTTACGGTCACCTGCACCTGTTGGGGGCCTCAATTCTTTTCCTGTAAGACTGGGATAATCCTTACTGTGTCCATGTCACAGGGTGCTTGGCGATCACAATGTGCTGGGAAAGAGGCCAGGATCTTAAATTACAGGACCCAGGCTTCTGCCTTCTACCTATGTGACCTTGGATACTGGACCTCGATTTTCTTGCTTGTAGAGTAAGGGCATTGCCCTGTTCCGAGGTCCCTTCCCTGCTAATTTGAATTTTGTGATCACACTATCAGTAAGAAACAAACATAGTTGCCCTAACAGCAGAAGATCCATTTTTCCCACTGTCTCTGTGACCCACTGATATATCCTGTTTTTCTTACAAAAGCTGGGTGTTGTAAGTGACCCCAAAGGGGAAAGCCTCAGGAAAATGCATTCCTTTTTCTCTACTTGATTGACTTGTGGTTTGAGTGTGTCTCCTAAGAAAACATTCCATAAAAACTCTCAAATTAACAAGAATTTCACTTGAGACATTTTCTGGGGTGCTTCCCCATAGCATGCTCTCCACCCCTCGCTCCTTAGCTACTTAAAAGGGTTAGAGGACAAGGCTGCTGGCCAGTGTTGTTAGCCTGTCTTCACCTGTGAATGCAGCAACATCCATGAAATACAGGCTGATGCCTTGATTTCAAAACAGTCAACTGTTTAAAGGCATAAAATGACTTGAAAATTTTTTTAAAAGCAGGTATAAAAATAACTCCAATTTTGAAAGTCCTTTACAAAGCATTTCCTTATACTTTGAAGTAGGCAGTGCGTACGATATTGCCATATTACAGATGAGGAAGTTGATGCTTACAAGTAAGGTAACCAAGTTCCTATAGTGGCATGGTTCTGCTGAACTGGGATATATTCCGGAGTCTCAATCCAAATCGGAACTAGTTCCGTTACACTACCCCACGTGCTAGTTATCACATATTGGATCATTTGCTTTATGTTGTGGCTAATGGGAAGCAGCCAAGGGTACACAGGGAACCCCATGCACTGTCAGAAAGGCCTCAGTTTAAATACTTCCAACACGACGACCCCCAAAACTTAGTCTCCCAAGCTGTGGATTCATCACCTCATAAGTGTGAGGATGAACAGAGATGTGTATGAAATGCTTTGCAAATTTGAAAGCATTATAACGAATGTGTGTCACCCATTCTCCCAGGCACTACCTGATGTTAGAGGTGCTCACTTTTTTTTTTTTTAGTGAGGCAATTGGGGTTAAGTGACTTGCCCAGGGTCACACAGCTAGTAAGTGTTAAGTGTCTGAGGCCGGATTTGAACTCAGGTACTCCTGACTCCAGGGCCAGTGCTCTATCCACTGTGCCACCTAGCTGCCCCGGTGCTCACTTTTCAATGACCTAAAAGGAGTCCATGGCCCAAACATTCCCCTTGACTATTCGGGAGCTGCCTGATGGGATTGAGTCAGTATAGTTCAATGAACATGTTGGTGCTTGACACTATTCCCCACCCCCCTCCGTCCACACACACACACACTGAGCCATCCCTACCATATTTATCAGCATATCCCTGTGGAAAAGACAATTCACTCCATATACATCATGAACTCACAACCTATTTCAACCACAGTTGACCTGATCAGGATAGCATTATGCTCACCAACATCCAAATACCCTTGTAGGACCACCGTTTCTATAGCCCTCAGTACCTCCAGCAATATCTGGAACTATAGACAGTCAATGAGGATAGAAGAAAGAAAAGTAAAGAAAAGGGGGGAGGTAGAAGAGGAAAAGAATTAGGTAGGGGGTAAAAACATACCCAAGCGAACAGTTACCTTTCGGTGTGACCTCTAGATCTCTCATGCTTGGCCTCTCTGTGAGTTACCCAAGTGATCCATCAAGGCTCCACCTTAAAAAGAAAAATGGATAAGACCTGCAGTAGGCAGGTTTACTGATTTAGCCTTTGTAGATTCTGGTTTCTTTGAATATACCTGCACAGTAAGCAGACTAGAGTCCCAAGGCATCATGAGAGTACTTAAGATATTCATTCTGGGGGCAGCTAGATGGTGCAGTGGATAGAGCAGCGGCCCTGGAGTCAGGAGTACCTGAGTTCAAATCCAGCCTCAGACACGTAACACTTACTAGCTGTGTGACCCTGGGCAAGTCACTTAACCCCAATTGCCTCACTAAAAAAAAGAAAAAAGATATTCATTCTGCTAATAGCATTTCTAACCCAGTCATCTCACTTTTGTGAGGCACTGGAATGCTGCTCTGGGGGAGGGCTGGACTTGAAGTCAGGAATACTGAAGTCTCCATCTTGCTTTGGACACTAGCTGTATGACCCTGGACAAGTTACCTTCCTTATCTGTAAAATAGAAAGCAGGGATTGGACTTCCAACTCTAAATAACTGTGTTCTCTTACCTTTTGCTCCTTCTTACCTTCTGCTGTTATCTAAATGTTCACACGTCAGAAACTTTCCTGTCTCCAAAATTCATTTTTCTCCTGAGATTAGGGACAGACACGGTGTGGCCATCCTAGAAAAGGACTAGGCTGATTCATTGATGACAATCATTTTAGGAAGTTTCCCATTTGGGGTGATGCCTGGTGCTGGAAAATGTCTCTGACTCCCCTTTTGTCTCTTTGCCTTTAGTTACACCTGGGACTGACTTCCCATCCTGAACTCTTCCTCCTGAACAACGTCGATACTGATTCCATCCTCTCCAGATGACAGCCTTAAGAGACTATTGAAATAGTATTTTCAAAAACCCTCATGCCAAGTGACCTGTTGTGTAATAACTATTAGTTCAGAGGTGAGTTTTGTTCAAAGAACTTGAACAAAAAACAGAGATTTCCTTATGGGAAGGCTATTAAAAGCTGACTGCTGTAAGTGGAGGGCAGAGAACCACCCACCTTGTAAAGGTGCAGTCTTGAGACTGGCTTATTTTGGCCCCTCGCCCTATGGGCTTGTGTTTGATTTCTGGCATTTTTTAAAAGTTGTAATTTATATAATTATATATAAAGCTATAAATACTTATTTGGGTGGGATTTTAAAAGTTTTATATAAATTGATGACTTTAGGTGGCACAGTGGATAAAGCACTGGCCTTGGATTCAGGAGGACCTGAGCTCAAATCCCACTTGACACTAGCTGTGTGACCCTGGGCAAGTCACTTAACCCTCATTGTGCCGGAAAAAAAAACCCTTATTAGATCTCAGAGAAATCAGATTACACTGAACTCTGGATCAAAGGTGAGAAAGGAAAATTAATGGTTTTTTTTTAAAGCCGAATCCATCAAACAGAATCTCTTTTAAAATAATGCTTCATATACGATGTCAAAGTGGACTGGTTAAAGACCAGACCATACACTTGATGTTTGAAAAAATATTGTACCTAATAACTAGCACTTCTCTTTTCCAAAGAATGTCTGCTACTTCTTTTTTTTTTTTTTTTAGTGAGGCAATTGGGGTTAAGTGACTTGCCCAGGGTCACACAGCTAGTAAGTGTTAAGTGTCTGAGGCTGGATCCGAACTCAGGTACTCCTGACTCCAGGGCTGGTGCTCTATCCACTGCGCCATCTAGCTGCCCCAATGTCTGCTACTTCTTGCCTGTTCGATTTAGGCTTTAAGCTGGAAAACAGCATAGCGTTTGCTAAGGTCTTTAATTCACTACTTCCAAATGTCACATCCAAGTTGACCAACAGCTCATCATCAGTCTTTTTTTTTTTTTTTCAAGTTTCTGGTCAAAATTCAAAAGCCTTAATCTTTTAACTTGCGAAGGAAATTTCTGCTGTTCTTCGGACCTGCCCACCATTTCAAATATTTTCACCTCTTCATGTAAACAAACACTCCAAAGAGGCCCAAAGGTCTACTTCATGTGGTTACTCGTGTTTGTTTTACCAAGTGCTAGGCATGATCTTAAATGTAATCTTTCAGGAGTGAGATCTGGTTTCTGGGCATTGTGGCATAATGGACATGACACCTGGAAATCAGGAGACTTCGGTTTTAGCCACAGCTCACTTATTTTTGTGACCTTTACCTCTGACTCAGTCTTCACATGTAAAATGAAAGACTTGAATTCCTTCCAGCTCTCCCATTCTCTGATTCTGTGATTATCACTCCAGCCACTGTGAAACTCCAGGTCAATCTTCTACCTCTTGACACAGGAGAACACTGTCTGACCCAAGCCCCATTCAAAAGTTTGTTACATTTCAAGTCAACATGTTAATAAAGCATCGTCTAAATTTATTCACAATTTTCTTTGTTATCTAACCAAGAGCCTGGGCTTCCCTTATCAGGATTGTAGCTTGAACTTTGTTTTAAGCTTGAACATTCCCTTACATGTCAGGAATTCTAGAAATTCTGGAGCATTTGTAGCATGCTGGTTGTTTTTCAACAGTAGAAATAGTATGGAGAATGAGGTTGAAATTTACCAAGTGTTTGAACCATTTATGTTAAGTCTTTCATTCTGTAAAATATTTACTAAATGCCTGTCGTGTTTCCATGACCCCATTAAACCTGGGGTTGAGCCTTAAGATGGGGTCTCTGACCTCGAGGAGTTTCCAATCTAGTAAACCATAATGTAAAATTGACTCTGAATTGGTCTTTTTGAGCTCAGAGAGTTCCTTTGTGACAATTTGAGTACGTCCATTAATTTTTGAAAAGTTTTGATCTAAGTTGTTCATTTTTATAAATGTACATGTTTCCTTTGTTAAGTTGCTCTTCACTACTTAGCCAAAGAGTGGTCGGAAAAAAGCATGAGATGGAGAACATCAAAACCACCAGGCTTCCTATTTGTGGCTCTTATAATAATTGTTTTTCCAACATAAGGTTTAGGGAATTCCTGTCAATTCCGCCTGTTTTCCATTGGAATGGATAATTAAGAATAAGTCTATTTTAGTGGCATACCTCTCATTTTACATAATGACAGAATTCCTTGTCATGGCACTTTTTGTAACCTGAATCATTTCAAATGCTCTGGAATTGTAGAATCACTTGGGACCTTCCACCCCTTGCCAAACTTCTACAATGTCCGTGACTGGCATCCTACAATAAATTACTACTTCCAAAGGCATCTTGGACAGCCTTAATTGTTATAGTCTTCTTTATTTTAACCTGAAAACTGCTTTCCTGCTCACTAGGGGTAAATCCTATTCTTCTTTCAAGTGATAGACCCTTAAATACAACCATGAATCCACAAACATTTAAGTGTTTACTATCCCAAAGACACAACCAAAACAGCCCCTGCCCTGTGGGAGCTTACATTCAAATGGGGGACAAACCATGTATACACATTCTAACCCTAATTCCAACACTAACCTTAACCCTAACTCTCACCCTGGTCCTATTCTGTCAATACAGAATATACGTAACACGATCACATTTTCAGGATGGGCTACACTGATGCCTGGCTGATGGGACCAGGAAAGGCTTCCTGAAGAAGATACCTCTTGAGCTGAGGCTTAAAGGACACCAGGGATTCCCATAGGCAGTGATGAGGAAGGGAATCAATTTTATTCATGGGAGAGGCAAATGTAAAAAGTTTGGCTGTGGGAGATGGAGTAAGTACGGCATGTCTCTCAGTTCACAAGTCCTGTATTGAACTCCTATGTGCCAAGCCCTGTGCTAAGCACCGAGGATACAAAGAAAGGTAAAAGAGAGCACCTGCCCTCAAGGAACGCACAGTCTAATGGGGGAGACAACATGCAAACAACTGTATACAAACAAGATAAATGAGAGGTAAAACACTAGAGAGGTGGCACTTGGGTTAAAGGAGGGATTGAAGAAGCTTTTTTTTGAGGGGGGAGGGGAATGAGGGTTAAGTGACTTGCCCAGGGTTACACAGCTAGTAAGTGTCAAGTGTCTGAGGTCAAATTTGAACTCAGGTCCTCCTGAATTCAGGGCCAGTGCTATATCTTCTGAACAATATAGCTGCCCCCTTGAAGAAGCTTTCTTACAAATGGTGAGAGTTTATCCAAGCCAGGAGGATGAAGATGAGGAGGGAGAGAGTTCCAGGCATGGGGTTGGGGGGAGCTGGTGAAAATACCTAGAATTAGGGGGCAGCTAGGTGGCGCAGTGGATAAAGCACCAGCCCTGGATTCAGGAGGGCCTGAGTTCAAATGTGATCTCAGACACTTGACACTTATTAGCTGTGTGACCCTGGGCAAGTCACTTAACCCCAGTTGCCTCACCAAAAAAGAAAATACCTAGAATTGGGCACTGGAGGGGTCTAGTCCACGGAACAGCACCATCTATCTAAAGGCCACTATGGCTCGAGTGCGAGTGTGAGGAAGAGAGAAAAGTGAAAGAAGACTAGAAAGATAGGAAGAGGCAAGCTTGAAATGTCAGACTGAGGAGTGGAATGTCGAGGCAGCAGGGAGTCAGTCATTGGAATTTATGGAGAAGGGCAGGGATCAGACCAGTGATTCCCTAATATACATGTAAATATGAGTGTCCGTATGTCAGGTTTTCTGAAAACAGGGTACAGCCTGCATCCGATGTTCAGACTGGGTCAGTAGCCAGGACATGCTTATCGGCAGGCACCGTTACAGGGCAGTGGTTATCACTTGCATTCTTTCTCAAGACCTCTCAAGGTCAATGAAGAACATAGTAAAATGTGATTAAACAATCAAATGGTGGTGAATGATTTGGGCCTGTGTATAAAAGTCTCTAGTGAGCCATATGGGAAATAATAAAGTGGAAACAGGCATTACCAGGAAACTGTATCAAGTGTAAAAGGGTTATTCAGATATCTTTAGCTTTCAAAAACTATGCACAAAAAAGGAGCCACTAAGCACTAAAACTAATGGGCCGGGGGGGGGGGGGGCACAGCTAGGTGGCACAGTGGATAGAGCGCTGGCCTTGGATTCAGGAGGACCTGAGTTCAAATCCGGCCTCAGACATTTTACACACTTACTAGCTGTGTGACCCTGGGCAAGTCACTTAACCCCAATTACCTCACCAAAAAAAAAAAAAAAAACTAATCGGGAGGTATAGTGGTAGCTGTAATTGTCACGATGAGTGGCAGAAAAAATGAGCACTGAACGAATTTTTCTCATAAGGAGTAAGGTAAACTGAAATAATCTGTTTCTGAACCTCAGAAATGTCACATTATACTTGGAGATTTATAAATTGGGGGTTTTTTAAATACAAAGCCTTAAAACATAAATTTTAAAAAACTAACTAGAAAAAGTAAAATAAAATTTAACTTCACTTTACCTGTACTGAGAGGAGTTGATGGCCTCATGAGAGGGTGGTGAGGTAGAGGAGGAGGAGAGAGCTTTTTGCTTGGAAAGGGAATCTCCTTCCAATAAAACATCAGACATTTGTACAGGGGTTCTTTCTCTTTTCTGTCTCAACACCACTGAACCCTGCTGGAAACTCAGATTTAGGGAGTTTCACTAGAATCCTATCAAGAGAAACTTGCTTCTACCTAGTTTCCAGATATTTTTGAAGTGAGATATTGTTTGATCATTAAACAAGTCCACATTTCAGCTCACTAAAACTTTGTCAGGGTGATACTTTTCTTTTTTCTTTTTTTTTTTTTTTTGCGGGGCAATGGGGGTGAAGTGACTTGCCCAGGGTCACACAGCTAATAAGTGTTAAGTGGCTGAGGCCGGATTTGAACTCAGGCCGTCCTGAATCCAGGGCCAGTGTTTTATCCACTGCGCCACCTAGCTGCCCCCGGGGTGATACTTTTCAACAAAATTTTGCAATTCCACCCATTTAGAACACATTTCTTTTAGCAGTACAGTAGGGGCTTCCTCCCTTCCCTCTTCCTCACCTGAAGACAGTTCCTTGGCCACTCTCTGTTGCTGCTCCCTTTGAAGTTCCTGCAGCTCCTCAGTGCTGAGCTCTTCTCTGTGCTTCTCCAGTAACTCTTTGATGTCTTCATCACTGACCTCCAAGCCCATGGACTCATCCAGAAACACAGTATCCTGTTCAGCCTCAAAGCCTTCAAAGCCCCTCAGAGTTACAACTTCTGGCCACAGCTTCCTCCAGGCAGAGTTCACGATCTTGTAAGAGAATGCACACCAGGCCTTAACTGTCAGTGAAAGATATTGAAATGGTCACCTCAGTATCCAAGGTCACTTCAAAGCACCTTGGGAAGAAGGCCTTGGTATACAGTTTTCTAAAGTTTGAGATGACCTGCTGGTCCATGGGCTGGAGCAGAGGAGTTATGTCAGGGGCTAGAACTTCACAATTATAAAATTAACCCCTCCAGCAAGTGGTCTTCCAAGCCTAGAGGGTGAGCAGGCACATTGTCCATTATTGACAGAGCCTTCGGAGGCAGTTCTTTTTCATACAAATATTTTTTTACACTAGGGCCAAACACTTCATCTATTCAATGAAGAACTGCCTGGCTTTGTTGATGGCCCTCCACATTACACTTAACGGGCTTTTTATTGCATTTTCTCCCTTGAAAACTTAGGGGTTTTCACTGTGATAGACTAGTAAAGGCTTAAGTTTTGTTTGTTTGGTTTTTGGTGAGGCAATTGGGGTTAAGTGACTTGCCCAGGGTCACACAGCTAGTAAGTGTCAAGTGTCTGAGGCCGCATTTGAACTCATGTCCTCCTGAATCCAGGGCCAGTGCTCTATCTGCTGCACCACCTAGCTGCCCTGAGGTTTAAATTTTAAGTAAATCTTAATTTTTTTTTTGTAGGGTAATGAGGGTTAAGTGACTTGCCCAGGGTCACACAGCTAGTAAAGTATCAAGTGTCTGAGGCTGGATTTGAACGCAGGTCGTCCTGAATCCAGGGCTGGTTGCTTTATCCACTGCACCACCTAGCTGCCCCCAAGGCTTAAGTTTTAAATCCCGACTAGCATTCCCACACAACAACAGAGCTAGCCTGTCCTTCATCTGCTTGTGCCCTGGTAATGCCTGCTCCTCTTGAGTCATGTAGGTTCTGTTAGGCATTTTCTTCCAATCTCATCGCAATTGAAGATTTGTTGGGGGATAAAACCCTCAGTCTCTACATAGTCATGATGACTTGTAAGAACAACAAGAAAACAAAAAAAAAAATTAGCTTGAAATGAGAAAAAGCACAAGAAAGTGCACAGCGAAACATGGGGTTCTGCACTGAGCAAGAAGTACCATGAGATTAAAATGTTGGTCTTTGCTTTGTCTGGAGAGAGTGGAGGCTTGGAGATGTCTTGACTCACACAGGTTTTAGCAAATGCTATGAATGAATGCTAACCAAGGATCAAGTGCTGAAGCGTTTTTTCTTGTTGAAATGCATCGAATACCGAATTTGATGGGTTTAGAAGCCTATGAGTGCCGAGGTACCACTGTATTTTTCGATTTCACGAGTATCACCTGTTCTCCAGGTTCCTCTGCACTGTTCCTTCCACTTGAACTGGAGGAGGATTTGACTCCAAAAAA